>NW_008795129.1:20793265-20821762 GCF_000699145.1 Aptenodytes forsteri
GTTGTGCCAAGGCGTGCCTGCGCGCTGAGGCCGGCGTCTCGCTCTGCCTGTTACAGAGCTAAACCGTGCGCAACTCGGCCCAAGCCTCTTAAGTTCACGGCTTCTGAGGTTTCTATTATGAAATCAGAAATAGGAAAAGCAGGGAAAATCACAAATAAGCTGGTCTGGGTGCTTGTTGGTCAATACCTTGCTCATATGAATGTGTATTCAAACTCCTGGTGCTTTTTTGACCTCGTGAAGCAGGTCAAGAGTGGGTATTTATTAACATTTAAAAAATAAAACCCGTAGCACAAGTGCTGCCCTACGGCTTAAACTGTCGTGGCAGAACTGGATGTCTAGGGTCAGGGTAAAGTGGAATTTTAATCTGATTCCAGGACACAAACCTGATTAACCCATCGATTTACTTCCTTGCTGCTGTTTGGCATTCTCACAGTGAACATCTTTCCACCATAGAAAAAGACACCAACGGAGATGCTTTGTGGGTTTGGTGTTACCCGTCCGTAACAGCTGAACTGAGGAGTCTATTGCTGCGAAAGTGCTGCCTGACAGATGAAAATAAATTGCTTCATACATTTGTATTTGGCCAGTATAAAAGGTCATGGTTCTACATCACAACTGTGGAAGTTCAAGAGTCTCCAGCCTTGAAAAAGGTAGGACTTGGCAGGCTGGTTTTTCAGCAGAGTGCAGGGAAGACTTCTGCAGAGCTTCCTCTGGCAGTTTAAGCAGTGTTTGCCCATTGTATGCTGTGAGGAAGGGAAGGCATTCGAGGTTTTGTGTGCTCACAGATGCAGCTCTTACCCAGCTGTCTAACCAGTCCACACGTTTTGTTTTTCACCAAGACATATATTGGATGGAATTGCAGATGGATTGAGATACTCATTACCCAATTTAGATTCTTTGTATTAAAATGGAAATGCTCTTTCATGTCATTATTTCTAGTTACTTTGCATTTTAAGTTCAGCAATTTTTTATCTTTTTTTTTTGTCAAAAAAGCTCTACAAAGGGTCTTTCATAGTGTCCAAAATCTTGTTTGTATAGAACTTGATGCCTTTTTTTTTTTTTTCCAAAGGGTTGAGTTATATAGGTACTTTCTTTTCTGCTCCATTGATAACTGGAAGACTGCAAATACGCTTGTATCTTCTATACTTTCCCTGTTATGAAGATCATTAAATTGTCTGTTAAGTTTATTCAGTTTTCATATTTCATGCTATATTGTTAAGCAGAAAGATAATGTGGTAATTTTGCATGCCCACAGCAGAACGTTGCTTCCCTTTCCTCACTCCAAGATTACATCTCCTATGAACCTTAAAACCCAAAAAAACCCAACCAAACGATGTGTCCCAGTGCTGTCTCTGACAGTGGTGGTGGGAGATGCTATTTAAGGAGGACACGTGAGCCGGGTCATTGTCTGCAGACTTTCAGCCTCGTACTGTCCCAGCCCACAGTCATTTGATTAAGGAAGTTAAAGAGTATTTTTGTTTGTCTTTTTCTAAATATGTTGATGCTGTCTGCCTCCACAGCCTCCTTTGGCAACAAATTCTGGAAGTTTCCTACCTGCTGTGGGAAAGAAAAATGGCTTTCTCTCTTTTAAAATAATCTCATGAGATTAAAGGAAAGCAACTCTTATAGAGTAGATTAAGCAAAAGATAGTATGTACTAGAGCTGACTCAATGGAAATTAGTCACATCAGAAATCCGTTAACCAGGCCTTTTCTGCAGTTAGTAACTTGGATCTGCTGCTACCACTCACTTTTTCTTTTTTTAATTGAAACACCTTGTCAGAGTACTGCAGTAAGTTCAATAATGTGAAAAAGACTGTTCATATGGGGTCATTAAATAAGCTGTGTATTTTTCTGTGCATGTGTCTTACCCAGGTGACCGACTTCTCCATTGTTCTGATGGCCAAAGACTTCAACCCAGAGAAATATGCGGCCTTCACTAGGATACTGTGTAGGTCGGTATAAAAGCTGTTTTGAGGTACTGCTGTGTGCATGTTTAAATCTTGCCAAGGCAAAAGATTAAATTTCATTGTGTTGTGTTTGCATGTTGTCTAACAATCTGCTGGAAACTCAGTCCTACAAACTCTGAATCAGATTATGTAAATCCTTGATTTGAGCTTATCTTGGGTTCATGCAGTATGTGCTGGGTGAATGTCACTGCCCAGTAGGTTTTAACGTACCTCCCACCCACACACTCACTTTCTCTGAGAACGTATTTTTAAAAGGTATAAGTATTTGGGAAGAGGTCAGTGCTGTGTAGTCAAAGGTCACCATGTGTATGGTGGACAACTTCCATCCCTCCACAACATCTCTACTGCAGATGCTTCTTGCAGCTCCTCTGAACTAAGCACAGCACCCAGGGACGTTTTTGCTTTTCCTCTAGGAAAATGAGAGCCCTCTGCCTCTTGAGGTCTGTGGCTCCGTCTTCTCCCTTCTTCCAGACTGCCATCTTCTCCTTCCCTTGTCCCATTTACTCACTTTCCTCCACGTCCCCATTCTCATGATCTCTCGCTGCATCTTTCTTTGCTTTTACTTCAGTTGCCAAATTAGTTGGGTCCCGGTTCTTGATACCAAGAGTATTGCCTGAGATTGTGCAGCTAATTGGATGCAATTGTGAGGTTATTGTATCGCAGACTTGGGAATGCCGTCAGGCTTACCAGTTCTGCAGGGTATTGAAAAACTGAGATTTTTCTTTTTCACTGATACATGAAATATTTAGATACGCTGTGGATCACATTAGTGCTGATTTATCAGCTAATGCTTCTTTTCAAATCCAGGATGGATTCCTCTAAACATGATAATTGAGTTTCAAATGTGACATAGCTTTGTACTATAGCTAATATGGAAAACAGATAGTTGAGAGCTTCGGTGCTATTCCTGAAGTACTTTAACCTGTAAAATAGGTTATGGTGTGTGTCTGCTGTCTGGAAGACAGCTAAAAGTGCATGGATTTTGTTGGTGTGTGGTTGTTTTGTGGTTTTTTTTTTTTTTTTTTTGTGAGTATCAAGGACATAAGTTTATATTTTTCTTTCATCATTTAACAAAGAGTACAGAAGAATGTCTAATGATACTTGGATTAAAAATGAAAAACTAACTAGTCACATGGTCTGTATGTAATAACAGGAGTTCCTGTAGTAGTTGCTTTTTCATTAACCAGGTACCTTATAAGTCTGCAAAGAATCCTTAGTCTGGACACCTGCTTACACCTTTGTGCTATGGTTCTATGTTGGTAAATGTTGGTTCTTTCTCTTTTCCTCTTTAGTTGAGGAAACTCAAATAAAACTGCAAGGTAGTTTTCTATTCTAAAAGACGTGTTTTTGTGTGCACACTGAAAGACTTCTAATTTAGTATTTAAAACCTCAACCAGGTGTCCAAAATAAGAATTCTTGCCAATAATATCGCTAATTGTGATATTATGATCCCCCCCCCCCATATGTCTGCCAGTACTGATTACAGTCAAAATACCAGACTCTTCTTTTCACACAGAATCTACCTGAAGCATGGAAGTCCAGTTAAAATGATGGAGAGCTACATTGCAGTCCTTACAAAGGGGATCTGCCAAAGCGAAGAAAATGGATCTTTCCTCAGCAAGGATTTTGATGCTCGGAAGGCTTATCTTGCTGGTTCCATCAAAGGTTAATAAATACCAGAAGTCTCTATTCTGACTTCTTTTGTACAATATAAAATACAATCCAGTTTTCATGTGTACTTCAAGTAAATAGTGTTAACAGTATTATCTGTGCTGTTATTATTAAGCTTCTTCAAAAAACAAATGATAATACCAGCATGTATATCTTCTATAAAATAATTTTCCCCTCTTTTCTAGATATAGTATCTCAGTTTGGAATGGAAACAGTTATCTTATATACGGCACTGATGTTAAAGAAGAGAATTGTAGTGTACCATCCTAGAATAGAAGCTATCCAGGAGTTTACTAGGTACTTTGTCAATCCCTACCTCCCCACCCACCCCCAAAAGTCCAACAAATTCTGAACCTTCATTGAGAGAAATGCCCGTATTTTAGGGAAAAAAATCTTTTCTGTTTATTGAAATCCTGCTAAATCCCTCTCAAGGCTTTAGCCATATGTTCGTCAACTCAGAGAAATTTAACTGTAGAATGAGTGATAAACTCTGCTTGCACTGATAGTAGAAATCTCTGTGGTTCGTGTGTATGCATGCCAAATGAGACCTAGTTATACTAGTTCATTCTTATGACATGCATTTCATACTGTGAAACTTTAATTAGTATAAGTAAACATCTACTGTATGTCAAGTACCAATCTAATTTTCCTAGGACTTTGCCTGCTTTAGTGTGGCATCGACAAGACTGGTCAATTCTTCATTCATATGTACATCTAAATGAGGAGGAAGTGGAAGCCTTAAAAGCCTGCACAGGTAGTGATGACTTATTAATCACAAATATAAAGAAAATTTAATTTCAGTTTCTATTGCTGCAAGGTCTTGCACCAGTGTTCTTTGGGGGGAAAAAATGGTTACTTTGCTATTAATGCTATTGTTCAAAGTTAAACAGCATAATTTTCTTTAGAAAAGGCAAATCAACTAAACAAGTATGTTAGAAGATAACTAGTTAATCTGGTGTTTCTGGGTGGATCTGCATCAGTCTACCCCTAATCGCAGATGCAAAGCAGCTTTGAGACTTTTTCTACGTTGTGATCAGAGGGATTGAAAGTCTTACTGTTTTACAGAAGCAGCTCACTTTAGATAAGCTACTTTTTTTTCCAACTTCTATGCATAGCTAGTAACTGAATTTTTAGGATTTTTTTTTTTTTTTCCAGTTCCTAACTCTGAAGTTCCAAATTTTTATTCTGACTGCTGCCAGTGAAGCCTCTGGCTCCTAATCACAGGTGGACTTTACCAGCTATGTAGAAGTTTGATCTGTGAGACACATTGTTGTGTATGCGTAGTACTTAACGCATAATCCAGGAAGAGGCCCTTGGTTTATGCAGAGGTTAACATGACACATAATGTGGCAATTAAGAGGCTTCTCTATACAGAATAACGAGCAAGCAGACTACTCATCTTCAGTATTTCTACTGCATTACCAACAGTGCTTGTTTCAGCTCACTAAACATCTTCCACAGAGAAAAGCTGCTCAAAGTTTGCTCACCTGGCATGCTATAAATAAGAAAATCTGCTGGTTTTATTCCTCTGTTCCAATCTAATACTGCCTTAGTGACAAGGGGCTCCAGAGTGGAGATTCTTTTAAAGAGGAAGTTCAGTGGCTTTGTCATTTGCAAATGGATAATTTTAGTAGCAAGGTAGGAAGAGAGTTTAAAATTTCAGATCGATAACCTTTTTATATTGCATATAGTGTTAGTGGTTCATCCATGTTCAAGGCAATTTTAGAAGTTGATTTTTAACCTCCTTGGAAGTGAAGCATTCTGCTGGACACGCTTGTTAAATGACTGATTATATCAAGAGAGCAACCTCCTGGGTCCAATAAGTATTGTGTCAAGTACTCTTAGAACAGACTTTAGGACTGTGATTTTCTGCAGTATCTTGGTTTGGTTTTGTTTTTATGAAGATCCTAATCTTGCCAAAATTCTGCTCTCTAGGTTACATTGCTGGATTTACAGATTCTGAAGTGAACAGTAGACCAGACCTCTACGATGTGTATGTGAATTTGGCGGATAGTGAGATCACTATTTCCCCTGTAGTAAAAGGTTGGTTGCTTTGTATATTTTGGATTTAGAGGCCGTTTATTCCCGAGTTGATGGTAATCGCTGAACCTCGCTGTAGGTCAAGCAACCTTGATCCTTCTTCCATCCGGGTTCTGAAAAGTCAATATGTAAGCTTCTGTCTTTCAGTTTTATTGAGACCCTGGAAGACTAGTGAAAGTTGGAATTTGGAAAGACATGCTTCATCTTCCAACAAATGTACAACTGAGATTTCAAAACATCCATGTTAGACAATTACATGGAAGAGCATTCAGCTGAATGCAGAGATATCACGAGTCTTTAGAAAAACATTGCACTAAGTACTTGGAGATTGGGGACTATTTGAAAGGAAAGCTTGTATGTTGCTTGTCATCTTGCTGTTCCTTGT
This sequence comes from Aptenodytes forsteri, assembly GCF_000699145.1. NCBI lineage: Eukaryota > Metazoa > Chordata > Aves > Sphenisciformes > Spheniscidae > Aptenodytes > Aptenodytes forsteri. The sequence goes on from NW_008795129.1 coordinate 20,799,330, forward strand.
CATCTGCTTAGGGCTGCTTTAGAGGTAGACAATTTGCCTGTGCTGGCATGGCTGTTGATACGTCAGGTTACTGCCTTTACCGATAGATTTCAAGTGGCAGTCATGAAGAGGACTCCTTGTTTTGGCTTGTTATTCATTTGCATTTCTAGATATCACAGAAATGGTCATTTTACGTGAATGTGTACTATTTCCCCCCCCCCTTACTCAGAGGCAATGACAATGGGAAAACTTCACAAAGAAATTGGACAACTAATTGTTCAATCTGCAGAAGATCCGGATAAATCAGACAGCCAAGTCATTAAGGTTAATATATATTTTTTTAAATTTTATTTTTAAATCTAGTTAAATTACTTCTATTGCTAAATCTTGGTGGAAGGGGGGAGTAAGAGGAAGATTGTCTCTGGGAATAAGTTGATCTCTTGTACCTTCTGCCTTTTTACAAATGAGCATTTTTATTCGTCATACAGGTTTTTAAGGATGACATAATTGGTTTATATTATCTCTTGGGTAACCACATTGCTGAAGAAACTTCAGAAATTGTACTGATTATAAGACTTCCAGTAAAATTAGTTTCCCAGTTTTATTCTACAAAGCATGTATTTTGCTCAATACCTTGTCAATAGTATTGTCAAATATCTTTGAAAAAGTCCTACTGCGATATGGCTTCTCAGCTATAAAGGCTGATTTTTATGATGATTTTTTTTTCACTTCCTTCCCTATCTAATAGATTATTAGACGTTTCATGACTGAGGACTTAGTGAAAAGAGCTCAGTTAGGCCAGCGAGAGGAGCCCGTGGAGTGGCAGTGCTCCCTTTATTCAACATCGCACAAAAGCAGACTGAAGAGCTGTTGCAAATTTGCCTTAAAATAAATGGAGTCTTTATTTAAAATGAACAATTTATTTATCATTTTCTTTCTGTTCTGTTGTTTTTTGGGTTTTTTTTAAATAAGTGTATGTTAAAACATTATAATAGCTAATACTATATTCATGGTTGCTTGTTTTTCTGTTCTTCAAGGATATTTCGCTGAAGACAAAAGAAATCTTGGCTACTTTAGCCTCACTTACTGAAGTTTCTGATGGCAATGAAAAACCAACCCTTAACTCTGAGACCCTGAAACAAAAGCGATTTCCACCAGCTACAGAAAACTTTCTTTTTCATTTAGCAGCTGCTGAACAAATGCTCAAACTCTGATTTTGATGCACTGCAGTGTTATGGACCAATTCAAAAATATTGTCTTTGTCATACAGATAGGAATACCTGATAGTTTATATGGAAAAATTAAAGGTATAAGAGTGAATGTCATATTTACCATGATGTAATGCAGATTATCGGAGCTTGACCTGGAACATACGGAGGCATATTTGGCAACATTCCTAGTGTCATTATCTTCCCCAACTATAACTTTGTATATATGGCTCCCCTATTTCATATCACGATGTGGGTGCATATACAAATAGCATGTGCCTGTGTGTCCAGGCTGTGCCGGACATTATTATAGTGGCCGTTTGTCCTGCAGGTTCCAGATGTCGGACAGCTCTATTCTTGTTCTGACTTGTCTTCCTGGGGTCTGGAACATGGGCTGCAGCCCACGTGCTGTAAAACTAACGCAGTTTGGATGTGCTGGTCTCTGCACAGGGATACACTGAACACGCAGTTGGTCTGAGTGCTCATTCTGGGCTTCCAGGTATGTCAGCCTGTCAGATACTGCTCTTGCTCTGGACTGCTTGATACCTGGAAATCCCAAATAAATGGACAAGTTCTCTTCTTTCTACTTGAAAATATCTAGGTGTAACAAAGGATGTCTGGGAAAATCTGACGTGGTAGCCTTACTATATAAAGGAAGAGGTATTTTAAAGCTCAAGTGGGAGTTGAGCACCTCTTTTGGACTCTTGCCTTAGAGGTTTTTCCCCCCTTCACTCTGTCCCATGCCTCTGATGGAGGGAAAAGAGGACAGGCTTACTGTATTTAAAACGGGGCTTCCTAGGGGGTCACAGCCAAGTGCTGCTTTTCAGCTGGAGTCATTTAAGAAGTTGTTAGGGTTCCCTGCTGAGAAGATACCTGGCCATTCATTCCTGATCCATTTGACAGAAAATCAGGTGAGTTAAAGCCTGATGAACTAGAAATGTTCAAATGGCCAGGTACCACAGGTAGAGCACCAATCGCTTAAACTGATGGAGCTGTAACACGGGTACTATCTGATGGTGCTCTGTGTAGACTAAATGTAGATGGAAACTTTTGAAGTAATAGTGAAAACTGGGAAATAGTTTAGAGAAAATTAAAATTTGCCTACTTGTTTGGTTGCATAACCATAATTCAAGTTTGTTTGTTTTTTTTTTCATTGAGCAGCCTGAAACTAACTGCTTTGTAATCTTCTGAGAAGAACTTAGATTCTTTGTAGAGAAATACTCTGAGCCAAATGATCTGTATTTCTTCAGAACTGTCCACAACAAATCAGTCAATTCTGCAGTAGCACTTTGTTATAAGAAAAAATAACCTTTTTCCTGGCCTTTGTACATATAGGCTGTAGCATGTGGTTTTACATAGAGATTTTATACTTATGATTAAAACTTTAGTAATCAATATTTATATTGTTAAATAATTGGATGTTTGCTATTCTGAAACTGGTAGAGCTCATCAATAACTATGTGCAAGCAATATTGGTTTGAAAAAAGGTTGTCCTTTTGCCGTGTATCATACGTTAAGAAAATCTATTTTAGAATGTGGATAAGGAATGTGGCATTTATGTATAAAATGGACAGTTATTACAGTCAGTAAATGAAAGTGCTTCCCAATAATCCCCTATTTTCAGGGGTGTAAAATTGTACTTTAAACACTTACTCTGCGGTTTAAATTCTGAACACAGAAGAGTGTGCTTTTTTTTTTTAAACTTCTGAGAAAAATACTGCAATTGCCTTTGTTTACCTGTAAGTGCTCTGCAGCTTTTTTCCCCCCATTTGCCCATTAATGTTTTTTCTTAATGGTTCGTTAGTATTGCCGCTTCTGTTTTGGGACTCTTACAACAGTCAGAATAGCAGAACTGCAAAATTATGCTGAAAATTCTATTCATGACCTCCTTTAAAGTCCACTGAAATGGAAGTCTTTCACCAAGGAAAACCTGAACGTGCTTTCAGTCAGCTGTCTTAACACCAAGTTGTAACTGTGAAGAAATTGACATAGTTTCTTATAAACATAAAGCCTTAAGGAATATCATTAAGGTAGTATGGGTGTTAGAGACAACCACAAAAAGCAGAGAAGCTCAGTTACAAACTAAATATTGAATGCTTACTTTGCTTTCTGTTTTGGAAATTTTTAAGTTGAAAATCTTGGTGTTGTGTTAGATCTTGTATTCTGACGTTTGTGTGAAACAAATGAAATATAATTTTGCACTTAAGGAACTGGACTCATAGCATGCTTATGTCTATTAAAAAAATCCTGCAGTCTACCCTTTAATTTATGTAAATGTATTCTTGAATAGTTGTGACCACTGAGTCACAGGCCTTGGCTCTTAGTTTCGCAACACTAGGATTAAGCTACAGCTTGATGTTTAGGTCAGAAATGTACTGCTACGCATTCAAACAGTTTTGTCATCTGTGCTGACTTTTTTGTCAGCGCAGAGAAAGATGTATTAGCCTCCCTCAGCTTCAGTACTTTCAAAGGATTGTCCTAATGTTCTTGCATTTTCTTAACGACTTTTGACACTGTTTCCTCTCAAAAGGTTTAGAATAAAATGGAAAAATCTGGAAGGTCAGGACAGGGAAAGATTTCTGCTTATTTCTCACTTCCCTTTCCCCAGGATGCATACAAGCGGACTCTGTGTGCAGTTGCTGATTTTGCAAAGTCAGATGACATCCTTTCTTCTTCCTCCTAGAAGCAAAGACCATGTAAAATGAAATTTTCATTCATATCTTCTCATCTTACTGCCTTTCTGTTCTTGGATAAATATGAAATGGTGAATGATGGTTCCTGTCGACCTGCTAAGAGACATGCCTCCAAAAGGCATGCAGCATGTAGAATAATTGAAAGCCTTGAATTCGAATGAAAATTGTAGCACTGCTCCTTCCTCAGTTGAGGCAAAAGGTACTCCCTGAGCACTCCGCCTTGCTCATTGCCCACGTTGAACCAGTTAGTGTGATAGCCGTAGCATAATATCAGCACTATATGTTTGCAGATATTGGAAGGTAGATAGTGAACAAAGCAAAGGCTTGCAAAGGGGAGCAGGATAAACAGTCAATCCCTCCAGTTGTAATTTTGCTGAGTAAATTGGGCTAGTCCCTTAAGGCTAACTGTTGTTTTTAATGCTTTCATCCCTGGGGTTTAGTCCCTGGTATGAGCTGTTCTGCCTTGTTTCCCCCGCAGGCAAGTGGGGGGAATGTTCTGATTGAGAGCAATACAATGCTGTGTAACCTGGAAAAAATTGACACAGGACATCTGACAGCATCCATGGGCTGGTTCTGATTTCAACCTCTGACTGCTTCAGTTCCCCAGCTACCAAAAGGGCTAATGATAATTTGTTAATAGGGTGTTGTGAGATGTCGTTTGAAGCAGCTAAATTTATAGATAAAAAACAAGCCATAAAGCTCAGTGTAAGAAGTTCACAGCTGCCTCGTACTGCCTTATAGCCTTCCCTAGGTAGCTGTCTGGCTGGAGTCCGAGTCAGAGGGATCTTTGGTCAGGTGAGGTCATTCCTTGTAGTTGCTGAATGATGCAAGGCTCAGGAGGAGGCTCCAAAGACTGGGCAACAGCTCCTTCCTGAGCAACACTCTGCAGCACGTGGCCTGGTGTTCGCTGTGTGATAGGGAAGGAGCTGCAGTGCAGGGCTCCCTCCTTCCTTCCTCCACCCCTATGGCCTGCGGGGAAAAATAGCGTGGCTGCGTTACAGGCTTGGGGGTAACACAGGAGCATGAGCTCCAGCTGGGGAAATGCTTTGATCTCAGTACTTCCTAGCATGGGAGTGGCTGATTTTTTTTTTTTTTTTTTTAAGCTACATTAAAGGGGCATGGAAGCCTCATTGCATATTCCTAAATTTCAAGATGACAAGCTGAGTAGGTGGGGAACTGCTAGCATATTGTGCTGTACTGAGACTTACCTTTTCCTTGAAGCTGAAAGCTTCCAGCTATTGTAGTTTACCACACCTTAAACTGGTTCCACCGCTAATGCACTGTCACTTAACACACCAGCCGGTGCTAAAGGCAGGAGACAGACCTGCCTGGGCTGGTATGTTGTTCATCTAAGTTACAAAGGGAAAGGTTGTCCTGTAGGTGCTGACTCTCCTCCCAAGTCCTTCAAACATGGTACTTTTCTGCTTGTCCCAGTCTTGCTCCTCTCACTTACACCTCTGGACTACCAGGTGTTGGGTCCTGGCAGTTCTAGTTCTAGTCTCATAATGACTTTATTTCAAGACCAAGGATGTCCGGGCCTTTTTAGCAATGTATTTTCCCTGCCCTGATTTGAGAAGCAGCTGAATCGCCCAGGCTGACAATTTAAATGGCAGGTGCCTGCCCTCCTCTTCTGAAAAGTTCTGGTTAGGGCAATAGAAACATTTCTGAGAATGGGGGAAAGGAGAGAGGTATTTAATAATCCTGAGGGAGCTGTGTTTAATATGGCAAATTTCCACTTGAGTATTCAGTAAGAAGCTGGTAGATTTTGATAATGGGCAGCTGCAATAACAGACACTATTACCAGACCTATTCCATAAGCCTTACTCACAGAGTTGTAATGACATCAATTTGCTTAAAACATCCAAGTGCAGTGCCAGAGAATTTATAGCTTGTCTAGTTACCATGACGATTCAAAGTTCATGAATCTTCAATTTCTTGGCTTTGCTCTACTGTTGGTTTTTTTGGTTTTTTTTCTCTTTGCTTCCACTGTGGTTCATGTAACTAGCATTTACTTTAGCCATTCTTAAAATATGTTTAAAAAAGGAGTGGGGAGAGGCGTGGGTTTTCATTCTAGTGCAAATTAACGTTTACTGAGAGTGGCATTAGACCCCATCTGAGTTTGTCTTTGGTATGTTATTGAAATAGGATTAATAGAGAAACAGGGTTTTAGAGAATTTAACTGTCGGATGTTAGCTGTGCCACCGAAGATTTGGAAGGAGACAAACACTTCATTGAGAGAGGCAGGCTGAGACTGTAAGCCTGTTCCACCTGACCCTGTGGTATCTAAGGAAAAAGAGCAGGGCAAGCCTCCTTCCCCCTAGTGTCCTCCCAGCTCAGGAGAGCTGAGGCTGATATGAGCTTTTTCTCTTGTGTCTCCTTTTGGCTGCTGTTGGGAGATGACATTTGGCTAGGCAAACCTTTGGTCTGACACAGTACTATTGCTTTTATGTTGTTGACCCTGATGGGATTTTACTATGTACTTAAGAACATGACCCACAAAGGCAAGGCTAAGCGATCCCTGTTGAGTTCAGTAGGTGTATGTCGTGGTTTAACCTCAGCTGGCAACTGAGCACACCACACAGCCGCTCACTCACTCCCCCCTTCCCCCGGTGGGACGGGGGAGAGAATTGGAAGAGTAAAAGTGAGAAAACTTGTGGGTTGAGATAAGAACAGTTTAATAATTGAAATAAAATAGTAATAACAATAATAATAAAAGAATATACAAAGCAAGTGATGCACAGTGCAATTGCTCCCAGCTTTCCCCAGTTTATGTACTGAGCATGACGTCACATGGTATGGAATGTCCCTTTGGCCAGTTTGGCTGTGCCCCCTCCCAGCTTCTTGTGCACCTCCAGCCTTCTCAGTCGGCAGAGCATGGGAAGCTGAGAAGTCCTTGACCAGTGTAAGCACTACTTAGCAACTACTAAAACATCGGTGTGTTATCAACATTGTTCTCATCCTAAATCCAAAACACAGCGCTGTACTAGCTACTAGGAAGGAAATTAACTCTATCCCAGCCAAAACCAGGACAGTGTAAAAGATCCTTTACCTTTAAAAATTCACTACAGTCCTCCAGTGGAGTAGTGCAAACTCTTTGCCACTCTTAGGTTTGGCAACTTAAAGACAGTATCCATACTGTCTTCCTGGAACAGCTTTACAGCATGCTCCCCTCAAGTTACAGGTCCTTAGGGTGGGCTGCTACTCCCCTGTCCTCTTTCCTTGTCTGACCCTTCCCTGCAGTCAGTTGTTAAAGGACGGCTCAAAAAAGGCAGAACCCAAAACAAGAAACGAAACTCAACCCCTACTTCCTGCTTTTGTTCAGTGCCAAAAGCAGGAACTGTTTTCCTGCAGGAGACCAGGCGTGCTATTTTTCCTTACTTCGCTCTATACTGCTTTCTTCCTGTAGTGATGAAGTGGATTGGGAAACCTTCGGTTCTATTGCACCGTGAAAAGAAATCTAATCCTCCAGCAATAGGAGAGCAGTGACCTGTGTATTGTGCTCTAAGGAAGTTAAATTATGGCAGACTTTGGAGGCTGTACTTGTAAAATTACTTCTGTGAAAGTGATTACTACATTATTCAGTGCATATTTATCCTTGTCACACACAGCCTTAGCAGCACCTCGCGTAACACCTTCAGTGATCTTAGAGCCATCTCTCCTATGACCCCCGCCTATAGTTACCACAACCACAGGGTCTCCTACCACACTTGGGGAGCTTCTTTCTCTCTCCTGTTACCCCAGGAGAAGGTCTGATCTTGAATTTGTGGCAGGCCAGCAAATCGTATGAAAGCAGCTGTACTGGGCCAGACCCTTTGGATCTATTCAGCCAAATGTCATATCCCAATGGCCACCAACAGCAGACACAAGAAGAAAGCAAGAGCAGGCAAATAAGCTATTTACCCCTTCCACTCTCCAGTAGTATGGAGCTTATGAACTTCTTTTGCTGGTGTAGTTTCTATGAATTGGTATCCTTCAATGGATTCCCTTTGACGGAAATGCCCGTTCTCCTCTTAAATTCATGTAAGCTTTTAGTATCCGTAATGCCCTTTGGTAAGAACTTCACAGTTAACTACACATTGAGCTATCTGTCACTACCCTTAATTCCACTCCTAGTGTTAACAGTCAGCTCACAGCCCAGAGGTGAAGCTGGTGAACCCTCTGCCAAGCTCATTACTTTTCACTTACCCATTTGTTATATTTCACCTGTTTTTATATCCAGTGTTGTAAGCTCTTTCTGCAACTCTTCACAGACAGCCCTGGTCCCCTGAATAATTTCATATGATCAGCACAATTTATCACTGCACTGATCAACAGGCTAACCCTTATGCCACATCTCAAAAGACAGCTTTTTTCTTTGGATAAACACCATCAACCTGCAGAAGTGGAGATTCCTCATAGTCTACCACAAGGTCAGAAAGCCACAGGATTTCCCAGTGGCTTCAGTGTAAAAAACAAGTTCTAAAGCTCAAGGGGCACCAGGCCTCAGAACTGCTTCAAGGATGTCGAGAAAGCCAGGAGTCACTTTGTAGCCAAGTTTGACACCCAGTTCCTAAACATTTCTTAACTAAATTTAACCAGTATAATACTGCCATCGGGGTTGCTTTGTCTAATATCACTTTAATGGCTACCTCACTCATGTCTCGTCCTTGAAGCGAGTGTTACTAAACACAATGAAACATACAAAGTAAGTATTCTGAGAAGAACCAGCTTGACTTTACGCAAAGGACTAGTGATGTTAATGCCTTTACCAGCTGTGTTCCTGGAAAGCAGAATGTCAAAAGCTGCAGCAGAACAAACTTTTGTATTCAATAGTCTTTTAATTAAGAAATCAATCACACGAGGAAGCATACAGAAAACAGTTTGTGACAAATGCTGTGTTACAGTGCTTTCTGGTACAAATATCATTTACAGCATTGTTATGCGTACACATCTGCCTATGGGCTGGGGCTTGCAAAATCATTTTGCAAAGTCTGCCTCTTTATAGACCACACCATTGTACACCAAATCTGGTACATATGCCACCATAAATTCACGATTCAATCAGTCACATATGCCAGTTGAATTTGTTGATGCATTCAGAATTCACTTCAATTAGAGCACACATTTCTATATTAAAGCCAATCTCTAAATTCCCCTATTGTAGAATAACTCTGTTTCATCTGTAGATGACAGAATTTCTGGTTCAAGGTCTGCTCGCTTTATCTGCAATGTATAGAAAAAGGGAATCAACACCACCATATCCTGGTAAGTGTGTTAACTCCTCTTTACTGCATTGAACTTTGCACAAATTGAAATACTGTCTTCAGAAGCAAGGCTGTATGGGATTTGGGGTTCTTTGTTTATTTGGGGCTTTTTTTTGCTTCTCTGACATTTCCTACATGCACACACATAAGGGAAGAAATATGTTTTATTTAAAATTAGAGGCACTCCCAAGATCTAAACAGAGCATTATTGACGTTATCTCCATTCACTATAGAATCATTCAGGTTGGAAAAGACCTTTAAGATCATCGAGTCCAACTGTAAATATATTTGGGTGACTCACCCAGGAGAACTTCTGCTGTGGGCTGAGCAATTGGGAAGCTCAAAGGGAACCAACCAGCCATACCCTCAGTACACAATTTCTCACAAGTCCCCTCATTTATGTTCAGTTTACCCTTGTTGCCATAAGAGATTAAGAAATCTAAAAAAAGAGATTACAATGCCAGAAAGTTTAGGCAAATAAAAGAAACCACTGAAAATTGCAAGAGCCCAGGCTGTGATTTTCTGAGAATAGTCACACAGTGCTGATAAGGGAGAGGAAGTAAATGCAGAAAGGAACCCCAGGCTCCTCTCTCACTTCACCTTCTCCAAAGCCCAAGGTTCAAGGGCTACATCCTCCATTTAAAACCTGCGAGGAAGGCATACTTTCCCAGGGAACAGATTACACTTCACGGTTCAGTAAGGCAGGGTGAGGACATGTCGCATGTGAGTTGGTTTACCTCTGTAATGAGCTTATGCTGACTTTGCATGAAAGAAAAATTTCTCATCTACATCCTTTCTTTCTGCAGCAGGACTGAAAACAGTGCTGGAAGAGCCTTGGTTTTAATCTTTAAGACAGCTCTCCTGACCTTGCTTGCTTCAGACTGTTGTGATCTGATAAATCTACATTGAAAAGTATAAACATAAATAACACACAATGCAACTTAGACCTAGCAAGTCCTGTAAGCCTCTGCCTCGTACATGGGCCTTCACAAGCAGCCTCTCTGCTGCCCCATTTTAGATGCATAACCACATTAATCCTATTGATTTTTTCTATGTGGCCTTAAGGCTGCTGGCCATAGTTATAGAATGACTGTTTAATATAACAATAATCCTAAATCAATTCCTATGAAAGGACTTACCTCCCCACACTGCGGGAACATACTAAGTGATACTGGTAGCATCCCTGCTAGTACTGACGTAATCATAAGCATTCTCACTGAAGCCAAAGCACGTGGAGTTTTCGCAAATTTTGCCCTGTACAAGACATTGAAAAAGTAAGTATGTCAGTTTGGGCTTGAAAAATAATCTGACAGTGAGACAAAGAGCATTAGCTACTATTTTAGTGGTTGAAATTTTACTGAAATTAGTAGTAACCTAGGCTTACGAATCCTAAAGATGTTTCCTTACTTTATTTGCTATGTTCTTACTCCTAACTTCCTGTTCTTTCCCTTTGTTTTGTATTTAGCTGCAGCATTTTCCAAGCCCAGATTGTCAATACAAGATTAAGAAAATAAGCAGCAAGATCAAAGTGACAAAAGAAGAGAAGGTGCGTTAGTGCTTTAAAGTGTCTCAGTTCTTTGATTCAGATTTTTCTTGCGTTACCCTCTTTCCTTTCAGATTTAGTTCCTCTTGGCAGTCCTACTTTGCCTTGTGCAAAAATTTATTACTTAATATATATTTAAAATTTTATCTTACATCTGCATTTACGTCTTCTAGTAACAGGAGTCCCTTAAGCTAATAAAGGGGATAGGGAATTGATTTAGGCACTACCAAATTACATGACATAGATGATCCCTACCTGTATTATTTACATGAGACAGATGATCCCTACCAAAAGCTCAGAGCAGGCTAAGAATTCTCTCATAAACCAAACAATGAATTCTTCTTATTATATAAGGTTTCTAAATGTTGCAAAAGCAAAAACATGTTTTACAATATATGAAAAACTATTTGGAAGTTGGGATCCAGTTTTAGTTGTAAATTTAAGTGCCATATGACCTCTTCAGAAATAACAAATCTAAGCTAAGTGCTGTGAACAACCTTGACACCAGACACAGGGACTCAAATCAAGTTACGGACCCTAGGTACTGGAAAACAGCCTGTCAGGAGAGCACAAACGTATTTCCTGCATGGGAGCAGAGAAGAAACCCTCATAGTTTTACACAACCTCCTGCAAATCCTTGAAGCATGGATGCAGACATAACCAGATTCACTTACTTATCTAAATGAATCACAGTTGCTGAACAGAAACTTCCCAGATAATCACTTCTACCAAGGCAAGTAATACTGCAAACCCAAGAAAAATTGGCAAGTGGTAACAGTCACACTTAAAACCAGAATACACACTGACCAGGCACCCCCAGCCCTTTTGCAGTACCTCCTACCTTTCCACAAAGTGCGTAAGCACAGCTGGCAGGAAGAATGTTGTCCCAAACAAGACTGCTCTTGACAATGCTGTTTCTTTAACGGCCTCCAGGGAGAGAGAAAAATAAATGTTGTTAAAGCAGTGCTCTGTGCAGCTTCAATTACTGCATGCTTCTGTGAGCACTTTTTTGTCTAATACTCTGGGGTTTCAAGCAACAGGTTAATGAGGGATAAAAACATTTGTTAGAGGAATTCTTTCTTAAATGGAAACTAAACTCCTACAAGTGGCACATATTCCACTTGTGACTAAGAAATACCTTAAAAGGGAGGTGAAACTACTCATGCCATATCAAGTTTTCCTACCACAACAATAATTTTGCTGAAGCTTGCTTTTTTTAAGTTGCGCTGAACTTCTTCCAAATGGTTATACCTTCTGGGCATCCTAACTATCCTGTGTCAAATCTGAAGTTCTCTCTCCAGCTGTCCGCAAATCTTTATGCTCATCTAGCTGTTTCCTCCCCTCTGGATAGCAGCATAGAAAAGGAGGGTCACTGAGAGCACATAAAATATGACTCCTTGCTCTAGTTCCTGTGCCAGACTCTACAGTGGATGCTGATGAGCAAGGCGAGGAGCAAATACAGAGTCAGCAACTGGAGCCCAAGGATAAAATGCACTAGCACACTGTAGATCAGGGCATTACCCTTTAGGAGGCACAGCCTTTAAATGATATTCCCTCTACAGAAGGTGCATGTGATATGTACAATACAGAGCTTTTCTCTGAGGTGTCCCATCAGAAGAAGGTCCAAGAGTCTCCTTCTGTGAGCAGGGAAAGCAGAAATGCCTGTGCTAGCGTCTCTGTGGCTCAACTCTGGCACTCGGTATATTGGGCTGGGGAGGCTGCCAACCCTTGAAGACACAAGACAGGTGCCAACCTGGTTTCAGAGACCTAGTCCAAGCCTACCCAAAGATCCAGCACCTGATCTGGGATTCCTCATTTCAATATATCCAACTCTACTCCCAGCATCACATTCAGCTCTTAGCCGACAATGAAAGGCAAGTCAAGAGAGGCCTTCACCCCCTCACCTACCTTCTCACCAGCCTTCCGTGACAGTCCTACAACCTTGCCATTCCTGTCCATCACTTCAATTCCATTCTCAAATTCTGGGCTTCTCACCACTGCCACAGTAAATGCACTCATCAAGCCTGCAGGTCTACTCCCAGCATCACATTCAGCTCTTGGCCGACAATGAAAGGCAAGTCAAGAGAGGCCTTCACCCCCTCACCTACCTTCTCACCAGCCTTCCGTGACAGTCCTACAACCTTGCCATTCCTGTCCATCACTTCAATTCCATTCTCAAATTCTGGGCTTCTCACCACTGCCACAGTAAATGCACTCATCAAGCCTGCAGGGTTGAAGAGGATTTTGCTTTAAAAGATCCAAAAGGACTATCTCAATAGTAACATTCATAATTACATGCATTTTACATTTCCAGTTCAACAGTTCACAACTGAATAACCTGGCAGCTTAAGAAAAGACTGACCCATAAAAATCTGCTTGGGATCTTAATTTTTGTTTCAGAAGTTTGAGTGAGATTTTAAGGCCCAATCCTAAAAGGTGCTTTAGCATTATGGACTCAGAGCTTTCAATCACTGCCATCCAGCTCAAACCAAGAGTACTTTGTTCTTAAGAGAAAGGGGAGAGGTTTGTGTTGTGGATAGGTTTTGTACTGGTCAGCACAAAATCCAGCACAGAAAAGAAGACCCTGAAGGGAACAGACTTGAAGTAAAGGCTGCATCCCTAATTTGAAAGGGACGGTGCCAGGGGAACACTGGCTCTAATATGTTCCATTATGGCACTTCTCTGCCCAGCTGTGTGTCTGTCACAAGTGGCAGTGCTTCAGCTGGATCGTAGATGAGAATGTTTCAGTTTCCTCCAGACCCAGCTTTACAAGGTACCTGAAAACATCCATCCCACAGTCAGTCACTGAAAACACAAGCCTAAACCACTGGCACTTATAAAGGCCATATCAAATGGGAGTTAGTCATCTAGCTGGTTTTCTTCTTTCTCTTTTCTAGACCAAGGTCTAGGCGTAACAGGGCATAGTCTGGCAAACTGACCTTGTTTGAAATAGTAGATTTCTCTTTTTATTAGATTTTGGCAGGGCTGTTCAATAAAGACATCAGTGTAATAGATGGCACTTTTCAAATGCTGGACTAATACTAATCAATTACCCTCAGGTTTCTCTCTATATTTAAGAAAATGGAAGCACACTTTAACACCTGCTTCAAGGGAAACAAGTCAGAAAGCTCTTATGCAGGTCCTCGGAAAGATTTGGGTAGCCATCTCACATAAGTTGGAACAGAGGAGATGACATTTGTTTTAATTTTACCGGTTTCCCCTAGGAAAGGCCAAAATTTTCTTTAATGGCATTAGAAAAACAGTTAACAACATCAAATAGTTAAACTTGTCCTGGTGCAACTTCACCATGTCAGTAGAGCTGTTCCAGTAATGAACTGAGTCTCATTACCTTGCAAGGTTAATAATATTCTGTTATAACAACTCCCACTTTCTAAACAGTCAGCAGTTAGGTAGCCAGCTAGGTAGCCCCAACCTGAGTAGGAACTACGCCAGTAGTTACATAGCTGTGTCACGCTCTGGTGTCATGTATGTGCCACACAGTTCGAGTGCTACTGCCCTCCTGATCCCTCCTGGCAGTCCTGATGGTTTCAGGTATAATGTCCAAGCCAAAGAAAAATGCCAACTGCATCCCTGGATATCTTTGGAGAAACGGTTGCATGTCATGCATACAAAGGTCAGAAGAGTGCTCTGGAGCTCTAAAACTAAAAACCAGCAAGCATCAAATAGAGGTCAGCTACACTGATCAGTGAGTGTTAACTCTCAAACAGAAATAACAGTACCCAGCAAAGGCAGTCAGACAAGGCGGCTAGGAAACAGTCAAACCACATCTGTGCAAGGGCAAGAAAATTACACAGTCAGATGGGGCAGCAAATGGCCCTCAGACCAGCTGCACGATGTACCGTTTCTTTACACTCACCAAGAAGAGGAGCAGGTAGAAGTTTTCTGACGACCAGTTGCGTTAACAAACTCTTCAACGTGTATCGATTCATGAAGACAAGAGGAAGAGCCTAAGGCATTGGGAGGAAACAGGCACCTTCTATTAAAAAAAATGTGCAGTATTTCAGTATGTGCAACAGTTTAGGAAGATAAATCTGTGACTTAGTACGTAGTTACCATCTATAAAAATAAACAAATGCCTTGGTTTAACATTGCAACAAAATACGTATGTTCTCTAGTTGCTGAAGGTTTTTGTAATCACTCTTTTAGATAAGAACACAAAATATTACGATAAAAAAAAATTCAACATTATTATGTATAGGACAATAGCAGTATGAATACAAAGACAGAAAAAGGAAAACAATTACCTCTGACTAATATTCCTTGGACATCTGCCCAACTGCCTTGTGACACATACTGCTCTCTCCCCCAGACAGGACACCTGGTGCACTTGTGCATTTGTTCCTGATTCTCTGCAGTTTCTACATTCCCGTATTACACTTGCAGGAAGTTTCATTTAGGAATAAATGGCCAGGACACCACCTAGCGCTCAGAGTCTCCCCTGGAGGACAAAGGGGAAGAACTCCCACATTCACCCACGGACATAGCTGCCTCCTCAGACCTCTGTAAAGTCCTGAGCACTGCTGGCCCAACTGTTTTGCCTAGTGGACAGAGGTGAAAGGCAGGAACAGACATGATTTTCTGCCAGAAGGCTTACAAAAATCACTGTTTAGTGTGGAGAGTGAGGAAATGCATTATAGGGGCATCGACGCTTGCAATGAGTGTCATGAGGTGTCCTAGTTTTGGCTGGGATAGAGCTAATTTTAGTAGTAATCCTAGTAGCTGGTACAGTGCTGTGTTTTGGATTTAATATGAGAATAATGTTGATAACACACCGATGTTTTAGTTGTTGCTAAGTAGTGCTTACCCTAGTCAAGGACTTCTCAGCTTCCCACGCTCTACTGACTGAGAAGGCTGGAGGTGCACAAGAAGCTGGGAGGGGGCACGGCCAGGACAGCTGACCCAAACTGGCCAAAGGGACATTCCATACCATGTGACGTCATGCTCAGTACATAAACTGGGGAAAGCTGGCCGGGGGGGCCGCTGCTTGCTTTGTATATTCTTTTATTATTATTGTTATTACTATTTTATTTCAATTATTAAACTGTTCTTATCTCAACCCACAAGTTTTCTCACTTTTACTCTTCCAATTCTCTCCCCCGTCCCACCGGGGGAAGGGGGGAGTGAGCGAGCGGCTGTGTGGTGTGCTCAGTTGCCAGCTGAGGTTAAACCACGACATGAGGATACCAGAGGTCATTCTGATGTAGCAAAATCTGGAAACCACAAATTCCTATTCCAGCACAGCACAGAGCTAGCTAGGTAGCCCTCAGCTACCTAGCCCTCCTGGAAGGCTAATTAACCTGCGTTCAGTGCAGTATTTTCATGGCTACGCTGCTTCTGGGATCTGAGCTAACTCTTTCCAGTACAGATGCCTGCAGATTTCACCCCTTTTATAGAGCTAGATAGATCCCTTCCACAGCACCACATCAAAAAATCAACTATAGCAACCCAGTGAGTTATTCTGTGTTTGTAAACCCTGGCCATTTCCTCTCACCACCCATTTTCTAAGTTTGCAGAATAATAAAGAAAAGGACAGAAGAGGAAGCATCAGAGGAAGCCAAGCAAGGTATTGGCTGACAGATGATAAGGAAAATTCTTATTCTCAGCAGTCCTGGGGCAAGACATCAGAGTAGAGCATTAAAGCACAATCCTGAAGGATATCTGGCCATGTGATTATCTCAGCGCCTACTCCTTCTCAGGAGGGCTTATTAGGAAAGCAATCATTGAGCAAATACATACACCAATACAAGCTGCATAGGAAATGGCTCCCAAGCTGTAGAAGATCTGCTTTTGTTGAAGCGAGTACTCCTAAGATGGACAGAAGAAACATACTCCGTAAGTGCATTTGTAAAACACTTGTAAATCATGTTCAAAATGGTCTTGTACAATTAAGATGATTTCAAAAATAAAAATCGACACATACTTCAGCCTTTGTGGTACCATTTCCATTTAATAGGGTGAATCCTGTGGTATATGTGTGAAACACGAACTGCAGAAAGGAGAGATTATAAGCAAAAATGAATTTGGGATTGAGACTAGAAGACTTGTAAATGTCGAAAGGAAGAGGTAATTACCTGGCAAAAAAAAGTTTGCTTTGCCTGGAGCTGAAGAGATGAAGCAATAACCTAAGAGGAAAACCCCACAAGAAAATTAGGTTTGATGAATCTAGAAGTTTTTGGTGAGCAGTGGTAGGCTAGAGCACGAAGAGAACTGCTATGTTACTATTTGCAGCAGCGTCAAAGGCTCCAGTCAGTACCTGAAGCCGTTTGCCTTGATTCTAGGCTAACACACTTTCTTGCCACAGATGTGACATATTCACTTTTTCTATCCAATATAAAACACAGAGACACAGTGATTAAAGCACTGTGTGCAAGAATATTTGGGCAAGATGCTTTCTTACCCAAAATAAAAAATACATTTGTACCTGTGAAGCTAAAATGGATGCAAATAAAATAACTAAGATAATAAAAATGTAGTTAAAGTAGTGAATGAGAAAGGGTCAGACTGTTTTGGCTAGTGGGGATATAAATACTAGATCTACCTGACCTAAGATCAAAGATTCTAGGATCTACTTCCCAACTCAGACAGGGAATAAGAACTTCAGTTTTAATAAACCACAGCCTTTCTTGAGGTCTGGCCTACCAGGTGTGGAGCACTCTCAAGGTACAGAGTCAATGAAGATAAGGCAAATATTGAATAAGAGGAGGGTATGGAACATCCAAAGCCTCAGAGAAGGATCAGTAATTCATTTAATATTAGTGGATCAACTACCTTTATTATTAATGCCAGTGCTGAATCTAACCACACCTATGAAAGAGCTTTAAGCTGTAAATATCAAAAAGAAATATTTCTGTTAAGTCTATTACCGTTCTTAATGAATTTAATGAAAATCTTGATGGCTGTTATACTTTCTAGTAGTGCCATACAAGTTCATGCTGTAATCTCTACATGGAATGGCTTAGTATGTATACTCATATGCCAACACCAAAGGCAAACACATCTAAATAAACAAACATGCATATAATTGCAGCTACAAATTTTATGAAAGAAAATGGTGCGATTTTTGAGCACTGTAAGGAGTTTATTTCTTTTGTAATTTCTTGACACCACCATTTCTTATTTGCAAATGCACGATCTACATAAGAAAAAATTCATATTCTGAGTCTGAAACACAGAACACAAGGTCCGACTCCTTCCCACTGCAGTGCCAGTTTTTTGAGGTTAAACAGACCAAAACCAGGCCTTGCTCTCAATGCCTAGTGAATTTCACCTTGCATCAGAAAGCTGACCTTCACACATGAACAATCTCTTTGAATACTGCTGAAGGAAGGTAGCTAACAGATTTGGACTTCCAATGAGATTCCCTAAGGGCTTGATCTCTAGATTACTCAGCAGTTCCCATAAAATAGATGTTTTTTAAAAAGCTTGTGCTGAAAATACAACTAGGAAGCCTAAAACCTTCTGTTCCCTCCCTCCAACCCCTGGCTGTGGAAAAATGTAAGCCCTGTGGTACACTAGCATCTTTCATGATTACTCACCAATGGAAGAGATATGGGCAGGAAGGCTAAAAAGAAAGAAAATGTCATTTCAGTAAAAATAACTGCAGAGTCTAGATTTTGAGCAGAAAATTCCCCTTACTTCCCCGCTCAGTCTCAGCTCTAAGTAAAACACTGCCCACAAAAACCCTACCATCACCATGGACTTCAGTTCTAACCTTTGTCTCTCATTCAAGAAGCCAGAATACCTGGTCACAGCTTATAGCCAAAAGGAGCCCTTGTGAACTCCACTCAAGGTGGCTACTCAGAAACTATGTAACTGAGTTTTGAACAGAAATTTCTTCTCCTCACCCTATTCAAAAAGAGATATGTGGCAACAAAGACTGTCACAGCTGTGAGTGGTTATATGAGATAAGGAATAAATAGCCTGAGTATGGTTATATCTGATTAACAACGTGCGCTGTCTTGGCTCCCTAAACATCACCCCAAGCAGACTTTATCTGCCACCACAGCAAGTAAATTCATACAGTAGCCACATTCATCAAATGAAAACTTAGCTTATAGTAGATAGTTTTACATGTGAAGGGATTTGGGAACTCATTCTGTAGTGACAAAAAACAGAGACTGGTCAGACTATTTCCACTTAGCCGAGCAGATGAACTGTGGAAAAAATTCCTCAGGAGGACCGTAGGAATAAATAAATCTTCAACAGACATGACAATGCAACTAACAGAAGTAAGAGTCTACTTGTTTTTCTATATGGAGAAGAGTATCACTGTAGTATCACAGTGGCTATTTACTATGAGCTATTCCCCTTCGATGCTTCAGTCACATACACAAAACTTCTCTTAAGGGAACTTACCCGGAGGTCTAAACAGAACAGGAATTATCTTGTCTGTATCAGGATGTACACTGGACTTAAAAGAAAAAAAAAAAAAAGAGAGAAAAAAAGTCAAATTGGACCACCTTTGCCATACTGGAATAAGAAAGAAAAAAAAAAAAGATTTCTAAATATTTTGTAAACTTACCAGGCTTAGCAGGAAGGCTTGTTTTGTCTAAACAATTAGAAAATTAGGTTAGTAATCAAGTTTCAGAAGAGACTGGGTAAAATCTTCTTTCTAAATTTATTATATCTTTTTTTTCCCCAATAACTTTTATATGGAATGCCATATATGTATACACCCCTTTAATTATTTTTTCCCTAAAATTTCTCTCCATATACTCCTTGTTGAATACAACTTACTCACATCCCATGTGCTGTGTAACAGCACCAAAGTGCACATTATGGCAGAACAGAAAGTTAATTTTAAAAAGTTAAGCTAGTAGGTATTTTAAAACAGAAAACAACAATTTTGAAATATGGCTAAAAGCCTAAACACTTATGTTAAGACTTCAGCTTTTCTGGAATCACAGAAGCTTTTATTTCTCCTTTCAGACTTTGACACAGAAGGTACTAAATGCCACATGGGAAGAGCCAAGCCCACAGTGAATCAAAAGAAAGACTCCTCCTAACAAAGCAAGGGCTCAGCACTACTTTCCAGCAATTCCATGAGGAAGTTTTCCACCCAAGTACTGCTACTGCTCATTTTATGAGATGTGAAACCAAACCAACCTGCCCTCTATATGATGACACAACATCAAAGATTCAAAATGAGCTCAGTAAGCATTTTACATATTTATCACCTACCTATATCATCCCAGCTGAGGACAGACAGGCTTAAAGCAATGATACCTAGAGTGATCCGAGGGTTTCTTTTAAACTCAGCTATATGATAGACAACCTAGCATTCTTCAGAATAATAATACTGCAATTTGGCACCAGTAGTCATCCAAAGAAATTCCTACTAGATTCATAGATTAGAATCTCTGTAGTAATGATTTTTTCTTGTTTATCCCTTGTATCTGAATCTCAGTATTCTGTCTGCTAGATCTTACACTGATAGCAACTATTTCAGCCATGAAAAAAAAAAGACACCTCTATTTTCTACAAATTGCGCTCCAAAATACCTGATCATTCTGTATGGGCTCACTTAGCGTCTTTCCACTGTTTTGTAATAATAACCTGGTTCTTCTTATTTCATCCTATATTTGAGAAAAAAACAAACCAATGAGAAAAAAATAACTCAGATTTCAATATTCTACAGTGCAATGTATCAGTTATAAGACACATTAAATACAAACCTAGAATGTCAAGCTAATGCACCTGTCCTTCACCAAAGCACTTAAAGCAAGAACACACCTCAACACACAACTAATTCACAGTCATAAAAACTTTTAGATTATTCAGACCCCCTTGGTCTCTTTAAGTATCAATCCTTCAACCCATTACATAAATGCACCTGAACTTTAAGCACATGAAAAACCTCACTGAAATCAAGAGTGTTATTCTTGTATCTAAAGTTATCCATGTCTGCTGGCAAATTAAAAAATTTGCCACCAAAGCAACCATCTGATATCCCCACAGGCACCTAGATGACTATTTTAAAATGAAATTCCAAACCACTTTTAAAATTACCAGAAATGAGTCACAACATCACTAGATGTTCCTGCACGTTCACAAATGTGTGATCAAGTTTTGCGTCTTACGCTCTTCCTTTAAACTCGGCTTAAGCTTTTAATTACGGAAAACAGGTACACTTAAACAAAGAGAATAAAACTGTAACTCATGTAGTTATCCATAGTCTACATAAAAAGCTGTCCCTCTTAGGAGAATTTATGAGATGATTTGACTTTTCTTGAACAGGCACATGTCTCTTTGCAACAGTGTATTTTAATTCAAGGAGGTGTGAACTAATCCCAGATTTCCAAATCCCTGAATGTACTATAAAATTTTCTTGTTGGCGTTTACATATATATATAATGCACATTTAGTAAATTATATTATTTGTACATGTAAATATATAGACAGATATGTATTCATACCACATATACACATATATAGAGATAGATGAATAGATACATACAACACACTAACTCTGCAAGCGACAAGGAAATATCTCATATACACACATTTTGACAGTGTCCTTTTGCTTTAATGGAGCTTTCCCTTAAAAAATAAATTAAAAAATCCATCAACAAAAATTCCTTTAACATACTGACCAACCAGCCGACTCTCATACAATGCGCTGTGCTTTCTCCTCTGTTATCCCTGACAAATCTACACAGAAGTGGATTGACAGAAAAGCACATCTTCCCCAGAATTTTGCTGTCATGACAGTTCCTGAAATTTAGAAGCTACACTTTATGATCAACAATGTGTTTAGCGTGACACTTTCAATAACTAATGTTAAAATTGTAATAATAATTCTCTGGTATAAAAAGGCCCTACAAATCAGGTGTGTGCCCTCCTAGGGTAGGATTCCTTTCAGTATATCCACTTGGAGGAGAATCAAAGAGCTTCGTGACCTTCAGATTAAGCTGCACCATAAGGACGGGTATGTGGATTAGCCAGCAGAGATGTTGGATGCCTGTGATGCAGTTCAGCAAACCTGTCTTCCCTGAAGCTGTGACAGCTCCACATCGTGAGTCCTCCAGCAGCAGATTATTTAAGAACAGCCCGCCCAGCTGCTCGCTTCATCTCTCTTGTCTTTGGGGGTTTCCTGATTCTTAATTGGGCTAATTCAACTGTTGGCACAGCAGCCACAGTCTAAACAGTACTGCTGAAATGGTAGTGTCTCCAAATGCCCCTTGTTTTATGTAATTATACATAGAAATGCATACACGTATATTTCTTTTTTTATATATATATATATGTATATGTATAGGTATTTTATTTTTCCTCCGAAGCTTTGTAATGGTATTATTTTACACCTTAGCAAAGTCAAAATTCGCAAGGTCGATTGCTAGTCTTCCTGCTACCTGACACGTTTTGGAGCAGGAGCGAAGGAGCACCGAGCAGCTGGCGCTGAGGCCACGCCGTCCCGCAGAGCCCCGGCACCCGGGGCGACGTCCCGGCGCCAAGGGCAGGGGGGCGAGTCCCCTCCTGCGGCCCGGGCCCCAAAACACCCGTCCCTCCTGTCACCGGTGCCGCCAGCCACGGCTTTGAATTAAAACGCGACGAGGCCAAGCCGCGTACTCACGGAGGATTTCAGGAGCAGCAGGGGGTCCAAGACGTCCGCCCAGAGAAGAAACCTCTGGAAAAAAGACTGACGGAGACACGTTTCAGGGAGACGAGGCGTTATTTCGGAGGCAGCCCGCCCAAGCCGCGCTGTCCCGCCCAGCCCGGCCGCCCCGGCCCCTCCGACTCCCCCAGC
>NW_008795129.1:20822116-20828862 GCF_000699145.1 Aptenodytes forsteri
GCAGGGGGGGAGCAGATCGTGGTTAGGAAAGGGCCGACCGCCTTTTCCCCTTCCAGCAGTTTCCCCCTGCGCTACCTGGGAAGGCAGAGCCAAGGAGCAGGAATGCAGAGAAACCCCCTGCATCCTCCACGTTGACTTAAAATGACTAAGGTAAGAGAAAGATACAGCCAGGTAAAAGATCAGTGTGTCACTGCCCTGGGGTTTCACAGGCCCAAACAGCTACCACCAACACCACTACCATGTTATTTTGCATTACTGAGCTGTGCAGGGGTTTAACTTCATGTATTGTAGGTCCAGGACATCAGGTTTATTGGAAAAATTGCGTGGATAGTAGTGGATTTACACAAAACAGAACTAAAACACTGGGACTGAAAAGAGATTTGCAAGTACTGAAACCTGGAGCATCACCGGGCACCACACAATGTCAGGCTCGTTTTTTCATCCTTTCACTTACATTGGAGCGTTAATACCCATTATAAAGCTAACTTAGGACACAACAGCCACATTGCCAAGGTGGTTCCCTCATGCTTCTGTTTATCTTAAGTCCTTTCCCCTGCTCAAAAGGGCAGAAGATGAAAAATACAAACCCATTCAATATTGTATCGATTTATCCAGCCCTTCAGCAGCACACCTGCTACTTACTATGGCCTACTCACCACAGTACACACACAAAGGCAGTGCCAGCTGTTAACTGCTTGCTGCGAACAAAGGTATAGAAGTTGGATATTGCCTTAGAAACTAACTTCTTCAAAATAGAGAAACAGGAATCTTTGGGGAAAAAGTGAAAGAAAAGCAACACACCTGCTGCTTGTCACTGTTAAGATTTATTATTATAGATAGAGATACACTACATTGTTTTCAAGCAGTACAACAGACAGATTCAAGCAAATAAGCAATGTTTTAAATGATGGAAGACTTGTAATTAAACTCCAGTAAGTACACTACTGGGGTTCAAGTTCTTACCATCTCCCAAGCAGAATGAAAGTTCTTCATGCCTGTTAATGCAGAATTAAAAAGGCACATACTTACATTCATTTCAAGTTATAGTGTATTTATACACAAAAACAGGGATTTTTTATTTTTTACTTGTTACATTCATCTCTTCTTCTGCAAAATTCATTAAAAACAAACCATGTATCAAAATTCTGTTTTCTGTATTGTCCCTCTTATTTCAAACTCTTGTTACAGAATTTAATTTTTCATGTGAGAAAAGAAAATGCAGGACACTTTCTGGTCCAAAACTAGTTAAGGAAAGAGGAAAAACACAGTGGAATACAACTGTATTTTGTGTACTTGCCATATTCAAGAAGACGACTAGTGGTCACAGAAATTCAGGAAACAAGTTGCAAGAAGGGGGGGAAAAAGCCTTAGGTTTTTACCCTTCTTTTTAAAAGAAGACAAGGGAGTCAGTAAATGTTTCAGCATTTAATTTCTTTTTAAACATCAGAAAATGAGAAATATGATTTTTTTTTTTTTTAATAATCACAGCAGCTTTCCTAATGTCTTCAGTGTATGGTAACTAAGAGTTTTGTCCACATATTTGTTTATGTATAAGTGTTTATGTATGCGCTTTCTCAAAATATTCTTTAGAAGCTTCTGGGCTTGGTTTGATCTGTCAAGAAAAGAAAATTTAGTTATTATATGCTGTAAGATAAAAAAATTACATCTTTGACATTTTATCCAAGAAAATGCTTTCCTAATGTCTTCAGTGTATGGTAACTAAGAGTTTTGTCCACATATTTGTTTATGTATAAGTGTTTATGTATGCGCTTTCTCAAAATATTCTTTAGAAGCTTCTGGGCTTGGTTTGATCTGTCAAGAAAAGAAAATTTAGTTATTATATGCTGTAAGATAAAAAAATTACATCTTTGACATTTTATCCAAGAAAATCCATGCATACTTTATAAAAACAACAGGTTATTTCTGTTTCTGCACTCAGTTAAAAGATGAAAGCCTAAATGATGTACAAGCTCCTACTTGCAAATTTGAAGTATAAAACACATTTTTCCTGCTAAATATCAAGCAGGGCATTAAATAAGTTGAAAAATCTGAAGACAACTGGTAAAAAAATCTGAAGACAACTGGTGCAGAGTGCAAGTCAAATTTAGAGTTTTAAATACAACTTGTGTTTTCTAAAAGAAAATCGGTGACTTTCTTCACAGAAATCAAACATATTTAATATCATACAAATAGACTGAATTGGTCCAACCAATAAAAGCCTCAGATTTAGACTTGAGTCTGTGCCTGTTGTCAAGCACCTCACGTTAAAGTGGTTCTCAGCCCTTCAGACATGCAAAAATATGCCAGTGTCTATATTTAGAAAAGTGATATTTAGCAGATGCTTACTGTAGGGGAGTCTGGAGTCCAGTTTGCCGGGCAAACCTCTCCATGTGTTTCCACGTACTGGAATGCTTTCACCAAGCGGAGGGTCTCTTCCACGCTGCGACCGACAGGGAGATCATTGATACTTAGATGCTTGATGAGCCCATTTGGATCAATGATGAAGAGACCTCTGTAATTGAGCAAGAATTTAGGGAATGCAAATCACGTTCCAAGACCAAACACAAGAAACTGGATGAACTATTTCAACAAGGCAGTTATTCTTAGATGCACATATCAGAGTTAGGCGTAGCAATACAGCATTTGATACATTGTTTGTTAATGCAGTGATCAAAAACCAAGAACCAGTCAACTGGCATGGTATTGTGAAATTACAAAGTATGCATAAAGACTATTAAATCGAGACAGATGTATAACAAAGGTAGAACTTCTAATTCCACCTACATTTCGAAGTTGATAGCTGGCATCCTTCCCATGTCTTTTTGATATGAAAATCCGAAGGTACTGAGTGAAGAGCTGCTTACGCATTAAGCTACTAAATTAAATCCTGTTGCATATAAACGTTTGTGAAAACCGAAGTCCCAGTCTTACCATATTAATTAACTTAATTTGTCAACAAACAAATGTCAGAAGTTCCTGATCCAAAGAGATCAGGAACCAAAGGTCTCCAGAAGATTCCTACCCAGTCCAATGGATCTTGGGGACCACTATTTACTTTTAATAAGTATTCCCATGGTGGAGAAGAAAATGTCAGTTTGTTTTTATTCTAGATAACTATAGGATTGACTGTAGTGGCCTCTAGGACTACTGCTTTAGAAACTTCTCACACAGAAGTTAAGGTAGTCTCTTCTCCCTTCATAAGAAAGAAAACAAAAAAAAGGGACAGACCTAAATTGTGAAAAAAATGTAAAAAAATTGTAAAATGCTCTTCTATCCTACTCGTTTTCCTCAGTGACATGGAGTTCTCCCACTCACTCAGAACAGAATAGCTGGCTTTCCCCTGCATGCATTCTCAGAGAGGCCTGGAACCATTCTCAACTTAATGGCCATAACGGCCATGTGCCCTTTTCCTAGGGTGGGATCCAGCAGAAGTTCTGCAGAACAAGTAACATCTTACAGTCTTCATTTGATCCTTGTGCAGTTTCCCCTGCAGGAGGAGACAGTATGGCTCACATTGTTTTAGATTGGCTTGGTCATAACCGAGTTATCGGCAATCATGCGTTACCTTAGTGCTATGCCAGGTCCTTCTAGCAGCACACCGTAATCACGGGAGATTTGTTTTGTGAGGTCCGACAGAATTGGAATATTCATTTTGCCCAAACCGCCGCTCTAGAGAAAAAGAGTAAGATTCCATTTTGTTACAAAACGCTTTTTAGGATTATCCTTCTTGAGTTGCTGGATTCAGCGCTCTTGAGTATACTAACAACAGAACACATTCATGCCATTTGCTCCATGAAAGGAACCACGAGGGGGTGGGGGGTTGTTGTTTGGTTGGTTTTGTTTGTTTTTTTTAAAGTAGTCAGGAACATTTGGTTTCTTTGGAACATGAAAACTTCTTCTGCACTGAGCATTTTAGAATTGCTTATTTTGGTGGTAAAAGGCTACCTATGACAACAGTCATAAATTTTCAGAAAGATTTCCCTTGTACACTCTTCAGGAGCTTTGAATACAAAAATTTCTACTGCATATTTAAGTGTTCAAAATTAAACAGGATGAACATGGTGGGGAAGGAAGGGAAAAACAAACCTGCATACTATGAACAGACAAAACACAAGGCTTCTAAGAGCCACGCTAGGTATGTCAGAGTTCTGCTGCTCACTCTATTTAGTGCATGTATTTCCCCCCCCCCCAAAAAAAAATAAATTTAAATGCTATTTGGAGAGTCAACCAAGATTTCTTTCAGTTTTGCAACATACTGGAACCGCAACAGAGATAAACTCTCTATCCTTGAAACAAGCCCAGAGTTTGTTAGCTTTTCTGTTCCTGGCATCATCAGTGAATCATTGTGTAACCTCAGTCACTCAGACCTTGATCCTGCAAATGCTTGCCTGCAATGGAGTTCTCATACGCAGAGCTTTGAGCGCAGATGTCGGAGAAACCAAGGCCTTAGCTTCTCCGGGTGTCAGTTTCCTGTCTGCGCCACCACGGAATTCTTTCCACCCTTTGCAGGGTGTTTTGCTACACGTGCACCGAGCAGTGCCTGACTGGCATACGCTGAACAGCTTTCGCACAAAGCAGTGAAGTCAGTCCACAATCACATTTTAGAGCTTTGAACAAAGCATGCAGAAAACTAAATACTCTCAATAGGTTCAGCCAAGCCATATTAAATCTAGCAAACTCTCCTCCCTCCCCTGTATGTTACAACAGCAAAGCTATGCACCTGGAGCCACCTCAGTCTGCGAGCACTACTGCAGCCTGCTGTCCACACGGGTAACGACTGATGGCACAGGAGCTTCTACACCTTCCTGCGACACTTCTGATTCTCTACAACTAACCAAACCAGTGAGGTGCTTTATGTGATTGAAAGTGGGCAGTTTTATATACATGTGGAAGAGGCTCCACTCCAGTAAAAGGCCATCTTTATAACTTTCTTTCCCTGAAGAAAGCTGAGGACTTCTGTTTGTACTGCAGAAGTGGAACTATTTCAGCAAGTGAGAGTTAATAATACAAGTGCTCCAATAAACTCGTCATTCTTCTGCTTCCATTCTGAAGCCACCACTGTTCGGTATTGGTTAACAATAATGACTAAACAGCTGCTGTTCATTTTCTGTGAGGGCGCACACAAACCATCAGCTGTAACAAACAGCTTAGGACGGTGACATGTATACTGAGTATTTGTCTTTCAAGATAAACATATAAGGATATGATGTAACCTACAAGACTATCAAGAGAGTGAAACAAAGATTTAAAAAACCCCAAATTATTAAGGAAAAGAGCAAGAAAACAAAGACTGAGGTCAGAATTATGTCATCAAATGTAGAAGTTAATTACTTCACGTATCACTTCAGGCAGTC
The DNA here is from genome assembly GCF_000699145.1 of Aptenodytes forsteri. NCBI lineage: Eukaryota > Metazoa > Chordata > Aves > Sphenisciformes > Spheniscidae > Aptenodytes > Aptenodytes forsteri. The sequence continues at coordinate 20,827,471 of NW_008795129.1, forward strand.
TATTGAAATCGGTGTTTGCACAATTGTTCACTCAACTCCTCAGGAGCTCTTGTGAAAAGAGAATAAACCAACAGAGAAAGCCCCAAACAGCTGCTCAATTCATACCTTTCGTGGTGTATTTATCCAGGCCAGATGACAAAAATGAGAATCCACAGAAACTGCCACCACTTCACAGTTCACGTCATGAAATTCATTTGCTTTGTTGCTGAAAGCCACAATTTCTGTGGGGCAGACAAAGGTGCTGGGTAGGAAGAGAGAACAGGCTGTAATGATTCTGCAATCTTTTCAGAGAATTTTTTAGAAAAGACTCCCATGTCTGTTTCTAGGCACTAATGCAGCAGAGCATTTTCTTTAGCCTGATAATTTTAACCATGTTTCCTGCTCAAGATTAGTTTCAGTCAGTCTCAAAGCAACAGCCATAGCCACCTAGCTGGCATACCAGTTTTCAACTCTTAGTTCTAGACATTTTTTGCAGAGATGGAGAAACTGTCTCTGCTAGACACTCTCTAGACAGAGAGTTTTTGGAAACTATAGCAGAAAGGACTGCAGGTTAAATCCTTCCCCATGTGCCCCGATACACCAGGATGCTCTTGGCAATTCAAGTCTTCTGGACAGGCTCAATTCCATCTGTTCACCTTTTGCTCTGGAGTCGTCTAGCTGCAGTTCTGCTGGCCCTGCTGCTTAAAAGGAGAGAGCCTCCAACATTACCCCAAACTGCAAGGCAATGTCTTCACCCCTGGGATCTGACTGTAAGAGGAACCACACTTGCAAGGCCACATCTGCTTCCTGAAGCAGCCCCGGCAGCTAGAAGATGCTCTCCAGCCACCGGATCCATTACTTTAGCACGCAGTGGCCATTTGTCCCCAAGTCTTACCACTCACACTCTAGAAACAGACACATCTGCCTTGCAAGACTAGCCTGGATAAGGTGAAAACAGCTGCTTTAGACAGCGATGATCTGCAGCACTTCCGATGATCTTCAGCAAGGCAGGAGACCCATCTGAAAGGAGAGAAACCCATACTCACAAGTCCAGGGGGTAGAAGAAGAGGACGAGGTATTTCCCCTTGAAATCATCCAGGCTCAGCTCCTTGAACTCTCCGTTAACAACAGCCGTCAGCGCTTGGGCCCCCGCCCCGCCGGGGCCGGGCGGGGCCGCCTCCTCCTCCTCGGAGAAAAAAGAGCTTCGGACTGTGCCGCCGCCCCGCCGGGGCCGGGCCGGGCCGCCTCCTCCCCTCGGGCGCAGCCGCAAGGGCGGCCGGGGCTGGCAGGCCGCAGGAGACGTTCCCGCCGCCTTGCCCAGGACGAGCCCGGGGGGGGGTGGTGCGTTCCCGCCGCGCTCCCCGCACTTACCAAGGCTGAACTGGCGGCGGGCGCAGGGAAGCGGGCGCGCCG
>NW_008795129.1:20829205-20836645 GCF_000699145.1 Aptenodytes forsteri
GCTTCCCGCTGGCGGGGTTGCCTGTGTGACCTAGTTTTGGCGTATGCTGACGCAGACCGAAACGGAGCAAACAGCATGGCTTGTGCTCAGAAACCTTCCAGATACAAACTTTTCAAATGCAATTGGCTCTGACTTTATTGAACTCGCTCAGGTTACAGTTGTTTAATCATAATTAAACAATTACGGCGCGATAGCCGTGTGCCTGCTTAGCTCCTCTCGGCTGTGAGCTGATGCAAACCAAAGTCCTTGCCAGATTTCCCACACAAGCACTTACTGCCGCTAATGGGCAGCGCTGTGTTAAGCTGAATGCGTGTCTGTAGCCTCCCTCTGCCCTGGAGGTTTGTCCCAGTTCTGTTCGCAGCACGGACTGTCACTGGAGAACCGCACTGGTCCAGCCCTAGGAAGAGTGGTTGGGGTGTACATTAGCTCTGGGGGAGGTAGAAGAGTCGTAAAACCCTGTCACAGGCCTCCTGGCAGATGAAAGCAGCGCAGGAAAGGTGTATGGCTTGTGGAAGGGACCACACCCCATACATACAAACCTGTTTCCCTGAAGCTGGGGGCTTCAGAGGGTCTGCTGTTGAAGCCCAAGCTCCCACAACTCAAGCTAAAGGAGCTAGTTTAACAGTCAGTTGAGCAATACAAGGTTTTCTCAGGCTCTTTTTGTTAAATAACTGATGGTGGCAGCAACAGAGATCACCTTCACGAAGAAGCCGCCAGCTGCCCACCCTGTTTTAGGCCGCGTGCTTTGGAGCAGCACAAGTGGCGTGCACAACCCAGAGTACTGAAAATCAAACACTTTCTAAAAGTCCGTTTTTCTTTTCTTAACTTCTTTTTGTGTGTTTCTTCATCTAAGTAGTCAAATCGAGTGGAACCCAGTTTCACTTCTGGGTTTTGGTAATTTCTGGCTTAATATTCATACTTGTAAATATCTACAGCCTTTTACAAAGGGGAGGTCCCACCTTGTGAACTAGAGAGAAGTCTGGCTTCACTAGCAGGATGAGCTTGGCCATCAGCAGCTGGGGCCAAGGCCAAAGGCAGCCAGAGCAATGTCAGCCACATCCCAGGCCCCTGGGATGAGCTCAATAGATACTGCATCTATACTTCTGAACAAATTAGCAAACTTATTGCTGGTACTGATCTGTCTGGCATGGTCCGGTCACCTCTGTAATAGTAAACTCTCTGACCCTTCAAAAGAGGGAGGTTGTGTGCAACCTGCCTGTTAGGGTTGGTCACTAGCCAGTATTAACTCTCTACTATGCCCAGGGACTGTTTGGGGCAGTGTTAGTCGGTGTTGTCCAAAAGCATGCCGAGACCTTTGTGAGCCTTTGACATCATCACTAGTTTCAGTTGCTATGCCTTTCTGTGGCACTCCTAAATTTATTAATCCAGGTGTAGGCAATGGCAGCTGGAAATGTGGCTCTGATAATCTTCTCAAAAACTGTAGTGCCCAGCAGAGCAGCCAGAATAACGTCATCTACTCATCCATGCACAGAGATACTGGGCAGCTGCCTGGGCTTGTGATGAAGATGGAGGTGCCCAAAAGGAGATTATAAAGATGGAGGTGTTCTGCAGAAGGGTGCAGGAGACAAACTGTTGCTATAGCCATGGTGAGATGAGGGGGATGATAAGGATACAGATACCCCAGTATGGGGTCCATCCACATGGTAGTCTAAGAGCTTCCTGAATCCACTGATTTCCTGGAATTCAAATAGACATCTCTATTGCTTTTGATTTTGAAACTGTTCCCTTCAGGCTCAACACCCTCTAACAAGCTCTGCGTGTGCATTTGACCATGTCTGCATAGGTGTGTGCAAGTGCAGTGCTGGGTCAGTGAACTAGCAGGTTCTGAATTAAGGAGCCTTACGTACCCCTTGCTTCTCATTAGCGCTTTGCTAAGGGAAACCTGAAGGTGTGTGTGAGAGAAGTTCAGTTTTTACTCTTGCCGATGAACCAGGGCTGCTTGAAAGTGCCAGCTGGATGGGGACTCTGCTGGGAAGGTCACTGGCTGAGCGAGGGGAGCCAGCTGGCTGAGCTACTCAGCTTATTTGCATGTCTCTTGCCTAAAAGTTAGGGGCATTCTTGCTTAAAAACCCCTCAAAGCCTAAAAGTGGAAGCGAGTAAACTATTTGTATGTTAGAAAATATGTCAGATCCTGTGTGGGTGAGTCGTGCTGTAGCCTGCAGCCCTAGGACATGGGAGAGGGAAGGAGCGGTTGTTGAGGGACTTGTCAGCAGTAGAAGTTAGGGAGGTCTTCGTGCCACCGCTGAGGACTGCCAGCAGAGCAGTGAGGAGCAGAGCTGAGCCCAGGACATCTGCAGAGCAGTGACTGTCGGTGAAGAGTAGTAAAGAAACATCAGCCGTTACCTGGTCGATTCCCTGAATAGCAGTGCAGAATGGCACGTCTGCATTCACGTCTGCCGGACTGGCATATCCCCTCGAACGGAGAGACGTGCTCGCCTAGCCGAGTCTGCCGTGGCTGGCCAGCAAACTGTGTACCAGGTGACAGCTGGGCCACAACGGTTCCTTTCCCTCAGCTGTGGGAGCTGTATTGTGGCAGCAAGAAAAGGGCTATTGCTAGGATTTCCTGAGGATGGTTGTCTCACCCACAGATGATTATTCACAACTTCTAAGTTGATGTATTCTAAAACGATGTCCTTCCCCCCTCCCCGGAAAGTTATATTTGTTTAAAACTCTTTGTTTAAACACTTGGCTTGCAGGCGGGGAAATATTGCTCATGCTTTGTTATGAAGGCAGTGTAATTCAGCTTCTCAGACTTCTGGGCAAGAGCTTGAACAACTGCCATTTAACAGGGGGTTTATTTTCCATTTTGCTTTCTACCGGGCATCCCTACAATTTGAAGACGGACCTTGTCACTGCCAAAGCACACCTGGCAGAAGAGTTGTTCCTTTTTCCTCAGCTCTGGCTCTTGCACAGGCTAAACCTAGTTCTTCTTGCCATCCGAAGAGCAAAATAAATCTACCGAGCGGTACCATATGTGCATCTTTCTCCGAATCTTGTTGGTTGTCTGCTTTGCTGTCTCCCACAGGCCTTTGCCTGGCGGGACAGGCCCCAGTCTCGAATCTCATCCTGCAGCGAGGGAGTGCTGGTTCATGCTGGTACAGTGCGAGCTCAGCAGTGCATGGACATGTTCGCATGTGAAGGATTAGAGTCTTTAAGCCTGATTCAAATTCAGACATCTGAAGTTGGTGAAAGACTCCGGGGATTTCAGCAGTCTTTAGGGAGAAGTTTGTATTGTTACCAGGTGCAGAGCAGTGGATAAGGCACTTGAATGGATAATGGGAGATGTAAATGTTATTTTTGGTTAGGATACTTATCTGCCTGCTCTCACTTTGTGCCTCTTTTTACCTATCTGGGAATAATTAAATATGCCTTTCTGGTGAAAAACTTTGAGCTCTGTTGATAAAAAGTGGTAGATAACATTTGTGTGTTGTTACCATTATTGTTTTGCGAGAGTTCATTTTTAAAGAGCTTTTTGAAAAACCATCATTAACACAACAAAATGTTAGTGAAAAGGTAGCTGCTTCTCTCTAAACTTGATGAAAGGGGCAAGCAAATGCCAAATCAGACCTTCTGCTGCTGTGGGTTATTAAATGGCAGATTCTGTGCAGAGTATGGGATGCATACGTCTGCTTGTTTAAAAAAGAAAATCTGCTCATCTTCTAGGTTATTTAATTCCATGTACTTAAATGCTGTAACAATCATTTGCCCTCTACCTTGAGGAAATAGATAACAGAAAAAAAGGTTTGAAAATAGAAACAATAGAGGCATAAACATTTTTATCTAAACCAAAGCAAAAACTTTGGTTTAGACAACGTGATGCATCACTCCATGGCTGTTGGTAGATGGCAGCCTCTGTCCTTATGCAACGGGGCTCTGTAAAAGGTTACAGCTGCCTGCAAATGCTTTCTCATAGGCCTGTGTGCTCCCACCTGCTGATACCGAATCTCAGCAGGAGGCGAAAGAATTTGCCCGTTTGTAGGAATAAGTTTCAGAAGCAATTCCAAGCACAATCCAGCTTAAAGCTAATAATGAACGGGCTTTACTGCATTAATTGCGTATTATAACATGGATTTAGGAGATAGCTGCTGTTAGGGTATGTTTCCAATTGATAAGCATAGGCAAAAGCCTTTTTGACATCTGGTACACTTGGGGTCTTATCCTGACATTTCAAGCAAGCTGTACTGAGGCCAAGTGGTTTTTCTCCGGTGGCAGGATAAAACTGGGTGTGTTGCTGCTGTGTTTCTGTCTGGAGCTGTGTGAGCCCACCCTGCCGATGACTCATCCCTTAGAGTGGCTCAGAATATCACACTCTGCCTTGCTGCTTTCCTATTCTTATTACACTGAAACATTTAGGTCTCGCACGGTGTTGGCGTTTCATTTACAAACCTCTCTTTTCCCATAAAGGAAAGATGGCTGCCAACCCTGCTTTATCCTGATCTTCAGCGCTCAAAAAGGCTTTTTCTGAGCCTTTCCCGAATGACTTCAGATGAAGATGTTTTATTTAAAAGCAGAACAACCAAACACATTAAACACCTTAGAAAGCACATTTTTCAGAGTTTAACTATTTTTTGGTAGCCTCTCCTTTTTTTTTGCCTTCCAAAATTGGCTGCTTCTGCATATGATTCAGACTAAATTTTCCCTTTTCTCCCAGCAAGCACTGAATCAGGATCTTTAGGCCAGCAAAAAAGACCTGTGTTCCTTCCCTGCCACCCTGTCTTTGAGTCCATGCTTGAGCATTTCAGCACCAGAGTTTACAACAGTGAATAGAGTAAGATAAGCAGTGGAACAGACTCACAGGTCTCCTGTTTCTTTCTCCCTCACTCACAGAGAACCTGACTGCTCCATTAAATCAGGTGTGGACATACCTTGAAATTAAAGGACTGTGTTGTCACAAGAGAAAACTCATATAAATAAATCTACCTCTTCGTAATTTTTTTTTATTTTTGTTGTTTTTGTGAACCAGGTGTTCCAGGTGACACAAAAATGAAGGTACCGACAGCTAGGAAGAAGTCATGAGGTAAGAATCCAAATGCTGCAGTGGGTTTTGCAAAGACCAACTGATGGACTTTAAGGCAAGTAAGTCTGTGCAGTGGCACTTGCTCTGGCAACCCATGGGGAGACACATCCATGAAAGAGGCCATCAATCTGAGGCCTGCGCTGAAGCAGACCCTTGTCATGTATCAGTGGTATAGTCAAGCTTAAAAAACTGTAGTAGGAGAGAGAGATGCAGTGAGGACTGATTATCTTGATTTTGTTTTTCAAAGTAGGGCATTGTGCTAGTGAACACACCTCCTTCCATGTCCTAGTGCTCCACATTGACTCAGATTTATTGGAAACAAGTTTTATTTTGTTAAATACTGTAAGAATAATTAAGAAAACCCACTCCATTGTTCTTACTGAGAAACATGAAGTCAGAATTTCTGCTCTCCATGTAGACGTGTAACTAAGACAAACATGTTATTGCAGAATCTCAGCAGTCTGGTAGCAGAGCTCAGCTTTTCACTCCCTGCACGCAGCCACATTTAAGTTATGTGATGGCTCTTAGTCCACTTCAATGCAAAGTCATGCAGCTTGGTTGAAATAAACACCCTGGCAGCAGCACAACATTCTGTTCGATTGCTGCCCCTGTTTCTGAAGGGTCTGTGTAACTGTGCCTTTGGTTGCCAGGAACGTGAAGTGCTTCAGAGCTGCACCGTTCATGAACAACAGGTAGCTCCATGGGATTTACGAACACCGTATAGATCTGTTGTAACTCTTTTGATAAATCTACTTACCCTTTCAAGAATTAAATAAACGCTCACAAAGTATACAGGACAACATCAGCACACTGGAGTCATACTTCTGTCCCATGGGGCAACACTGCAGCTGACTCTGTGTATATAGAGGTACATATAGATATTAGATAAAAGAGGAGCAGCAGAGCCGTCAGGTGCACATGCTGATTTCCAAGTGCATCTCAAACTTAAGATCTTCAAGATCTGCCCTCTTCATTCAGGCACCTGTATAAAAGTTACAGACCAAACACAGTCAGTGCTCACTGCAGAGTCTCCCATGAAGGTAAATCCCTCCCCACTGAACAGCCTGATCCTGAGATGTGGCAAGCACACCGATATCCCGTTGCTGCCAGCAGAAGTTGAGCTTGCTGCTGCAGTGAGTGCTGCTTCACAAAATGGGGACTAAGGCACGTGTGTTCATTTTTCCTTTGGAGAGGGGGTTTGCTTGTAGCATTAAAAATGTATGTAATAAAAGGTGTAACTGTGTCTTCCAACATCAGCCATGTTGTGATGCTGGTGGTGTCCTTGTGATGACCATTAGTGGGAGGCTGGGCAGGGATGTGAAATGCACTTATAACTGGAGCATAATTTGCTCTGTTTACAAGCGAGCATCAGTCCTTGCACAGAAGTGGTCAAACAACAAGCAGGGCAGATACTCCTTAGGAACCTCATCTCTATGCTAAGGCTCTGGTTTCCAGGAAGCAATTTTTCCCTTAAGAATTATTTAATCAGAGAAAAATCTTCCAGTACTTGCAGATACAACTGCTGCTATATAGAACTTGGCATTACAAAGAAAGTAACGACAACACGGCCCGGCATCTGGAGGCTGAACATTTTCGAAGCGATAGGAGAGAGGATGTGGAAGATTGTACATAGCAGTGCTACCTGCTACGCACAATAACTTTCAAAGTTCTAACCTTCGACACTTAATTGGGTACAAAAGGCATTTATTATAGCCATTTTATCCTAATGCCCAAGGTATTCTTCATTAAATGCATTTCTCATTTATTTCCTATGTTCCGAAAATGTGTTTTAGGCAGTCTGCAAGTCCTGCTATTGCAAGTCATTTCTACCTGGCTGTAGAAAGAGGTATGATTGGTACAATAAAAAAAGAAGAAAAAAGTAGTGTCTATGCTCCACTTACAAGAAGGTGCATTTTATTTTGATTTGCTTCATGTGGATTTAATCAAAGCAAATACAGAGGGGGAAGAGTGTTAGTGAGAATAATTGGTCGTTTTTATTCCTCTTTGCTTGACCTGCTGAATCAATCTACCCTGTTGCCAGGAAAATCAGAATCACGCCGACACAAGCATCTGTCCTATACAGACAGAAGAGAATTTATGTTGTAATACAGCGCTTAAAATTCACAAACTTTCCCCAAGTGGCTGATGTCTCACGCAACTGCCTGTCAGAGTAAAAACCACGATGTGGCAGAAAATACGGGATTCCCTCGGGTACTTCCTTCGGGGACTTTTAAGATCTCCAGAAAGTCGAGAAGCCCGTGCCTGGAGCCCGGGCAGAGGGGCGTGCGCCGCATGGCAGAGGATGAAGAAGTCTGCCGGGTGTCGGGGACTCCTTCCCTCGGGTGTGAGCACCTGCGAGGCGGTGACGAGCACCGAGACCCGCCGGGGCACGGGCCGGGCAG
>NW_008795129.1:20836990-20837331 GCF_000699145.1 Aptenodytes forsteri
CGGGGAGCGCGCGGGGGGGAGGATGGAGGAGCGGGGCGAGGCGCCGCGGGAGCAGATAGCGCGGGGAGCGCCGCCTCCGCCCGGGGGAGCGCGGAGAAGAAGGGAGGAAGGCAGGGATCATGCACGGGGGGATAACGCGCTAGGGGCAGGAGGCGGGTGGTCGCCCGGAGACTCCGCACCTCGGGAGTGACGTCCTGCTGCAGTGCCGCTGCCTGCCTACGCTGCCCGAGCTCGTCAATGGAGCTGGAAAACATCGTTGCCAACACCGTCTTGCTGAAAGCCAGGGAAGGTGAGAGAGCGGCGGGAGGGGGGGGGGGGGCCGGGGCAACCTTTTTGCTGGC
>NW_008795129.1:20837634-20838084 GCF_000699145.1 Aptenodytes forsteri
CGCCGAGCCGGCGTTGGAAACGGCTCGTTTGAGCCCCGGTTAAAAGGAAAATACCGCTTTCCCCCCTGTGTGCGGGGGTTTGGGAAAGGAAGTGAATGAGATTGCAGAGATTACAATATTCACCCATCTCTTCCTTCCCCCTTCCCGCCCCCCCTCCTCAAATCTGGTCCCACAGATTGTGCTATTTCAGCGTCTATTGTTAAAGGTCAGCTGCAGATGCATTCATTCAAAAGGGCTTAGCAAATCTGCAAATAGCTTTCCGCGCCGTGTGGTGAGACCGGCAGGATCGTATCGCTTCAACGTACAGTCATTGCCTTATTCGGCGTTATTAGGTGAGATCATGTTGCTGCAAACATGCCCAGTGTTGAGAGGGGGTTTGTCCCCAGCCGGAGCCGGGCAGAGGGACCGGGGGCTTAGCCCCCAGGCTGCGGATGCCCCGGAGAGCCCCGG
>NW_008795129.1:20838368-20870245 GCF_000699145.1 Aptenodytes forsteri
CCGTCCGTCGGGGAGCATCCCCCCTGGCTGGAGGATGAGCGCCACGCGCAAGCCACGCGTCTCACGGTTGCAGCATCACTGCCAAGATGCGACCGTTTTCTGCCGGTTGCCACCCGGTTTTATGTATGTATTTATGTACTTGCTTACTATTTAAAATAAGACCTTTTTCCAAGCCTTTATTCAAACTTCTATTCCCTGAAAATACTTGCTAGACTGGGCGGTTTTAGGTGCGGTACAACCTGCAGCCTTTTTTTTTCCGCTGTCCTCTGAAATGCCTGGAACAGCCCGCTAGCGAGGCCGGGGACTGCTCGGGTGGACTTCAGCTTTGGTCACTCTGGAGCTATGGAAGTACGAGTAAAGCAATATTAGTTTTGTAAAAGAAATAATTCAAATAGTCCTCCCCTGGAGCGATCCTTTTGCTGGGAAAATAGTTCAGATTGTAAAATAATGTTTATATAACTCATGGGCTGTTGAACTTGTGAGGCTTAGCTAAAGAGTAAAGTCCTGAGATCCTCCCAAAAAAGCTCTATAAATAATAAGGGCAAAGGTGATATTCCATTCAGCAGATCAGTGAATTATAACTTTCTGACTTCTGATGGAGAATTTTTATTTTCTGTTGTAATTTTTAATATTGTTTAGGATGCAGTTGTTGCTACCAGCAATACAATACTGGTTTAGATTTCAGTGGACTTTAGGAATACTTTAAAGGACTGGTATTAATTACAGTTATTGTGTGTTGTTTTCAGAGAGACCGTATTTTGCAAATAATTTTAAACGTGCCGCTCAGTTTTATGGTCTTTTTCTACCTTCCTCAGCAAGATGGTAACAGTAATGTTGTTTTATTGTGTTAAAGTCGTATTAAAGAAGCTGTTAGCTATAATCCAAATGGCAGAACTTTATTATTAAGATCTACTCCAAACTGTATTCCAACTTTTCTTTTAACCGTGTATGAAGCTCCAACAACATTTTTTTGAGGCCTGGTGCTTATTTATTTTGAAAGCTTTTTTGAAGGGGGTGTGAAATTTTCTGAAATGAAGAACAAAGGACAAGTTACCTACCTGACATCAGAGCCACATGTATTATGTCTGTATTGCGTGTGTTTCCACACTTTTAGTTATCATTGCGAGCTGCTGCAAGTAAAGTGTTTTTAAAATGTGCAAGGAGCAGTGTAGGTAGATGCCATTGCAGATGAAGACGATGGACAGCATATGGAAGACCAAGAGCAAAAGCAAATTAATATATTGAGGATTATGGTATCTAAAAATAAGTTTGTTCCCAGTCTTGCAGACTCCATCAATAGATTTAGCTGGGTGAACATGTAGCCAAAGCCAAGTACATACATGTCTGTTTCCACTTGTTAAGTCAAAAGTAAAAGCTATATTAGCTCAATTACATGGTGATTGGTGCCTGCAATGTGGTACTTAATGTCAGAAGAAGGAAAATGATGTGATCTATTCTGCAGACATTAGTAAAAGCAGTTTTATCACGATTGCAAGGGGAACACAAACCCAGTATCAGTAGCAAAAGGGAAATTTCAGGTTAGTTTCAAAGGGAGGTTTAGGTAGACCCGCAACGTTAAGTCCAATGGCGAGGACTTCTGTAAGGGACTCAGAAGTAGGGCTGAGTGACCACCACAAACATTTTCTAGCAAATATTGGTTTAAATTTTGCAACTCATTTGCTTTGGCCTTGCTAACGGTTTTTCTGTGGTCCCTTGTGTTAAGTTCCTTTGTAACTAAGTTGTACTAAAGCAACCCCCAATGCAAAGTGAATTGTTTAGCTGAAATACCAGGAAGCAAGTTTTATAACTGTTATACAAATACTTGCACTCGAATCCTGATGATTACAATGAGAAGCATACCCAGAATTAACTGATGCCATGTGATACATGAGTAATCTTATTAGAGCAACAAAAAGAGCAAATGCAGTTCACATACGAAAATGTATTTCACTGAATAATTTTGAGCAGAGAATAAATTTCAGGAAATCTTCATCTTTTTGCAGAATATGAAGTTTTTGACACAAAATTACATGTAAGTTACTTGTTATACAGAATATGATTTTTGACACAAAATTACATGTAAGTTACTTGTTATACTCAGAAGTCTGCCAGTCTGAACACATAAAAAATGGAGTTTTCTTGCATTTGAAAGTTCATTTATAATTTATTAGGAATAAATTTATGCTGTTTCCTCAAGTATCATTTCTCATTTCTTGGATGTAAAATCCCATTTCGTAAACCGCTAGTCCCTTTTAGGACTGAATAGAAAATACATCTGGATTAATTATAGGAACCAAATAGGTATTTGGGACCATCTTGTATTGCCTGGGGAAAAGAATAAGCAGAGAAGGGAAGACAAGAAAGATGAGAATCCTAAAAAGAAAAGCCAAATAATAACAATTGCAGTCATTTCAGGTTGAGTGAGAACCCCAAATTATGAGGTGGTGAAACATTTATCTGGATCTTTTCATTAGTCGTCTTGTTTCTGAGTCTCAGCAATCATGTCTGAACTACAGAATCATCTAGCCATTAGTAATGGAGATACACCACGCTGCTAGCAGTCAATCCGGGTTGGTGAATGAATCCCAATTGATTTTCCCGGTTTAAGGTTGTTTGACAGAGGACATCATCAGAACCAAGGAGCCAATGGGAGGGGTCCGGGAGAGACCAAGGGCTGAGTCTCCCAACATTTCAGAGGAACTTTTAACAGCCTTAACCCAGAGAAGCTTTAAAACACATCCATAAGGGTCATGCATCTACCCCTGCCTGTCAGAAGCAATAGGCTGATAAAAGACAAGCCTTTCAAAGGGGCTGATGATTAAACTATGATGTTTGTATGAAAAACAAACAATATGGTCAGATAAGCATGACCAGGATATGGTGATTACCTAGATACTCTTCATCATGATCCATTCCTTCCTAGCCGTAAGATCAGTCTTCCCTCGTGTTACCGGCTGCTTCTGTGTGTGTGAGCTTTCTTAGACTACCTGAAACACGTTTCAAAACGCAAATACAACTTGACTCTGAAATTGCAAAATCCTTTACAAATTTGGACAGACAGACAGACAATTCCCACCACCTTAAAGTTTTAGTGATAACTAAATTAGTTGTCACAGTTATTAGTTTTAAAACAGCCAATTTGGAAGATAAACTATTGTTCTTCTCAGACCTGGGGGTTTCTAAAGTGCAAAGTTTACCATGTAAACCTGGTAAAAGGAGAAAAAAACAGAACACCTTCAACCACTAAAACACAACGCAAATGCATATTTTTTTATTCTTTTTGGGTAGACTGGAATTCTAAAATGGAACTTATTTATGGCACCCAAGCAGAGCCTTTGATCGGCCTAGCCAAAAGGGGTGACCTTCTTTTATATATCTCAGAATTTTTTGATGAGTGCACACTGATGCCATATAACATGTGAAATGTGCCTGTTCATAAATTGCTGTATTTTTAGCTTGCTTTTGCAGGATGATTACAGGAGAGATTTGTGCATGTCCTTATTGGCAAAAGACTAGCAATAAATCCTAAACAAGAAGCGTGATTGCTTTCCAAGAACTTGGCTGCAGAGCAATTGGAAAAAGGGCAGTAGAACAATGAAAAGCATATTTTGAAAGAAAGAAGGTGACTATAGCGACAGCCAAAACCCCATGGAGAATATGATTATTGCAACTTAACTTTAGCAACTTCACTAACTGTTGCTTTGAATGCAGAATCTAAGATCCTGTCCTCTATCCCTTGATAAAAAAACAAAGTACTTTGTAAGGAAAATGTTGTCTCTATAAGCAGAGGAAACTTGCATGCAGTGACTCCGTTGAGTTTTCTTTTTGGAGTTCAAGAGAAGCTCTCACCACTGCAATAGCTTAAAAAAAAAATTCCAAGAGTGGAATCAGCCGTTACTTCAGATGTGACAGGGTGCTTTTAAGCAGTAGTTTAGAAAAATGAGATTCCTTTTCAAGCATGTAACCATTTCTTTCTGGGGGAAAAAAAAAAAGAAAAGAAATCCCAGAGTCCAGAATATTTCATTATATTCTAATCAAGGAAATTCAGAAAACAGGATTCTTCAGGCCTTTGTGAAAAGAATGTGTAAGTCTGAATGACTTCAAGATCTCCTTTTACAGAAGGGACTTATTTTTGTAGCCATACCTAGCTTAGAGCAAGTGTGGGTGTGCGTGTAGAATTGGCTTGAAATCCCTTTCCATGTTGTTTTTTTTTTATAGCAGGGCTGATGCACAGCAAGTTAGGGCTGCTGTAGCTGTGCCCTTGGTGGGCACTCTGTTCTTCTGGAGTCCTCCTTGTGGCTGACTACACCATTTTGCAGTCATGGGCAGCAGGTCTTGGGATGTGGCAATGCTGGAGAAACCAAACACTCTTCCACCCAAACTTCTGTACTGAAGAGAGAGGACTATGCCCTTTCATGTGTGTTGTTGCTGTGGAACTGTGATTTTTATAGCTTAATTGCTATCTAGCTTGTTTGGTTTGTAGGCACTTTAAAAAATATTTAGTACTGAGCTGTGATGGTTTCTCAGGTTATTAACACATAGAAGCTATTAGCTAGTAAAACTTCTATAACAAATGTTAACTATAGAGGTTTGAATAGAGCTACTTACATCTGCTCCATTAATCTCATGTGATTGCTTTCCTCAAGTGCAAAGTCATAAATCTAGGAAGACTGCCTGTATTCATTATCAATATGTTCCTTTTCTGAGAAGGCTTTAACTTAGTGTTGCTGAAATTGTCCACTCAGAAAAGAATTTTCAGTATTTATACAAGACAATGGCATAATTTTGTGATGGTATCTAGCTTTTTGTATTAATTAAGAATATTCTGAGATACCTTAGGCAAAAATGTCTGAAAGAGGTGGTTTTAGGGATGCTCTACTGAGAGAGTTATCAGGCCAGCAGCACTTGGATAACATATGTGTCTTTGTGATAAACAGCTCCGAATGAAAGCCTCAACCACAGTCTTGCCCTGAGATGGGCCCTACCACAAGTGTCCATGCCTTTGTCACCAGCGAGTTGGTGGATGGGTGTGCGCTGCTCCATTTTGAAGGCAATGAAGAAGCAGCAGCTAAGAAGGAATGCTACAGCTCTGACTTTGCTGTTTCTAGGTCCTGGGGGTATATTATACCTGTTCAGTGGCTGACCTTGCTTCCTTTTTCCTTTATACCTGTGGACAGTACAATGGGTTACTATTGAAAAAAAAAACCCCAAAACCCCAAAACCCCACCCCTGCATCGTTTCAATCTTACTTCTTGGAAGATGAGCTCCCTTTCCAGGTACTGCTTTGCTGGCTAAGATCTGCTAATGATCTCTTTCCCCAGCTCAAAAGATGAACATCTGCGTGCTGAGGACATTGATACTTGCAGTGAAGGGCCTGAAGCCCCGATCGTGTGTTCAGACTTATTAATACAAATGTGCTCTGATCCTCATAAAGCCCAAAGCTGACTGCTAGGATGTAGGCAGGGTCCTTCTTCATGTGTAAAGGCAGAAGTTGTATTTTTATTGCTTGGCTGACCTTATGTATTTAGGCATGTAGCTGGTTCTCCTCCTATACTATTTTTATGCCAGTGTTACTCTGTGAATGACTTCTGGTTTGTAGTGATCCAAAGAGAGCTACTGAAGCTCTAATTTAAGTGCAAGTAGTGGTACTAAAGTCAATGGGATTAGTTCCATGGCTAAAATATCCCCCAAATCACATCAGGATCCATATGGGTGCATTGAAAAAGTTTAAAAGCAAATTATTTTATCAAAGCAGTTACTGTCTTTATAAAATATTAGTCAAAACCAACCAAATAAACAAAGGATAGGAAATACTATCTTCCATCAGTTTTTACTATATTTTTTACTAAATTTTTTACTATACCTTCCATCTTTTTTTTTTTTTCTTTTTTGTCAATGAAAATGGTAGCTAAGGATCCAACTCATGCTCATCTATGAGATCTTCCCCTGGATTTCTATTTCAAAAATATTCTATATGCTGTATGAGTTTTCTGTGTGGTAGTGGGTAAGAAGAGAATCAATTCCTCCTTATTTTTACAGGCACATAATCTAAACAATAACAAGATGATCTAATCCTAAGATTTCTTTAAGACCACAGGTTGTGAAATTAAATTAAAAGGCCAGGAAAATAAAGAACCCTGCAGTTTGATTACACTCTGCTGTATTATCTTTGTAATTATTTTGCTTGGAGAATTTAAAAATGCATACTGCTTTGTGAGGCAGATTAGGCAGATAAACCAAAATTAAAGTAATCATTCTAAAGAAAATATTGCGAAGATTACGGGTATTTTATTTCATTTAAAAAAATAATCCATAGAGTTGCCTGTTAAAATGAAAGGGTGGAACAAAACACAGGTGAAGGGGAAGATGGATGAGGCTGTGAGGTCTGTAGAACTGGCTCAGCTGCTTCTAGTTCATATAATGTCACTTCAGATACAGTTGAAGAAACTGTCATAAGCATTTATTCAGGGAAGAAGGGTAGGCTAAAAGGAGTAGAAATACACACAAGTACTCGAGACTCAATTTGGACCTGGGAGTGAATAATGCAAATAATATTAATGAAGGAAGGACAACTGTCTGTGCTCTAGGATGAAAATAGTTACTCACAGCTAACTTCTCAGTGGCACAGCGAAGGCTGAAAAATTTGTATATCCATCACTAGAAGTGCGTTTACTATGCATGAGTCGTGCCGTGGACTTCATGGGGGGACTGCTTGGTGGTTGGAAATACAGCTTGTTTGTGCTCAGGCTTCAGTCAGTTCTCACTGCTGCAATGCTGTTCCAGTCAGTAAAACTGCACCAATATAACTGAAGTGAAACAAACTACTAGCAGCCATTGGGAAAGGCCTACTATGTCATTTCATCCCTTGTCTTCCATGCCCTTTTTAAGGTTTCAAACAGTTTTGGTATAAAAATGACTCAATTTATGGGTCTGTCTCTCAAGAAGTTTTTTTGCAGGCCAAGAAATCTTGATTTTTCTGGTTAAATTTTCTTTACTCTGATCTCCTTACTCGCCTAATCCCTTTTGTACAGTTTTCATTCTCCAGGTACTTCCTGTTTCTCATCAGTTGTCATCTTGCCAAGTTTAACAGCTTTTGTTTTTTCCTCCTTCCAGCTTGTCAGCTTGGATGGTCTACCTCAAATTTCGTGCAGTCGGTCCTCAGGACAAGTTCATTCCCAGCAGTGCGTTCCTAGGAGGTGTGCCTAGGGCCGGAGTTGCTCCTGAATCCACTCTTCATCCTGGCCCACCTCAAAATCAGCTGAGAAAGCTGGTCAAATGGTAGGGGGGACCCTAGGGCAGAGACAGTACCAAAGAGGGGGTACATCAGGATATTTGAGTAGTTCCCATCAGTGAGTGCTCATGGAGTTCCCAGTTGCCCTGAGGATGCCAAAGAGGCAGTTAATAAGCAGTGGCAGCTGTTTTTGCATTGGTTGAGTATTCTCTTGGGTCCCATTGAATGCATGATTTCACTATGAGCTTGGCTTTTCCAGGTAGGCTGAAGTTATATTACAAGTTCTAGAAGTTACCTTACATTTGGTACAGTACCTCTTTTGCTTAACTACTCAAAGAGCCAATCTCTACCTTGTGTGGGCATGCAGCACGGTGACTTCTGGGATGCTGTTTACTAGGTGCCGATGCTCCTGGACCATTCCCCTTTTCCTAGCATTATTCTCCCACTGAATAAATTTGGATGGTTTTGTTTCCTCTCTCTGTTGCAGTAGTCTAAATTTTTCTAGACTGAAATACCCATATTTTACTCTTGCCACTTTTCTAATCTTTCTAGCTTATTTTCCCTGTCCTCTGTTTCTGACACCACCTTTGAATTTGAGAAGTCTTTGAGGTACTGTTTAAAACACATTTAATTAGATTGGATTAAATGTCAGTTTACTGGACACATCTAAGGCTTTATGTATTTTCTCTCTTGTATTATCCTCAGTTGTTCTTTGGTCAGTGTTTAGTCTGTGTGACAAGGCTCCTATCTAAAATGATTGAAACTGTTCTTTTTTTTTCTCCCCATGCATGTGTTATGGGAGACCTTCATGATTCTATAGGAAGTCTTTATTTCCAATGAAAGCTTTAGACTCTGCCTGAATGAGCTTGCTCCCTCAATTCTATCTAGCCATCTAGTGTGTCCCAGGAAAGGGACTGCCTGCCAGAATGGAGAAACTGTGACGTTACAGTTGTGTTCACTGGCAGCATCTGCAGAAGGCACTGATGGAGAATCTCATCTTGTGAAAAAGGTGGTAAAAAAAGAGAGAAGTGCAGCTGGAAGAAGAGGAGATTCAGAAACAAAGGGAAGATGTCAGTGATGCCAAGTGAAAGCAACACCAATGAGTCCTCAGTGACGCTTCTGTCAAAATACCCCCGTAGACAGTGCAAAGGAACTGACATCTTTAACAAGCAGATGAGTTGGGAAGAATGAATGTTAGGCTAAATCATCATTTAGCCAAGGTTGCCAAAATATCTGTGTAAGAGAGAGATATATATATATATCTCATATTGGTGCTGTTCAATGCTTGTCATTCTATTTTGTCTTGGATTTCTGCTGATTTCATCTTCCCATTGCTTTCCTTCCTGCTCTCTCATAGGTTTGGTTTTGTTTCTTACTGGGAATAAAGATTAGATTGGGAATTGCATTCAGCCAGTGTGCCTTTTCCCGTCTTCTTTAGTTTTGGTTGTTATAGATTTCTTTTTATTATTTCTTTTTCAGTTCTCTGGGTCTCCATGAAGTTGGTTGCCTTTGGTCCAGCAGGAGAAATTCTAGTGATAAGCATGCTAGAAATCAATAGGGTTGCTTTCTGTAGGGGTCGTCTTTCTACTTGCATGGCAAAACTTTCTCCAGCAGAAATCCAGTGGGAAAACCTGCCTTTCCTCTTTTGTTGAGAAGCATGGTGCAAAAATGCAATTGCTCACCCTGTAAGTTTTGCAGAGGAAATTTTACTTGGCTAACAGTTATGGAAAATTAAGAGAATCTGAACACTCAGCCTTAATCTTCTTACTATTAAAGGAAGAACAGTTGTTGAGTGCAACATTTGGAAGCAGTGAAAAAGCTTACAAATACAGGAGTTGGGACTAATCTATGAATAAACCCTTTCTGTCTCCCTCCATAGCAATTCCACATCTACATTTCATCTCTGAATCATGATTTTGTGTTTTCTGAGGATGCCAAGTTATAAATCATACGTTGACTGAGAATTCCTCATGAAGCATGCATCTGGGAAAATTTGTGCTTTGTTTATTTCACCAGCAGCCGAGTTTTAGGAAGAATTATCCAGATGACTTACGTATGATGTAAGCTTCTCTCATGGCTACAGTACACCTTTCCTGGAAGCCCTGTGCATTTAGTATGCATCTCCTTTCACTATTTGCTCACTGAGAGACAGAGGAATGGTTCAGGAATTAAAAACAAAACAAAAACTTTAGCTCTCTGGTTTGGAGAGCTGGTAATAGACCAGAAAAGCGTTTGGAGTAAAGCTCCTGCTTGCCATGTGTCATTGACTGACACTGAATAGCAGCAGGTGCCTATGGATAGAATGATCCTTCCCCAAGCCTACCTTTTCAGCCTCCCGCACTAGGGACTTCCTGAGCAGAAGGTCTCTTTGCCCTATGGTACTTAATAGAGGGATCTATCCTTTATGAATTTATTTAATCCATTTTTTGACTACACTTAGGGCCTGAGCAGCTTCCTGTGGCAATGAGTTTCATCATGTAACAAAAGCATGCAAACTTCCCCACATGTGTACTTCATGAGGGACTGTCAGTTGATGTATGACTTATGTTTTGGCAACCTCAGAAAGCAGTCATTGTGAAGATGTGGAAGTGTCTTGGAGGGGAAGGAAAGGGAATTATCTGCAAATCAAGCAAATAATTCTGTTGTGGTTTTTTGTTTTTTTTTTTAAACATGTTGATTTCATTGCTTCTGCCCTAATTTCTATTAAGTCATTCATGATTTTATAACCCTTTATCACATCCCCTTAGTCTTTCTCCAGGCGGAAAGGTCCAAGTCTATCATCTCTGTCCCTTTGCATCTTCTAATTCTGTATCCTTTCTGAAATGGGTGACCAAAACTACACAGCATGTGTGTGTGTACCATGGGCAGTGGCACAGTAATGCTGACCGCTTCGTCCTTTGTTCTTGTCACAATCTTAACTTGATGCTCGTTTGCTTTTTTCCACACTGTCATAAGTATTCATTACTGGGCCTACTGACAGCGATCTCAGAAATTTGTCTCCTGAGCTGCAGTGTTTAATTTAGAGCCCATCATTTGGTGCATATAGCAAGAGTTGTTTTCCTTCACATGCAATACTGTGCTGTCTGACACAGAATTTAATCTCCTCCCGCCCCCCTCCACCCCCCCATCTCTAAGTGATTCAATACTGCAACGTACTCCTGCAACTTTTCACAGGCTGTTCTTGTTACATCTGTCCTGAAGAAAGAAATTCATCTTGGCAGCAAATGTCATCTTGCTATTTATCTCTTTTCTAGACCATTTATGAATACACTGAATAGTCCAAGTCCTGTTGCAGATCTGTGGCACCCCACTAGCAGCCTTGCTCCACTGTCAAATTCTTATCCCTGGTTTCCTATCTTGTCAATTGCTGCTGACTCACAACAGGGTCTCCTCTCCAGAAACAGTTTAGTTTCTTAAGAATTGATGGTGAAGGTCACTGCCAATAAAACACCGTTCAAAAGCGTCAAAAGCCACCTGCCCAAGCAGCTTTGACTACAGCCAACTTGTTCCAGAGGTGGAGAAGAAAAGCAAAAACCTGTGAATGAGAAATGTTGGAATTTGCCAGCTGATGGCAGTATTTGAAGGAGCCATCCCTGTGACATCTGGTGATTGGCAAAAAAGTCAGGGTTGCACCAAGGGCTGAAAGATGAGGTCCCTGGTGAACACTGTTAAAATGGGCGCTGTTCGAATCTACCCATCAAATCTCTGACCGTCTGAAGCTGTTGTAAGGTCAGCGATCACTTCTAATGCTATGGAGGAGTGTGATACATGCCAGTAGGCCACTGGCCACAACGTGCTTAAAAAATAAACCCGACCCAAATGTCCCATCCTGCCCCCCAACCCTGCCAGTCCTGAAGAAAAAAAAGGTGGTTTCAGGTAATTATTCTTCAGGACCTGTACACTAAATACTTGCCTCTGTCCATGCATATGTGCACTGGATCAACTTCTTTCACCAGACAGCCTAATCTGAAATCTCTAGCAGGTCTGGGGACATTTGTTATTCTGGCTCGTGCAGACCTCCAGCTGCAAAATGTTTATTTGGCTGTGAAAACTCTATGAAGTAACAAGCTTTGATGGATTCAGCATATTGTTTTCTCTTCCTTTTTTGGGATGCTGTTTGCCTCCAGCTCTTATGGGGAACACATCTCTTTTTCTGTATATCATAAATATTAGACACCTTGTGACTGCCAGTGTGTCGCACAGGTATGAGCCATGCTCTGCTCGCAACCCTTTTGTGGCAGTCTGCACTGCAAACAGATTGCCTAAAAGTAATGGTGCAATATGACTGCACAACACTTTAATGTTTAACCTTGCTATGATTTCAAGTTGCTAATCGTTTATTCTTGCTTATTGGCAGCTTACAGGTTGAATAATACCATGACGCTGGGATTATTCATGGAGTCAAGTGAAGGAAGTAAACTCTGGCTCCGTGAGCATAGTTGGGAAAGCAGATAGAGAAATATATTATTTCCTGGGTGACCTCTCTAAGACCTCCTTGTGGTGGTTGGTATAAACAAACTGGTAATTGGAAAGTTTAGAATAAATAGAAGGCGGCTTTTTAAAACTTATGGATGTGCTGTGTAAATGACCTTTCCAAAATGAAGCTCAAGTCTATATGTTACAAATCCTTTGCAAAGGGATTGTCTGAATATATTTTTAAGCAAACATTTAACAGCTGTGTGAAGGCATGAAGCTTGTTTAGAAGCCCAGAAATAATTTACAAGGTGAGGACAGAGCATGCTTTTGTTCAGAGTCTCTGGCATAATTTTCAAAAATATTTAGTGATTTTTTTAAAATATATATTTTGATTTTTAGATACAATAAGTTGAGAAGGAATTAAAATCAGGAATGAAATACTGGATATTAAGCTCTGTTAAAATGTATATTCTGTGCAGGGAAGATCCAAACGTGAGGGGTCTGGCATGTTTCTAGGGCCAGATACCGAGGAGGGCAGGCAGCAAAGCTTTGATCTCTGCCCTTTGTTAATCTCTGTGCTTGAGGTTATCGCTCAGATGTTAGGATGCAGCATCACGTTTCGAAAGAGGGAGCATAGAAGGCTGCAAAGCTGCCTGTGTGAATCTTCTAGTGCAGGTGCAAGCTGAAGATGCCGTCCTATAAACACCAAAGCAGGTAAATAAATTTCAGACATGAGTAGTCCCATAAGGTGAACAATTTGTTGACAGAGGCAATTTGAACAATTGCTCATCAGTGAAAGTAAATACTTCACATCCCAGGCTCTTGCCTGCTTGTGTAAAGAAAGTCTCATTTTGTATGAGTAGAGGGCCTGATGCCTAATGCCAGCAGATAGTTGTGGGAAGACGGTTTTTTAAGGAGGTTTTGCTTGTTTCATTGAAAACGTGATGGAATTTGCAGACACTTCACTAACGTAGATCTGCACTAGTACCGTTGGATCTTTTAATCTGGGTTGACTGCAAACCACAATGAATGTGTGTTTTAAAAAAATACAACAAGTGATGTATTAACTTCTCTAATATCTCATTGCAGATGAAGTTTCATTTGGTCTTAGTAGACGAAGTTCAGCTGGAGGATAAAGCTAATTTTTAGGATTGCATAATTTTGCACAGGAGTGAATTTTGGTTTTTATAAGTCTTACTGTTTTCCTCTGGGGAGGGGGAAGAGGGAGAGGAACAGCTTGACAGGAATCAGTTGTTTTGATTTAAGAGAATGTGAGGAAATGGCATCTTCCAATAAATACAGATTTTATTAAAGTTCAATACTGTGATAAATAGCTTAGACTTAGAACTTCAGATTTGGTATGTAAGCAGAGCAACTCCACTGAGATTTGTGTGCATTGCTAAGATTAATGAAATATACTTTGTAAAGAAGGGCAATGATTCACTGAGTAAAAATAGGCAGCATCTTAAAGAGCTTGTAAACACAGCTATTAATTTTAGGACTAGAATCTTATACTCTTTGTCTTGGTCTGAGAATAATGCCACTGCACTCCATGACACTATTCAGCGGGTACAAATTCAGCTCTTAAATAGATTTTAAAATCGATTTTAAAATAGATTTTAAAAGCGGCCACAGTTGCGTTTTTGTTTGCATGTTTTGTCCATCCTTTGAAATATCTTTATGGTACTTTGACTGTATAAAATATTAATCCTCTCCATTTTAAGCCATCCTCTACACCACAAACCCTGCTTGATACATTTGCTGCAGTCAGTTAGTAATAACAATTACAAAAGGAGCCACAGCTGACATGCCCCTCCTTTTCTACCTACTTACCTCAGGGTTTTGCAGTCTAGAAAGTACTCCTTGGTGTGAGTCACTAAAAAGATCTTGTGATTATTTTTTTCCCTTTTTTTTTTTCCCCCCAGTGTTGATTGTGCTTAAGGCTTAGCCTGATGCTGTACTTCACTCTTGATTTGAGGGAAGGGAAATGACTTTCCTCTTCTCTTTCATAACCTCAGTTCTTGTAATTTTTATTCATTCTTTTCAGTATCAGAGAGAAGCTTTCTTTGGCTCGATGCAGCTTTGTGGCGATCTTCCCAACAGCTCCTGTCTTATTCCACTGTCTTGATCTTCTGCCTGAAGCGTATATTTGTTTTCTTTCAAAAGAAGGAAGCCTCAAAATTTGGGCAGGAGCCAAAGGCTCAATTCAAGCTCAATGGTATTAAATTTTATTTAATGGAACACAGTGAAATCACCATCATTTTCTATTGGACCCACTGGCCATGGGTGTCTTTCTTTTTAAGCTGAAAGCACAAGAAAACATATTTGGGTGCCAGCTCCTTTCACTTTTGACAAATAAGCCAAAGGCCCTGCTTATACAGGAATATTAGTAATCACTTTGTATGAATGGGGTGAGCACAGAGATCACAAATACAGTTTGCTGTGGTCTGTCTGCATCAGTGACCATTCCAGGCTGGAGCAAGCAGGTGGTATAGAGACTTGCCTGAAAGAAGTTCATGGAAAGCTAGAAGTTGTGGACAACATGAAGATCATTGCAAGTTTTCCATCCTGGGCTGCACCTGATGATGTGCACTGGCACAGATGTGAGCCTTGGCCACTCCCAGCCTCTGGGCTCTCTGTGAAGCCCTGTCTTATTTGCCTTGTATACCTGATGTTCTTTAAAACACTAAATATACCATTTTGTATTCCTTTGGAAAGTGGGCAGATACAACCAGAGCCGTAGAACTGTGTGAAGTCTGTAGGTTTTTTTAATTTTCTCCTCAACACTTCAATTCACTGTTTTTACCATTCTTGCAGGGTCCTGAACGTCTATTTTTAGACTAAAGAAAAGACTCCATTAACTCATCTCTATACAGCAACCTGCCTATAGGAAGAATCAGTCTAGTTGACCAGACTGTATCTGGATATTTAAAATGTAATCAAATGCCTAGATTTCCATGACAAAATCTGTAACAACTGGCATAGACCTGATGGTCATTTGTGCTCTGACTCTACCTTGTTTTTAAAAATGAAGCAACGTTTGACAAGCAGCTCCGTTTCTGGCCAGGGGTATTCCACATACCAACCATTACAACGTAGTGAGAAGTGATGGGACGTGACCCGTGATTGTGAACATGTGAACATTTATAAATATCCCTGTCTGCAGCTATCTACGTCTGCCTGTGGTGTTATTCTACATGTTTTTCATGAAGACATAATAATATTGTGTATCTTCTAGTACTGCAGAGGCTTATTCCTTTGCCTAGCTGTGCTCTGTTTAGAAATTGTTTGGAAATGGTCTTTTCTCTGGTAACTATTTAATCAGAATTGAAACATTAATCACATTGCTGTGCAGCCATGCAGGGGCTATAAGGTGTTCCCGAGTGCTGTGGACTCGTCACCTCTGCAGTCCCTTGCAGAGAAGCAAGCCAAATACAGATAACATAATACCCTGCCTCCACAAGGCAGAGAAAATACAGTTTCAGGTGAGCCCCTCTCACCCCTGTAGGGGTTAGCAAAGACTGGGCTGTGACTCGGGGCTTGTCCTCCTCTGCAGCAGCTGTACAGCTCCTGCCCCTTCCTCTGGCTGCATATTAAAGTTGTAATCCAGTCCTTGGTGGATCTAACTCCTGTTTCTTCATCCTGGCTTTGCTTGCAAGGCAAACTGAGCTGCATGGGGTTGTCCAGTGCCTTGAGTTGTTTGAATATTTGCAGCCAGCTATAATTTTGAGTAAAGCTCCCTGAGAGGATGCTGTAACCAGCCTTTGGGCAGGGTGAATGGTGGAAACTGCTTTCCCTCTGCTGCATCACCATTATCATGCAGTGCCATGTACCCTCTGGCATAGGCTCAGCACTCTTCCCTGGCAGCTGAGGCACTGCCAGCCTGGGAAAGGGCAAGGCAAGAAGGCTCAGTTGTACGGCCCCTTTGTGCAGCCTCTGGAGAACAAGAAACTTCCTGGCCTGGGAGATGTAGCAGGGACCTGCAGCTGTTTAAGAGGGGGCTGGGGTCAGTAAGAAGGTGAGCAATTTTCTAACCATGAGTAAATCCTGCACCTGGAAAGAGGAAAGGACTCAGGAGACTGAAGCCAGAGTGGGAGCAGGTCACCAAGCACAATTTTGAGTTGTGTATCCCAGGACTGGCATATAAGACTTTATTTTTTTCATCTTGTAAGTCATGATAGATGAGGCTAGAGAACAGGAGAATGGTTTCTACCACCAGTTAGCTTTGCGCATCTGAGTCAGCTGTTTAATGGTTCATGGTCAAAATCTCTTCTGCAACAGACCTATATTCTGTAAAGCAGCTGAACTCAAGGATCTAATAAAGGGGGTATTAATGCAGGTGTTTCTGTTGCATGGAAAACAGAATATGCAATTAAGTTCCCTTCTGTTGTAGAGCTACATGTGTCTTTTATATTCTGTGTATAAATCAGCATTTTTTATTTGTTTTGTAGTAATTTGTAATACATGGATCAGTACATCCTACAGTAGCTTACCCTAATTATTCAGGAATCATCCCCTGCTTAATTGTTATGACTAATTTTTCAGCCTGGTTCTTCTATTAGCTGTGCCATGTAAGGAAGTAAAAAATGCATGTCATCACTAATTATCTTATGGAGCAATCATGATTAGTGCCACACTGATGTCCAAGCAGATCAAGGAACAGTCCTATAGCTGACACCCAGGCAAATTTCCCCTTGAAGTCACTGTAGACTTTGGCTGATTGAGAACCTCAGGGTTAAGTCCAGATCTTTCTTTCTTCTCAAAATTAGGTAATGTCACTAACCCAGGTGAATTCTTTCTGCTTCTTCATGATATTTTTTTTGAGATGACTGCTTTCTTTGTTGTAGCATATCATGGTCTTTCTGAGCACGCCTCACATTTTCTTAAATATCCTTATTTGATCACCAATATTTGCACTTTTTTTAATAGGAATGGCTTAATTAAATTCTTGAAAATTTTCTGAAAGCTCTTGAAAATCCTGGTTTGCCTTCTAAGTTTTAGGCTGCTCTGTGCTTACATGTGAAAGGGAATGTGTACACACTTTGAAGTTGATAGTATCAACTGCAAAGTTTATAACCTTACAGTAAACTCGTAATTTTTGCATTCAGCAATAGTTAAAAGCATATAGGTATGAAAAGCCTTATGTAGGCACTTAACCTTCTCTTGCGAAGTTAGCCGCTAGCAGCTATGTCGACAGCTCGGTAATTTCACAGAAGTAGCCATTAGCGTTTCCTGTCCTCCTTATGAACTTTAAAAATATTCATTGTTTACTCCTGATGATAGTAGTACTGCAGATGCAAAATCCTTTAGTGCTACTCAGTATTGGCAAACGCAGTGAGAGATGATGCAGTCTTCTCTGAGCAACATAAAGTTTAACTAATCTACGGACCCAGGTAGGCACAGCGCCAGGGTAAGGAGAAGCACCTTGCATGTGGTCACACAGGGGGTCTGGGCAAGAGGCAGCAGCAGAATGAAGGTCCCTTGAGACCTGCTAAGCGTCACACTCGCTGATTTCAGCTCCCTGTTGTAGCAGCCATTTGCAGCCCATGAAGATAATTCACGTTATTTCATCTCATCTCTTGACTATAACCTGCAGAGAAAGTTGTCCTCTCGTGCAGCAAACTTCTGCTTGTTCGAATCCTTGCAAATATTTCTGCAACTGTGAAAGCGTTTTAACGTAGTTGCCACGACATGATGCTGTCAGAAAAAAAGTATTTGTTGGTTGTAGAGTGCTGCTTGTTTCCTACAGACAATGTACCCGAGCAGATTAAGATCTGAGATTTTCCAAAATATAAATATGATAAAATACAGTGGAAAATGAGAGCTCCTGCTACTGTAGCTACTTACTGAACTCACAACTAAACTGAGATGGAACATGCTGGCCACCCCATATGAAAGCAGTGGGATTCAAATGCTTGTTGATGAAAAACAAAGTCATTTACATGAAAAACAAAAGAACTTCTCTGGAAAGCATTGAAGAATTAACTGTTATGTGGGAACCCACAGCTTCTCAGGACCTCCCCCCCTTCCCTTATCCATACCTCAAAATTTATCCAAGTATATCATTCATCAGTGATACTATGCTCCAAGCAATAAGGCTCCTTCCTCCCATTGAACTAAGATGAAATATTTTGGCTCTGTAGGGAACATACAGGTAAAATGTTATCTCAACTTTTTATAAAGAGTAGCAGAAATGAGTACGGTGTTGAGACACTGTTGCAAGTGAGAAAGTCAGCTGAAATAGCACCACTCCAGCCAAAAAAAAAAAAGTCAACGTGCACCTTGTTTAAAACAAATGGTTTCAAAGCGAAACTTAATAATTTGATGATGTGCATGCATTCCAGCAACACAAGTCACACACTGAAATAGTAATGTAGGCTTTCACTGTCAGCTGGTTTAAAATTTCTACATCTTAAGTTGGGTTCATGATGCATAAATTGGCTTTTTAGATGCATTTAAAAATTGCAATCAAAATACTTGGTGGCAAAATTAATAAGTTAAAGATTTAAAGATTAATAGTGCAGAAGTGAATCACAGTTGTGACATGGTTTTTCACTCGCACTGATATTTTCCTGTTCACAGCACATGACCGATTGCTCAAAATGCTTGCACTGAATTCAGTGGTGACCCTTCACATCAGACACAGAAGGTGCAGAAGGAAGCCTCTTCTCTCACAAGGGGTTTTGGGGGGCACTGGAAAAAGCCAGGACTCTGCAAGTCCTGGGGAAAGGTTTTAGACAAACATTGCCTCTACCATAGCTGGCTCAAGCCATTATAATGAGTTCTTCACTTCCATCAGGCATTACGGTGTTTTCCAGGGTCCACAGAGCAATAACCATACTGCTGGTCATGCACTTACAGGACAGTTAAAACCTAGTGATGGGCAATACACTCCCGGCATGGTACCACTCCAACTAAACTTGTCAAATGTGGCCAGGCTGTCTCTGATCCATGATGCTAGGCTTTTGCCTTCTCTTGCAGTAGAATGTATGGGACAAGGCAGTTAAACTGAGCTTCCCCCTTCCTCTCTCTCCCCATGTTATACCCCAACCTGTGAGCCTGGACAGTGCCAGCGTTTACTGCAGAGAGCTGTGGCTTCTCTTCTGCTCCCTAGCAAAGTGCTGGAGCAAAGCACAGCCGATGGGCCTGTGGGATCAGTGATGGCCTTTGTGGCATCCAGGAGAGGAATAGGTGAAGGAAGGTTCAGTGCTGGATAGGATGTCCCATCCCCTGGGGTTTGAGGAAAGTAACATAGCGTCCCAGTATTTCATGTGCTGCAGCTTCTGTTGTGCAGTAAAGTCCCTTTAGGGACAGGTCACAGCCCCGCAGGGAGGTCAGATTGGCCAGGTCAGGGGGAGGGAGTAGAAAGAAGGAAGAGAGAAAGTTTTAGGACCTTGTTCCCAAACGAGAAAACTCGGGAAAACTTGTTCCTGGTCTGGGAGGTTTAATAGTGTTGCAGTATTTGGTGGATTGTGCCTATGCTCAGAGCAGTGACTGAGGTTCCTCTCTTTTTAAGTACAGCTATAACTTATTATTAGTTACAGTTCGTTACCACGTTGGCTTCCGTGAGGCTGTATCAAATACTAGCATGTATTGAAAAAAAGTGGTGATAGTAAGTTTTATTTGCAGCCTGCTCTTTTAAATAGATCAAACGTTTTCAGACAATTTAGTAATGTTAGGGCTAGCTAAGCTTTAAATCCGCACCAGTGTCTCCCTGTGGTCTGTATAGATGTATATGTATGTATAATGTATGGCTCCCAGCAATAATTACTACTAGTGAAATATGGAACTAATAAATGTCTCCAGTTAGCAGCAAATTGAAGAACATATTTTAAATAGTAAGAATATTGTTTGAACTCCCATAAGGGTAGCAACATGTATCTGTAGACTTGGTTAATAAATAATTATGGTGTAAAATTAAACATATGGAAAATATTTCCTTTTCTGTTTTCTGATTTATAACTTAATTTAAACATTTAGGGACAATGTTCTTTACTGCAAAGGAAAATAACTTGTGTATGGGCAGGTTATTAAAGATATTTGATTTTCATCTATGAATATGAATTTGTTCCCCAAACCCTTATGCATGGGGAAATGTATACGCATGAATGGTTCATCTAGCTTCAAAGTAGAACTTTGTGACTTCAGAGTCAACCTCTGGAAGGTGACTTGCAAGTAAAACCTGTAAGAGTTTCAAGAATTCATCTGAAATCGTTGTTCCATGAGGCAATCATCCACAAGTCAGTCTGCGTTAAGGGCTAGTCTGGGACCTGTTTCCAAAGTATATGAACACCAGTGGGTTTTTCCAGTTGGCAGCCTGGGACCCGAAATATGTGTTACTTCTTACTGCAAGTACACCATGCTGCAGCCTGTGATTTAGAAGTTAGTGTTTGCAAATCATTTATGAAAACTTTCTTTTGCTTCATCTTGTAAAGCTTTGTAATTCAGCTGCTGCCCAAAGTGTTGTTAAGCTTGAGGGTATGAAGTGCTGCAATAGTTTTGTTTTAAAAGCACAGTTTTAATGCGTTTTAGGTGTTTTGAACTCCAAAAGCATTCTCAGAACATGGAACATTTATAATTTCCAAAACTGAGGCTGAAATAAACTGTGGGTTGTTTTGTTTTAAAGTAAGTAACACAGCTCAGGCTATGGTTTTCTATAAAATCCTTGAATTTGAGTGGATGTAACAGGCTTCCATATTTAGGACAAAATGTTTTCATGCTGCTGATGCTGAGGAGGGAATTCTTTCTTAAATACTTTAACGTCTGTTTAACTGGTATTCTGGCATCATTACCGGACATCGTTCCATGTCAAGTCAGGGTATTATTTTATTTGGTTTAGTATATGTATTTGTGCAGGTCATTGCACCTCCTGTTTATGAATGATACCATAGACTGGGTTTCTTAGCCTACGCGTGGCTAAGACAAATACCAGTGGAGTCTGACGGAAAATGTACAGCCTTAATAGATGTGCTGTTATGCCCTGTTGAATTTTGTTGTTGTATTTATTTTGCTCAGAAAGAGAAAACAACTAATTAGCCAAGAAAGCTCACAGCTGCATAGCATACTCCCCTCTTTCCTATATACACACAGTCTATTGGTATACACAAAACTGGCACTAATGAAACATAAATAGATCCTTTTCCTGTGTGGAAAAGACTTCTAACATTGAATGGGAATGAAAGCAATAGGATTCTTTGGAAATCCTAGTTATTTGGGTTCCCAGTTTAGATTTTGGGCTCTAAAGCCCTTTGTGGTTCCGTACATGGTGTGATGTCTCCATGGGTTTGCTTGGGGGTTTTTTGTTTTATGTGTTTGTTTAAACCTGTCAGGAGATGGGATCCTGTTTGTGGATTTCTGTAGGCATGTTATTTGCTGCAAAAATCTAAGCTTGCGTTGAAGTTCCTGTTTCTGGATGGCTAGGGTTGTTAAAACCCTAACCTGAGCCTTCTCAAACCTCAGTCAGAGGCGTCTGACCTGGTATTGGCCTGACGTTAGCGAAATCCTGAAATCATCATTCTGAGATGAATCGGTTGCCTCCAGGTCGTTTCAGGAGGTACTTCATTCTTGTGCCTGTGAATGGCGGTTAAAAGAGCCCACACTGATAACGCTGGCTCCTTGTGGGGGCTGGACCACCACTGGGCTGGCTGAAGACGTGCATTACCCACCCCTCGATGGGAGCCTCCGGCCAGCCCTTCGTCAGGGCTGTGGTGAAGCTGGCTGAGCTCTGCTGCTCTGCAGCCTCCTGAGGAGCGACACAGCCCAGCCTGTGATAGGGGCTGCCGGGCTGAAGAAGTGCTGCGAGTCAGCTGGCAGCCAAATATGAAGTGAATTTTATCTTCTTTCTGAGAACACTGTACCCTGGGAGCGAAATGACTTTTTTCCACCCAGAAACTCCAGGAGAAACCTTTCTTTGCACAGATGCTTGAACAGGCAGCTGCAGCCCCTCCATGTGCCAAACCTACTTCTCCTCCCATGGATTTCAGGCTGCATCTCTGGTGTGCTCTGCTTCCAGCAACCACCCCTTGTTCTGGAATCAAAGCTCCTCTTCCTCCCAGCAGCCGTGGAGCCTTCGTCCATGAATCATGACTTTCCACCCCTAAGATCAAAGCTAGTTCCCAGCTTCTTTTGCTGTTATCTCCTCCCCATTTTAACTTCTCGCATCAGCTCCTAAAAACAGTGTTGCATGAGAGGCTTGGCAGGCTCTGAGCAGTGACTTTCAGCACTGTGCTATCGCCCATGCGCTCCTCCACGGCACCTGCGCGCCTCTCTTTCTCAAGCTAAAGTAGCCACCCACTTGCAGACCTGGCTGTACACCAGGTCTCAGCCATTGGCAGTCCCGTCTATTCTGTTCTCTCTTGCTTCTCCGTGAAAAATGCCATCACATCCTCTGTCCTTTCTTCACCTACGGTTACTCTCAAGTTTATTGTTTTGAGAAACTAACAAGCAATGCAATAAAGTCGTGGCATTTATCTCTGTGCCTCCATAGCGTTTCTGGTCAGAGATGCCTCACGTTCCAGGCATAGCAGGATCTTCACCATGGTGCCCTGTGCTCTTCAAGACCTTGAATAAAATTCAAACAGACTTTCTGCATTTTATTTTAAAAGGCGGCAAGGCGATTTGGCTTCAGATAAGACAGGATGGATTGGCTTACACAGACTGCATGAAATGTGGCAGAATCCTACCCTTCAATACCCTTGCAGTAGAAACAAGCTAATGAATTCCCCATTACTGTTCTCATAGAGCAACTCAGAAGAAAACAGTTTTCTCGTTTAGTGAAACGTGTTTCCTTTCTAATTCTTCTGTGCTTTTTTAACAATTAACTTTCTGTTTAGGCAGTGCCTTGGCATCAATAGGAAACCTCCTATTTGAACACCTTTGCGAAGTTCATGCAGGTGGTTAGGGAAGTGCTAGCCCAAGCTCAGCCGCATCTTTCCTGTTATCTAGCAGAAACCCCTCCTTCAGAC
This sequence comes from Aptenodytes forsteri, assembly GCF_000699145.1. Lineage (NCBI taxonomy): Eukaryota > Metazoa > Chordata > Aves > Sphenisciformes > Spheniscidae > Aptenodytes > Aptenodytes forsteri. The sequence goes on from NW_008795129.1 coordinate 20,860,980, forward strand.
TTTCTGCACGCTGCGTGGAATTTCCTCTTCTGTCTGGCTGAATTTTTGGAGAGCCTTAAACATTGGCAGTAGCTCCGCAAAATTTTTCTGGGAAACTTGGTAGAAGTTGGGCTGAAATGGTGAATTATAATGAAAGTAAAGAACATAATATCACGTCATTCCTCGTGAGACTCGGTTTCTGCTGTCGCTTTGCCAGCATTCTGGCTCTGTGTGCATACCTGGGGCTGCTGGACCCCCAGCTCCACAGAGCTGCTCTCAGTGAGTTCTTAAAGATTTGGGCTCTTGAGGCTTAAACAAAACGCCCTTGTCTTGGAAAGCCTTCTTTTTCCAGGATGTGCACTAGTAGACTGCAGCAGGGAGGTGGAGGGTAGCTTATAGACAATGATAAATTTTCAAGAGGTCTCTTCTTCCTATAGACAGGCATATCGTATACAGGAATCATTAAACTGCCCCCCAAAAGGTTTGCATTTAGTGGTGACAAATCTGAAGGGTACCAGTGACTAAGTTAGATAAACTTTGAAATGCCTAATTGTTCTGTTTTTCAAACGTGCCCTCACAGTAATGTTCAGTGCTTTAATAACAGTTTCCTTAGAAAGTTCAAAATGTTTTATATGTCACGATGCCAGAAAAAATAACTTGTAGGGAAACAAAACAAATATGTAATTCTTAATGGGAAAGGTCACTTTTCTATCCCTTCCTCCTACCTGCTGGAAACAGTTGTTTAACTGTGTGTGTTTGGCCATCTGAAGTGGTGCCCCCTCAAACTTTTCTGTCTGCGTCTCCCTTTTGGCGTGGAGAATTTCAGTCTCTTATCATAGCCCTTGGTTCCTTTGTGTATGTGGAAACAGCTGTTGCCACATATTTATCGTGAAGTCATGAGCAGCCACGGTGTGCAGCCCGGCAGCAGCAAGGAAAGCCTCGCTGGCCGCAGCAGATAGTAGTACCGTAAGGGCATTCGTGGGTGCGTCAGTCCCCGCGCAGCTCGGGGAGCCTTATCTTGCTGGGAGCAGGGCCAAGCTGCAGGGAGCTCTCGCTTTGTTTTCTGTCTTCAGTGGGCTCGTGTCCCCACCGAAACTTTGGATCTAAAATGCAGCACGCAGTCACGTAAGAAAAAAGCATCAGGGAAGTATTGGATCGGGGATAAGATGAGGACATAGGCTGGTGTTGAGATCTTAATTGTGCGTGTTTGGCAAGCTGATAAGGTGCCTGGAGCCTAATCAGAGACTGGCCAGTCGGCTGTTCTGGGGGACAATCGATGTCCCCGGGACACAATGGGAGAGGAATTACATACTCGCACGCACACAGTGAGAGGAAGCCTCCACTTGACAAAGTGCATATTTTTGCATGTAGTTATTTTCTTCCAGAAAACAGAAATATGCAGTCACCTATGTAACAGACAGTTGCAGAGCGTTAGTCCCCTTGCAGTAATGGCTGAAACCACTTGAAATTCCTGGGGGAGAAACCAATAGTTTTTTCCCAGCTGTGATTCCTCTTCCTTTGCTGCAGCCTTTCTTGAGGCTCTCAGCTGGCCTTACTGCGGTAAACTCTGGTTCTTACTTCTTTATCTCAAGGTCCACGAGACGAGCTCTTCTCCCAGTGCCATCGCCTCTCATTTGCCTCATGGTACAGTCTGACATGTACGTAACCTTCTTTGCTTTGTGCCTTTTGTAACACTTGATTCCTGTACAAAACCCCTCTCTCCTTATTTCCCCACAGGCGTCTCTTCAAGGAGTATGACATTTTATCTCCTGCCACTTGATACGCTCACAATTAAAAAACAAAGTGATGTTTTGCAGAATGCTACAAAAGACCACGAAGCTTTAGGACCTCTTGTAAATGTTTTATGATAAATACTACTCAGGAATCTTTTGAGCACACCTGCACTACATCTGGCTCTCCAGTGAAGGCTTAACTTGTTTGCCTGAAGTGTTTTACTTTTTAATTATGTATATAATGTGGACTGTTTGTGTATTGTATTAGGCACATAAGAATTGTAGGCAATTGTGCCTAAAAAGAAGTTGCGTCTTGGTCTGTACTACTGATCTCTATAATCTGGATATTTTTTTGTGACAATAACTAGAGCCAGATGATTGAGGAAGGCATAAAGCTTTGACTGTCCCATAATAAAATATTTGGGAAGGGTTTTTTTGTCGCAGTAGCCAGGGATCACTGGACAGCTGAAGTCTGCGATGCTTAGCACTGATTTTTGATGTGTTTGACCCAAACACCCACACATTCTTCCACATGCTTCCTAATAATTTGCTAGAGATACAGCCCAGTCCTGCGTTCTCCCTCTGAGAAGCTGAACTGCCACACCAAGTGACCTTCTGCAGGCACCTGGACAAAGTAGCTAGAGAAGCAGCTAATCCTATTCTTAGCTCGGCATGCTAGTTATCTGTGAGAGGACCGCCTGCCAGAAATGTCTGGTGACATATTTGTCCAAGGTTTTTGCCAAGATGCTGTGGGTGCTGCTGTATGGAGTTGAGTTTCTAAGGAGAAAAAAATCTGTGAAGTGAATTCAGAAACACAGCTGTTGTTAAAGAAATAAGGAGCTGTTCCCAGTAACACAGATATATTCAAGATACAGATATTTTTAAAAAATTATTTTTTAAGTATCAGGAAATTAAACAGTAAATGCTGCGGTGTCAGCCAAAGTTAACTCTACCTAATACTTTTGGCTTGGCCACCAGAGGTGGTAGCAAGCTGTATGTGCAGTTAAATGCTGTTTTTATTTCATTTCATTTTAAACTTAAAGCCCTTTATGCAGGTTAAACATTCTGGGACTTGTGCTTGACTGTCACCCAGCAGTTTCGGCTGTGTATGCGTAACCCGGCGGTGAGTACGTGTTACAGTTCTCCCTCTGTGCCTGGTCTGGAGCAGTTATAAATTTGTTAACAGCTTCAGGAGGAGAGCCTGGCTTCGCAGCTTGCCCAGAAGCAGCCTGTGCTTGAGGGTCGCCCTGCAGTGCCTTTGCTGGCTTAGGATGGCAGCTGCTTACGGATGCTTGTCAGATTTTTGTAAGCCACTGAAGAAAAAAACAAACCAGCAATTTAAGAGCAATTGCAATACCTGGCAAACAGCTGCTCTCTGTTGTCTGAAATCAGGGCTGCTTCGCTGCAGGGCATTCAGTCTGCCTGCTCTGCCAGGCATCCAGCGAGGTCCTTTGAAGCACCCATTTGCAGGCACCCACCCCACACTGCTGGAGACTCCTGTACTGGGAACTCTCCGATGGGAAATACAGCTTGTTCACTCGGTGTGTTTCCAATGACCCCAAAGTCAGACGCTTAATTTGGGTGGTGTGTAGCCTCCCCTGAGCTGCCTTAGCCCATTCTGCCCATTTCTCCACCTCCCTTTGGATGGGTGCAGAGGAGCTCTGCTGTCAGAGCAGGGCGACCTGCCTCCTCTGCTCCCCTCCCTCCCTGCAGAGATAACTCTCCAGTGATAACTCCACAACATGGGTGGCAATTTTTTTTTTCTCCTATATTTTTTAGCAGTGGATGCCAGCCAGGATTTAGGCTAAGCCTGTAGTGGTCAGGATGACCCTGGCGGGCACGGGAGGGGATTTGGCTGTAGGACTCCCTCAGTGGCAGCAGTGTCTGGGCTGGGGCTGATGCTGGCAGGATCCATTGTGCTGGAGCACCTCCTGGAGGACCTCAGTCCTGTAGTGCTCGAGCTTGAAATCTTCAGGTGCTCCTGCTGCGAACTGGGTGTGATTCTGGTGCTGAGGGTAACACAGCTGTTTAGGATGTGGTGCCATCTGAAAGAACATCAGTGTGGAGACAAGAGGTGACTGTGGCTTCTGCATTGTTTGCTCTAACCATAAGCAAAGGTGGAAGCTGATCCCTGTGGACAGGTTTTGGCTGTGTTCATCTGTGCCCTGAAGAATGAATGTAGAGTATTATTGCTTTGGATTCTTAAAGCCATGGGTTTCATGTGTGGATATAATATAAAAAGTCACTTTAGTTCAGCAGAAAAATGTTTGTACCCACTAGGCAAGGAATTGTTTTTTATTATCTGCATCTTGGGTAACAAATCCGTTCTGATAAATGCGGATAATATCAAGTCCATTGTTGTTGGCACCCAAAAATAATAGATAAGTTGTCTTGGGCAGTTCTAGTGGATGATGTCCAAAGATGACAGGCTTTTGCTGCTGATAAGTTCAAAGTAAATGTAGTTTTTTAGGTATATAGGAGAATTGTTGTTACTTCTGAGTACTGAGTGTTCTTAGTCTAGTTACGTAAGAACAGTGACGAAGTTGGCTGGAAGCCTTCTTCAAGGTTTATTTGGATCACAAAGAGAGTTCCCTACTCTGTAAAAAGAGAAAACTGGGTTGATTTCACACTTGAAGCCATTCACTATGAATGTCTGTAGCAACACCTGGCAGAGGTCCCACTATCACAGAATGAAGGCACCAAACTGTGTATCAAAAATACAAGAAGAGCAAAGCAGCCAGGCAGGACATCTCTGTCAAGGAAATTGATGCCCCATTCATTCAGCCCTACAGTATGTTTTCCTTAGACATCCTGTGCCTCCTTCAGGGTTTTAAAATGAACCATAACAACTTGTTCCTGCAGACAAAGCCTAGTGCTCATTTGTACTCGCCGGGTCAAGCTCTTCATTTGCGTGCGGGCAGAGACCCTCCACTCAATCAGCTTATTGCAGGAGGAGCTTCACAAGTTAAAGCAAGATTAAAAAATTGCACTCCTGCTAATGCATAAAAGTGAAATTAAAACCCAAATGATTAGGCTTTAGAAGTCATGGTTTGGGCTTATTGATGAGATAAGTTTTCAGGCAACTGACATTTTTGTGGTTTACCTATATTATAGCTAGGTCTCATCTAGGAAATTATTAGTGTTATGTAGTGAAGGGGCTGGGGAGAGGTCCAGTTCTGTTTCATGCCCAAACTCCCATCAGTGCCCTGCTGAGCCTGTAGCATCTTGTCACCTTTGCCTCTGTTTCCCTGTTGATAAAATGACAATGAACCCAGTTTTCCACGAGGATGGATGTGTCATAAGACTTTTTAGAAGTGCTTTAAGATCTTCATAGGAAAGCTTATGCTTCTACAGAAGAATAAAAGGTATTTACTTCTGTATGTGGTTGTTGCTGTGATACATTCTTCAGCTTTGGGTACCTCTCTTGCGCTTTTTACAGCATTCCCTGCTTGTAGCTGTTTCTCCTGTTTCTGTCCTTGCAGGAAACAGGGCCGTTCCACGTTTGACAGTCATTCCCTTCACCCTAGAGTTTGTATGCAGTATAATTCAAATTCAATTCAATTGTGCATGATCTTCGCTCCCTTCCACTCAGTATTGGTAAGGCGGTGGGAGATGAATGGAAGATGTCTTCGTCTACATAGACATATGAATGGAAACTTCTGAAAGCAGGTGGCCAAAAGTGATGGGGTCAGGAGTAGGTCTGAATACAACAATAGCTTGAAAGCTCTTTCTGACACCGCAATAACAGTTAATAGGCATTTTTGCTTCAGCCTTTGAATTTGTTTAACCTAGGGTACAGGTACTACTTCACTGATCTGCTGTGTAAGTGCTACAGTATTTGTGGCCAGTTCTGGTATCCACAGCATCATCCTTCATTCCACTGTTGTGAACATTTTCTGTGATTAACTGGCAGAGGGAGCCCTGGCCAGTCTGAGAGCTTTCTCTTGCTGTTTACTATCATTATAATAAGATGTTTGACCCATACAATAACAGCATTACTGTTGGGTCCAAACCAAAATCTTTGGATTCAAAATGGTCTGAACTTTGGGAAATGGTCAGACCCAGATTTTGTGGTTTGGCTCAAGCTCTGAATGAAATGAAACCAAACGTGCCTAGGATTAAAACTCCTTTAGAGTCAGAAGCTTTACTTTCTTTTGAAAGAGTTTGATTTTTTTAATCTCCATTGTTTGCAATGCTTCTTAGGACTTTGCAAATGCAAGTCAGGTTTCTCTACAGATTTTTTCCCCAGATCCTTTCATATATGTGGATTAGTTTCATAGACTTCTAATACAGAGGAAGCTGATAATTTCCCCTTTGATTTTTGGTTATGTTTTCACCTCTGTAGTGAGAGGAAGAATTAATGCAGTTGTAGACTTGATGTTTGTAGGCTTCAAGCCTTTTTTTTTTGAGCTGCGTAGGTAGATGGATACTTTTATATGCCATTCTTGAAAAAAATACTGGTGATATGCTTTTAATTTTAAATTGTTCTGACATCTGAAGCTAAACATCCTAAGGGTCCATCTAATGCTTTCCCTGTGTCCTTTGGAGACTTGTGTGCACAAGGTCCACTGCATGCCAGACTCCATATTTTATGGAGAAATCCTTAGTGTATGTGCGGCGTTTAGGGAAAGCGTTAAATGCTACCAGATAGCTGGAGAAGGACTTGAGGGCCCTGGATTGAACTCTTTTGTTTTGATACTGGTTTTGTTACTTGGCAGATGACAGCCTAATTTTCCTGATTGTTTATTTTTGAGAAGAGTGCGAGTGTTTTCAGCACTTCTCTGCAGCAGCTAACTTCTGCCTTTCTGAAAAGCCAGATCACAGGCATTTCTCTTAAGCTTTCTGTTTACCTCCTTTATAAACAAAGATTAAGGGGACCTCCCTGGGAAGTTGATGTTTAAATCCTTTGAGGACCTCAGCGACTGGATCTGCGCAAGGGGGAGGTGGTACATGCTTACATCTCTCAGGGACGCGTGAGGCTGGCACAGGCAAAGAAACGTGGGGTTCATTTTCCTTTCTCCTGCTTGGGTCTTACTGCTCATGGCTCCCCCTTCTCCCTGCCGAGAGCCTCCCTATCAGCCTGTCTGTCCTCAAAGCCGTGCACAGCTGCTGCGTACCTTGAGTTTCAGCGTAGCCCCTTTGCAGAGCCGCGGTGGGGCTGGCGCAGCACCCAGCCCCGTGGTGGGCTCCGCTCTGCGGGCGCCCTGGCAGCCCGGCTGCCTCCCCGCCGTCCCCGCTGGGATGGCAGGAAGCTCTGCAGAGAGTCTTGCGAATGCTCCGTGGTCAGGAGAGACCGCGGAGCTGCAGCTGGCGGCTTGTGGGCTGGACCTGACCCGCGGCAGGGCCTGGCTCTGTGCCTTTTCCTTGGAGAGGATGGGGAACAGGAGCTTGGGCACAGCAACCCCACTGCTGCTTATTTGCAGCAGCTGAAGACCTGGCCTGGGTAACTGGAAGAAACACAAAACATTTCTGAGCCTGGAGGGGATCCATAGCTCAATTTTGGGCTTAGGATCCTCTCCATGTTCTTTATTTCAGTGTTTGTGAGGTTCATATTTGTATTAACTTTAGAGGGCTGTCAGGAGGAAGCCAGATCAGCTCAGAGAGATTGTGGTTAGTGCTTCTTGTAATGCTGAACCCAAGTGCTCCAGTTTCTTAACATTATCACCACTGGAAAAAAAAAAGGTAAAAATAAGGAATAAACAGAGTTTGGTACATTGTGTTGTTAATGTGAGGGTGGTAGACATCCATAGGCATACATTCTATACATACCTTTACATGCCATGCCTGAGGAAAAAATTATTTCAAAAGTGTGCTTCCTAATGCATCATCCAGACCTTACAGTCTGAACAAAACAGCAAAGGTTCAGTCAACTAATCTCCTAAAGCTAATACCATGATATTTCACGTCATTTTGGGGTGTTTTTTTCAGCAAGCTCTGTATGCATTGCTTAACATTAAAAGGCTAAGGTAAATTATTTTCCTCTAGAAATGCCAGCTGCAATAAATCCTTCCTCCTTGCCGCTCCTGTAATGGAGGGCTTAGCATTTTAAAACCCTGAGCTGTTGACTCACCTTGCTTGCAGAAGTACCCTGCCTGCCAGCTCAGCTTTCCAGTGACCAGTGCCTCTGCTCTGCGCTCTCCATCCATGGTCCTGGGATGCTTTACCAGGGACCCTTTCTGAGCCTTCACATGAGGCCGTGCTCCCATCCCTGTGACCTCCAGCTGATCTCCGCTAGCATCCGAGGGGGTATCTTGACACTTACAGCTATTCAGGGACCCAAACTAGCATCTCTCACATTAAACTCCTCTCTCCGTTATCTGCAGCCCCTCGAAAACCTTCTTTCAGCTGAATGGCCCGTATTTTAGGTGCAGGCTGTGCCGTACCCTGTGAGTGCACGGTGTGTATATGTACTTTGTGGTACGTGCTGATTGAGCTCAGTACGGCTGCTCTCTGATACTGCTTTTTAACATTAGAAATATTTGCTTGTGCGTAATGTCAAGTCCTAGTTGTCATGTTTATTCTGTGGCCGCCGTTGCCGGTGGGATTCAGGCTGTACTTACAGGAGTGCTTTTATGCATTTGTACTTTTCAAAAAACAAGCGCACCCCGCTGTTTGTCCCTGTCCCTAGGTCTCTGCCCAGGTCTCTGTAGCCAGAGTTCCCTTACACCAAAGAGCCTTGCAATCCAGGCTCATATTCTTTCTCCAGACTGGAAACAAAATGCCCAACTCCTTTTTGTGAGCTACTCACCCGGCTTCCCTTGCTGCACTGGGTGAGGGCTTGGTAGTGCTTCATGAACTCACCCTTCCAGCTCTGGCTGGTAGGGATGTTTCAGTATTATTTAAAAAAAAAAAAAAAAAAGAGTGGGAGGAAGCTATTCAAGTTCTGCAGAGTGAGGCTGAACTGACAGTATTAAACACTTATTTGTGCTTTCTTCTGTGTTACCACTGGAAAACGAGAATATGAGGGTGGAGGAGAGAAAAGCGTTGTTTAGCGGCAACGCCTTTGTGCAAGCACGCAGCAGCCTTGTGCTTGAGTGCGTGGCTGCGAGGGACCGGATGCAGTGTCGTTCTGCTTGTGGTTAAGATGCTAGGTGCAAGTGGCTTGGCCACCACCAGCCCCACATTACATAAAGGTCGTCTGGCCCAGGGTTAATTCTATTGCTACCAGACTTCAACTAAAGTAAATACGCAAAGCATTATATAACCCGAGGGGGAGAAGTAGGACGAAAATTATGGTGCCCACAGATGGAGTGGGGAGGGTTGTGTGTGTTGGTAATGAGTAATTTAGAACATCTGCAGACTTTTTATTATTTTTTTTCAGTGTTTTCCATTTCCCTGCTTTGTGGTAGAGTCTTTTTTAAAAGACCTGAAGGCAATGTTGTATCCAGCAATAGGTGAATTTAAAGGCTTGGATGCCTTTCATTTAGGTCAGCACTGAGATCCAGCATTCAAAATTGGAATCCAAATTTTGCTTGAATAATCTCAATTTGCCAAGTCTATGTACATAAGGAAACTCACCCTGCCTCTTTCCAACACCCCTCCTCTCCCCTTCCC
>NW_008795129.1:20877429-20950457 GCF_000699145.1 Aptenodytes forsteri
CCACCCCCCCCCGCCCCCAAAACTGGAGTGTGTATATATAGGGAGAGACCTGCCATTTCCCGTGTCAGCGTTAGCTGGCTGAGGTGGTGTTATGTGTTGCTCTACAGAGGAACCACACTGCAGTCACCAGGGTGGACACACCTTCTGCAGGCTGCTGTATCGGCTCTGCCTTTGAGTTTGGGCATGCAGAGACCCCCAGTTTCACTCTCTGCTGACACTTCCCCCTCCATCCCTGCAAGCACAGTAGCATCAGTAGCACTTACAGTGTCCTTTCCATCCAGGAGTGTTTTAGGATTTTAGGAAAGCTGTAAAAAAAAAATAATCCTCTGCTTGCAGAAATAGATCTTCAGGTCGTTCTGGAGCATAGCAGATCCCCACTGCTTAGGACAGGGCCAGCTGAACCTGTTTAATATTCAGCTTTCAATTTTTTTTGGAAGAACTGATCCGTGTTAGATATTTGAGCATCTCATTCCTTTGTTGTCATCTTTCAAGAGAGGAGACATTTCTTCTTCCACATCCTCAGTTTAATCAGAAGGCTGAAAATAGGTATTTGGGGATTCCGGTGTTATTTATTTTTCCCTATTAGGAAATGAGTCACAAGTAAGTGACAACACTGTCTCCTATCAGAGGGACTCAGAGCTTGTGGATGCCAAGGATTCATCTGCTAATTACGACTTTTAACTGCACAGTCTTACAGCCATTCTCTGAACTTTACCCTGTTTCAGGGGTTGCTTTTGCCTTTTATTATTTTTCTTCCCAGCAAGCTGAAAAGGGCATTTCACTCTTTGTCAGTGAGGACACGTCCTGAGAGGTCCTGAGCACTTCTTCATCCCAGTAAATTGAGGGGCTGTCGCAGACGGTCAGCATTGCTCAGCACTCCCTCCATCAAATACATCGTAGAAGCATCTATTGGGAGAAGCACTCATAAAATTACCCATCAATATCTCTGCATTTCAGCTGCCACATACTCATTGCACTGATAGAAAGTCACGTGCGTGGGCCAGGCTGGGATGGCTTTACTGGAAAGACGGCTGAAAAGTAATTTCTCTTCCCTGGGAGACAGGGAGTGCTCGGGGTATTCTGCTTCATGCCAGTGCCACTTATAGCCAGATCTTTAAGTCCTGTTAAGTTTAGCATATCTCTCAAGATGTATACCGAGTGCTGCCTTAAGATGCTAAATATTAAAATTGAATGTAAAAAAATCAACTCTGATGTTTTATTTGTTGCTCAGGACCTTTGCCTCAGCACTGTAGTCCTTTTTTGTTATGTTATCGCTCTGATATGAAGTCATTTGTTCTCCCTTCAGTGCTGAAAATCAATTATTTTTAAGAGCAGAATGAACTTTATGTTAAAAAACATTTGTTTTCTGCATTAAGAAGTATGACTGACTCTAATTCTAGGGGAAAGTTATGTTGGCTTTAAGGGAAAAGAAAAGTAATTACAAATAACTGTGCGAAGCCAGATGAGATTGGCTGGATCATGAGGAAAATGTATCTTAATCCCTTGATCTGACAGTCGCCTGGCAGTCAGAGCAGGAAAAGAAAGTCACTGGGGTTTTTTTCCATCTCTGTGAGGTGGGAAATGCACATCCTACTTCAGAGATGGAAAATGAACAAATAAGTCTACTGGGCAGCATGACAATTACACACACATTCTTTTCTTGAGAAACTGCACATAGTCAGGATATTCTCGGTTTCCGGTGATATGAGTATCACAGGCTCTGCCTGAGTCTCCTCTGGATCTCACGTGTGTTTACGTGTCACATTACTAAATTATGGAGGTTTTTATTTTGTGTAGTGTGTTCATCATAGTTGTCACTCCAAGACCTAAACAAAACTGGAGCCCTGCCATCCTGCTGCTGTGGAAAAACATAGGAATAAACTGTTTATGACCAAATAGTTTGCAGTATGAGGCAATAAAAAAAATAACAACAGGTAGAGGAGAGGGATAGGATCTATTCAAGCATCCATATGTCTGTGCATTATGTGTGTATGTGCATGCTTTGTTTGCATAGAGGAGGAACAGATGCATTGTAAATATTGTCTTTTTCCATTTTTTTAAATTTTCTAATGTTCTCATCATCCAATGCTTGAAACCATGGCAGGGCAAGGTGAGACATTGTCCTCTCTTCTTTTCAAATCCCAAAACATTCCTTACCATTCTTGTTTTAGACCGGAGTTTCTTCCTCTCCCTCCCTAGCCCCCCAAACAGGGCTGGAATTGCATCCCCCCAGTACAGGCATTTCCAGATCATGGAGAGCTTCCACAAAATTACCAAAGCCACATATGTCTTGGTGCTACAGAGCTAATTGCCACCTTCTGAAGCTTTGCTTCCTCTTGTAAAGAGTGAGGCTGTGGTCAAGCTGTAAAATAGCAGCTTGAACAAACATGTTTGAAGCTTCTGATGTGCACAATAGGCCTCAAGTTGCGGCAGGGGAGGTTTAGATTGGATGTAAGGAAAAATTTCTTTACTGAAAGAGTGGTGAAACATTGGAACAGGCTGCCCAGGGAAGTGGTGGAGTCCCCATTCCTGGAGGTATTTAAAAGACGTGTAGATGAGGCACTTAGGGACATGGTTTAGTGGGCATGGTGGTGTTGGGTCGACGGTTGGACTCGATGATCTTAGAGGTCTTTTCCAACCTCAATGATTCTATGATTCTATGATTCTATGATTCTATATAGAAATATACCTAAGGAAGACACAGGTTTCCAGGAATCAGGGTAATTTACCTGGGATCATTTCCTATGTACCTCAGCTCCACAACAGCCTAACCCAGCAGCTCTTTGACAAAGCTGTAGGTTTATGTGGGGTGTTGGTGTTATTTTCTAGCTGCACTGATGCTTTTACTAATGCATTTGTTGGAGGTGGTGGGGTGAGGTGGACTCCATGAGAGGGAATGCTAGAGGAAATGGTGGAAAATCTCTGTGAAAAAATATGGTTCATGAAATGAAATACATTATAACTGTGGCTAGTACCTGATACCTGCTTGCAGAAGAGCAGTCCCTAGGTAGAGGGATTTCGATTGCATTTTTAAGTGCTTGGGTTTTGTCCCTTTTCTGTGTTGTTATAGCTCCTGTGGCTCCTCGTTTTATGCAGAATATATAAACCTCCAAAGAGCGTGTTAAAAATCATCCAGGTTAGGGGGCTAGACCACTACTTACATTCTGTAAATGTTTCGTGAAAACTTGTCTTTGGTTCCCCTCCTCTCCCCCGTCCCCAAATCAGTAAGCCTGGAGAAGCCCTTCCTGCATTACTGTGTCCAGTCCCTGCCACTGCCACATAATGTCCAAACACTCCCTTTCTAACCTGATGGCAGTCCGTCTTAAAACTACTTAGATTTTTTTGCCTTCACTGCTGTTATTGTTCCAGATCCTAAGTGCTTTTCTTTTTTCTAACCTGAATTTATCCACAGCTACTTCACACCCATCTGTTCCTGTGCCAGAACTGTCCTCTGACTCAAACCGTCCTTCTCGCCCCTCTTACTTACCCCGCTGATACACCGGGGCAGGACTCGTGTTTTCAAATGCTTTACTAACCTGTTCTGGTTTCCCTCAAATGCCCTGACCTGGCCTAATAAATGCACGTCCTCTGCACTGAGTTTGCAAGGGCCCAGGATGGAGGCTTGTCAGGCTTGCTCTGTTTGAACTTTTCTTGACCTGCCCGCAGCTTTCTTCTACTTGCTTTAGTTGGAACAGCAATTTTTCTAATGGGCCACGTGTCTATGGCTAATTTGTTTTACTTTTGTTTATCTTTGCATGATACCACCACGGTTTTATGACTCTACCATAACAACATAGTGTAGAGAAATAAAGGCTTGGTATGATAACAGGAGCCTTGGGAAGTGGAGACATAGGATGTGGTGTAGAGGAGTACAGGCAGAGGATGATAAGCGGCAGGGCACAGGGGTGGCACTGGAGACTCCACAGCCATTAACAACTCACCCGTGGTCAGTTAAAGAAAGGCAGACGTGGAGCCGGACAAAACTGGTTTTACGGGTAACAAAGAAATGATATCTAGCACACATAAAAGCCATCATATATAGTAAATGCAGATGTAACGTGGAGCTACAGACCAATGAAGAAAGAGTAAAGGTGTAAAAGCATGTTAGCAAACATATAAAAATGACCCCAAGTGGATCCTAGCGTGAGGAAGAAGAAAACATCAACATGAACATTATATTCCTGCTGGGGGAGGACTCTAGGTGATGGGGATTCACTGAAACACCCCCACACCCCCAAATGCCAGAATGAAACCTCTGGCCTTGGGACCCAGAGAGACTGGGAAAGGGAGAGGATAGCACCAGGAAACAGGGTAGAAACTAAATGTGTGTGTATAACAGTTCTCACCATGCTAATATTCATTCTTTTTCTGTAAATAAAATAAAAAAATAGATCTGGATTAATACTGATTAGGGTCTTAAGACTTCAGTTATTCTAACAATAAACACTTGGCCTTTTTTATATATATGAACATATATACATACATTTATATATATGGTGTTCTTCCTCTTTACTGATAAAGCAAGATTTTGAGTGTAACAAAATAATCAATCATGTGACGTCACCTTTCAAATTAAGGCTTGGGCTGTCAGCTTACAGCCTAGAGACGATAAAGGTCCACAGTCTAGTATCACACACATCCCACCTAAATAATTCACATGCCCTTCAGCCTGGCCTTGACTGCCCTTAGGACCTTTGGATGTGAATACATGTGTTGGGTCTCAGGCTGGGATTACGTATGTGACGGCTGTTCGGGGTGCAGTGGAGGAAGCGTGAAAACAAAAGACCCTTGAGTGGCTTCCAAGGAGGCCCTGGGACTGTGCTAGGGAAGTCTCTATGCTGGGGCAAACTAACTCTTCTAAAGCTCCTTTTCCCCAAGCGAGATCTAGGTGATATGTTAAAGTTTCCCTGCTTATAGTGATCAGAATAAAAACCAGTATAGTCTGCTAGTAGGTGAGAGCTAGGCAATCTGCTTGTGCTTTCATACCAGATGGATTAAATATTCCCCGCATAGCAAAGCCCAGCCTAAGGGCTAGTCTGTCAAAAGGGGAGGCAACACACAGGAGGTGAGGGAGCTCTGCCAATGCTGTGGAAGCACACACGGCCATTGAAAATATGTGTGTTGTGAAATCGAGATCAGATCCACGCTTGCTCTCTGTGGCTGTTGCCGTGAGTCAGACTCTGGCTGTTCTGACTTCCCCACCAAGTCTCCTGCAGCTAAAAAGAAAGTGGCTCAGGCTTGGAGGCAAGAAGTGGTTCTTCAGCAGCGCCGGGTTTCCCTGCTGTGGGCAGGTGGAGATCTGCTCAGTATCTTGTTAAAGGAAGACGAGTGATTGCAAAAGCAGGCTCTCTTTGGAACACATATGAATTGGTCACATTTTTCTAATTCCTTCTCTAATGAATCTTGTGTCAATAGCGGAGATGATTACAGTCGTGGGTGAGAGAGGGGAGATGCCGTCTCATACATTTGATCTTGGGGAGACTATGCATCCTTTTAGGTAGTAGAATAGGACATACGGCACTTGACCACAGTGCTGGGGCTCTCCGGGCGAGCAGGTCAGGTAGGAACCAGTCTCCTTTCAAAGCGACTGAAGGGTTCCCATTGAACAAAATACACAGTCATCTCACATCTTCAAAGCACGCCTCCTTGCTGAGAGCAGCCTGATGCTCATCTTCAGGACAATCTGAAGTGCCTTAGCAAAGCGTTTGAGCAGACCTGTGTCACTGGATATTCCCCGTCTTCAGGTTCTCCCACTCTTTCAGTTGAGCAGACAGGTGAAGCTCCCATCGTAGTCTGTGGGGCAACATCAGTGCAGCTTCTTAAAATTTCCTGAGGTCTGTACTTGCCCAAGTTTTGTCCTAGATGGCCATAAAATTTCGATGTTTGATTTTGTGTTTGGTTTTATCACTTTTGCTACATCATGGACTGCTAGATGTTGAGGCCCAAGGTGACTTGTCTTCACTTACTATGTTGAACATTAAAAGGAAATAAAAATTCTTGTACTTCAGGCTTCAAAATGCCCTTTAATGCAGGAGGAGAACCTCGGGTACATTTAATGCATTTCATCTATAAGAAGTGCTTTTAAATGATGAATGCATTAAAAATATTTCCTAAAAATGCAGTAGAGAGCACTGGATATTTATCAACAAATAAAACTGCAAATGAAAGAGGCAGCTCATTTGAGGCTTATTTCTGAAAATTACTGAAGCATTTACAGAAAGGTTTTGTCAGGTAATTTGCATATTCATAAGCTGTAATTTCTCCAGTTGCTGTATTTAGTTGATAATGGCTTTTTTAATACTGTAATTAAAAATTTTTGATCTAGGTTATACTTCAATTGTTTGCTCAGGTGCACCAAAACAATTGGTGTTTAGTTTACTTGTTATTTACATGTTATTACATGTTAAAACATCAGTTGTAAAAAAAAATTTCATACCTGACAAATTTCTTGAAGGACCCCCTAGGTAGTTAGACTCTTGACACTGCCATATGCGAAGCCCACAGCTACAGAGATGCTTAGCTTTCATTTGCCTGCACCAGTGCATGCACTCACAAAACGCAGAGAAGAAAATGGAGACACTAAAGGTTAATGGAGCAGGAGGTAGGTGCCTATAAATCTATTTTAAATGAAAATTCTTTGAAGTTTTGCAAAGCTGTTAGAGAAACTGTAAATATCTTCTGGAGGGTCAGAGAATGTCTTCTGAAGATGTAGGGAATTTGCAAAATGGACGTAGAAAGGTGAAATTAGAAGTGAAAGCTGATGCAAGAAGAGTGCAGTTAAATGCATGGCACTCATTGAGCCTGAGGCATGGCTAGCCAAGCATGTGGCAGTGCAACGCTGCCCACTCTTCACCTTGCGTGGGTTAAAACAAATGCAGGACAACCATAAACCCTGTTGCAAGACCCCCACACACTTCTGAACTGGAAAAAAGCTAAACAATCAAGACTGTGGCTTCTAGGACAGGAAATGGAAGGATGGAGGAGGAGATGGCTGAGGAAGCAAAAGAAGGATGAGAGCAGTGAGGCACTAGGCAATTTGGTTGCAGCAAAGCCCAGAACCACGGATAGAGTCTATCCATTCTTCTTTTGCCTTGAAGCAATGAAGATTTGTGTCTATGTGTGAGGGCAAGAGAGAAGTTTCTTCAGCAATCCATTCTGCAAATGTCCCTGTCTAGTAATCCCATGCTCGGGACTGCAGGCTGCTGTGATCTGGTTGGGACATGGAAATCCTATTCCATGGGCAGTATTGAAGCAAATAAGATTCCAATTAGAACAAATACTAGAAGCTGTGAAATTTCCCATGGACACAAATTGTGCAATTTCTTTTTAGAAAAGGTTTCTCCTCTCTCACGTTTTGTCATTGGTTAGTATTTCCGTGAAATATTTTGATGAGACTGAGATATTTAGCTTTCCACCTGTATCAGCTGGTGTTCAGTTATATGACTTTATAATAACGTAGAAATCTAAATGATGAAGCTAAGATGATGCATTTTGACCTTATCAAATTGCAGTATTCCAGACCAGTCAAGTCTGAATTGTTTTGATCATTTTTAGTGAAAATGTTGACAAATTGTGTACCTTCTCATGGAACACTTGGGTTTAATGGAAGCATCATTTCCCAATGGGAAAATGTGCCATCAAACAAAATGTGAACAGCTGCTGGGCTGGAGAACATGCTAGTGGACAATGGGAGGGGAGGAAAAAAAGACACGTGTCATTGACACACACATACACAGTTGATGAAATCAATTTCAATTTACTCAAGTTGTTCTAGCATCAATTTCAATTACATACGCCAAGTAGAAAGCTACAGCATCCAGCTGTGGGAATCAACAAGACAATTGCGCAGCAGCCATGAAAAGAACAGTCAGCAGAGAAATGATTTGCATTTGCTTTTCTTGACAGCTGATATTTTCCTGATAAATTGCTGCCCTTTGTTGTTCTAGTTGCTTTGAAGAATCAACCCACTTAAGGGGGTGGTAGCTTTGCCTGCATTCCTGGCTTTGCGTCGGATGGCACAGGTTGGGGATGAAAACAGGAGGCTGAGACAGGAGGAGGAGGTAGAAGAGGTCAAGTTGGCACAGTAATTAAAGGTGTGCTGTAGAAAGGGTGCTGCTCTGATGATGGTGTCATTTAGAGCCATGAGTGCTTAGGGTCGCAGTTTGTCATTCAGAATAAGTGGATTTGGGGGCAGGTTGATGGTAGGAAAGAGACTTTCATGGCTTGACATAAGCTGATGACCATCAAAACAAATAGGCCTGTGAGGCTGCAGGCTGCTGAGAGACACAGAGGAACTATGAAGTTAGACATCTTCTTCCTAGGGAGTGTGGGTTTGCGCCAGCAAGACAAGAGAGATTGTCAAGGCAATTCCCATTTAAAACTCTAAACTGCATCTGTGGCTATGCTATGGGATTTCTTTCCTTAGTGAGCCCCAGGAAGGAGGACGTAGAGGGAAACATTGGCAGCAGGGTATGCAAAAGGTGCCCATATCAAATATGCAAAATCATTCCGCCAGGATTTCCCTTCAGTGGGGTCATATTGTTGCTAAATGGCTTGTTAAATAGGATTTAAATGGCTTATTAAATGGGGTCCCCAGCTGGGTGGCTCTTAGTAGGCAGACTGGTCCAATTATTCTGGATTTGCCCTCTTCCTGCAGCAGCTCTGCCCTGTCTAATGCTGATATTTCAGCAAAATTCACTTTTGCAAGACTGTTATTCTAGCCTAGGATCTGGGCCAGGCCTTTATTTCTGTTAATTACAGATCAGTCATTCTTTTTCTTTTCTAAATGTTGAAAAAATGTGTTTTATGTGCAAGAATGGCTGATAAGTGATACACCCACAGGAACATTATATTTTTCTAACATCCGCCTCTGTGTTCTTTCTCTAATTTGCCTGCCGCTGTCTTTGTAGAGGATCTGTCTCCTTCCCCTACCTCTGTTCCCTGCCTTTTAGATATTTTCTTTCAGCCAACCTTAATTCCTACCACTGGCGCATCGCAGTTTGTTGCTTTTTAGTGCTTTATCAGTTGTTGAGTGTGAATTTTCCCTTTATTTCAGTCATTCTGTGCAAATCTTCACTGCAGGTTTAACTGTGAAACCTCCCTCCCCTTTCTACTGCATGAGTGGGCTCATGAAGGGTAGTGGTGGTCCTGGCGAGACCAGAGCAGGACCAAGAGTGACACACCAGGAGCACCACAAGTACCATCTAGCCTGTTTCAATATGTAATCCTATTCTTAAAGCCTCTTTAGGGTGTTTTCTATGTAGCATCTTCAATGTCTCCTGTTTATTTCAAAATAACACCTTTGGTCATTGAATAAGACTTTTATGAGTGCTGAAGTTAGCGCCTGCATTTTCTAAATTACACTGAGACAATAGCAGGAGGCTCTCTGTGTTAAAATGATGGTCTGCCAGTCTGAACCGGTTTTATACTGGTGAAGATGTTGTGTGTCAGCATTGGTGGCCCTGATCCATCCAGTTCTCTTCAGAATAATCTTTGAAGCATTGGGCAATATTTTCAAAGTGCCTCCGAAGGCAGAGAGCCCGCATCCCCTCCTTGCCACCGAGATTTAAACTTCAAAGTGCCGAAGTCACCATGCACAATGACTGTGCTACGCAAGTCACAGCGTATGAAGTGCTTGTTGCCCTTTCCCTGTGACTGCGTATTCATTATGGTGCGTGGGCTCTCCTAAAGTGTGTGCCTTTGGTTCAGGAATGTGGTGCTGAAATCTCAGCAGGTGTTGAAGGCAGCACCATAGGAAAAACGTTTCCTTTGTCTGGGACCTGTTCCTGCTGCTGTACAGCTTAAGGGGGGACCAGCAATCAAATGCTCTCCTTGAAGTGCTGAATCTGACAGCAGGGGTTGAGCTGGTTCAACACAGCGCAAAGCACCCATTTTCCCCCCAGGCCCAGGGATGAAAACAGACCTGGAGGGAGCTGGGGCACTACGTGCAGCTTGTCACACTTGAACTTTTCACGTGGGAGCACCGCTTTGTTCCTTAGGCTTACCAAATCGGCAGAAGTGGTGTTCCTTCCCAAGACGACTGTTGAGGAACAGCCTAATGGCCTGTCGTCTTCAGTCTTGTGTCTGGTATTCTTTGTATACCAACAGCATTTCCTTCAAAATAACCCCTGTAACCTCTGTGGGGTAACCTCATTGTTCTGCCTAAAGAGACAAATCCCTGGACAGTTTTAGCAGGTTGAGCTGGTCCTTCTTTGCTCCGTGTGCTCCATTTCTTCATAATCAGCCTGAAAT
Source organism: Aptenodytes forsteri (assembly GCF_000699145.1). Classification (NCBI taxonomy): domain Eukaryota; kingdom Metazoa; phylum Chordata; class Aves; order Sphenisciformes; family Spheniscidae; genus Aptenodytes; species Aptenodytes forsteri. Next base: position 20,887,681 of record NW_008795129.1, read on the forward strand.
CTCCCCAGAGAAGTAAGGTCCACCTACATTCCCCCTACCTGCCATTTCAGACCTGAGACTTTATTGGGTTTTTTTGAGTCTCATATTTGAAAACCCCTATTGCCAAATCTGTCCTAGCCTGGGAGGTCTGAAGACATGTCTTTCCATGGGATGATGTACATTTGCTGCATACATGTGGTGCAAGAAAGGGCCATTGCCGTGCCATGCCACGGATGAGGAGCTGTCTGAGATGAGCAGTCACATCCGACTTGGCACGGCTGGCCGGGGACAGGCCTGGAGCCAGCTCCTGACGAGGCACCTTGCTATTCTCGCCGGTGGGCCTCAGCAAAGGCTGCCAAAAAAACACTGAGGAGCATGAAATCTGTTTTCTGGGGAAAGAGCTCACACCTGGGGCTAGAAACACGGCTCTCCTTCACGGTCTTTTGTGGCTGTGGCCCATCGCATGTCTGTTTGAACTTGCTGCCATCCAGCAGTGACTGTGCGAGTCGCTGCTTCTCCCTCTTGGTTTATCTGGGCTGCAGGGGGGAGCTGTCATAAATTTTTCACTGGGCTCTTTGAGCTTGCTGCGGGAAGTCTCCCTTGCATCTGGCTGCAGCGAGCTGCTGTGGCCTGGCTGAGTGTGGCGTGAAGAGATCAACGGAGTATGGAAAACTCCCGAGAGCTTCTGGGAGGGGATGGGACACCGCTGCTTAACATAAAGTGTGAACAGAGCCCCAAAGAGCTTTCAGCTTCTCTATTGTCTGTGTGTGGTACCCACGTCTCAGCCGAGGACAGGCTGGGGATGAATTCACCCTGACCGTCACTTGGCCGAGGTGAGAGCAGCACCAGAGATGAATATGATGCATAGTGTCATCTCCACATTCAATAACAAATAAGACCACGCAAGTTCTTGAAATAGCCCTGCTTGGGTTTGTGTGAGGGCATTCAGGAGAGTCTCAGCCAGGGATGGATTATGGTGGCCTGGAAGCTTCCTCACTTCACTGACCAACATCCTGCTTACGGGATAGGAGGAGCTCTCTACGGGACACAAGATGGTAATAAATGATGAACAGGAAATTAACAGGAGTGCAATTATGTTGCCCTGTAGGGTTTCACATAAACATGCTATGAGAAGTGTACTTGTGTGACTAGGGAAAGGTATCGCAGCTGAGGTGCTTTAGACGTACACCTCTGCACTGGTCCTTCAGACATTGCCCCCTGAAGCAAGCCCAAAGAATGTGGAAGGGGCACTGCCACCTGGAAAGCAAGCCCTTGAACAGGAAGGAACTGATAGACCATCTTTTGCTTTGAGCTATGCTTCCCAGCAAAGTCACCACCTCAAGTATATTATCTCTGCTTGCCTTTTTGACCATCACGCTCACAGACATGCTTCAGTGGGGTGCTTTGGAGGCCATCCCAATGGCTGTGTCCCACCTTCTTGGTGGTATTTGAAGGGTCATGCTTCTCAGGGTGTCCTGGACACGTGGGTTAAGAGGATGCTTGGAAATACCCAATACATGCATATTTGGTTTTGTACATCTTGAAGTACTGTAACTCCCACTTTCTGAGGCAGTTATTTCTTGGCTGCACAATGCTTTACTCTTTTTGATGTATGGCAACACTAGAGAAAAATCTGAATTTAAACATCTGGCTTTGGAAGGCCTGAAAAATTCATGTGATTCACAGAAAGGATTTTATCGATCAATACCTGCTAACCCCTGACCAGGGTGTGGGTGGCCCAGCACTGCCCTTTGAAACTTTACGTTCTGCCTAGCATCTGTTCAAACATGGCCTTCACTCTGCAGTGGGCACATCTCATGGCACTGACCAATGTGTCAGCAGAGAAGCTAGGGAAGCCCTATGGGTAACGTCCTACACTGTCAGGAGATGCAGTGCTTGCAATGCAAAGGCAAGAGAACTGGAATACAAAAAGTATAACCTGGTGAATCAAGTTACTTGCGGGATTTCTTTAAATCAATGAGGAACCCATTTGACACCCTGTCCCTCCAGCTATCACTGTCTGCATCTGTCATGTTCTTGGGAAACAGGATCTCACCTATGGCTGAGGGGATTTTAAAGGAGAAGGAAAGTGTGGAGATGGGTACAACATGGATTCAAAGCTTCCCCTCCCTGGATCTGCACTGTGTTGGTCCCGTCCTAAGGAGCAAATTAGAGCAGCAAGGGCTGCTCTGCTGAGGTGTGCCTGAAGCATAGGTCTCTAACGGCTGAAGTGCAAGAAGAGCAAGTGTGAAAGAGATGATGCTGTGCTGCTGTGAAGGCTCTGTGCTCTCCTAAGATCTCTGTACATGAGGTAGATTTTTCCACTATGAGGCAAGCCAGCTTTTGGGCAGCTTCTTCCCATGCAGCGGTACACACACTGCCCTACTTCAGGGGCTGGGCTGGCCCCAGATTTTTAAATGCTAAAAACATTAGTCTTTTATTTCTGTCGCCGTTCAATATTACGGGAAAAGATGTTATCACAGCTAATCCGCACGGTGTCTGTGGAGTTTCTTGGCCTGTGAGGGTTTATATTGCATTCATGTATTCCATGAATTGGGCACAGGTTTTGCTTCTGACAGCAGTAGGTTTTTTCAAGGGCATCCCAATAAGACGAAAGTGTGGTCGCTGACAGAAACCACAGTGTCAGGCTACGGTCTTGAGGATGTTTTGGATGGCTCTGTATTTTAATTCTTGATTTCCCCTGGCATCTAGACAACCAGCAATTTATGTGAAATCCTAAGGGGAGGGGAAAAAAAAGGAGAACTGGAGGAAATGCCTTAATTTAATTGATTGGAATATTTTGGAAATTCATATGTGCCCTTTTTTTAAAAAAGAGGTAACTAGAGAATAGAAAAAATACGGCATAAAATCATACTGAAGCTTTAGCATCACATTTTTCCTTGTCGTTTCAGCCTTCTAAACATATTCCAATATGCTGAAAAGAACAAAGCAATACTTAGTGGTTGAAAAAAATTAATACATAACAGCAGTCAACCCGGGGAACTCACTGCTGCAGCTTTTTGGCAGGGAATCATATTTTTGTAGGAAGATTTTGAAAAACCTTGGTACTATCATGATTTATAAAGTTTGTGGTTTTGCGTAGGAAGAGTAAGAAAATGAAAATGAGATCTTGTACTTCAGGATATGATCTATCACTTGTCTTATCCCCAGCTTCATATTAAACACTTCAGTAGGCATTTTCAAATGCTGTTTTCTGAAGTATCAAGCAGAAACAACGAACGAATGTTGTGATCGAAGCTGAGAAACCTTAGCTGATAACTTACAGCTGTGTATGTGAATCATCTGAAAATCACATCAGCATTGTCTTATGTATATCAAAGCTGATCATTTACTATATTGTTCTAACATACCTGCCCTGGTCTGTCTAGGCTCGAGGAAAACAGGAAAGGAGGAGGCTGAGGCTGTCGTCTGTAAATGGGTATCTTGTTCCTTCCTTTGCGATGCCAAAACATTTATGAATGAGCTTTGACCCTGAAGTAGGCTGAGCTGGTAAGGGCCTTTATAAGTTTCTTTCCATTCATACTTCATTCACAATGTTTACCTTTGTGCTTTGTGGAATATAATTCATCCACGAACCCGTAAACCAGCTCTACTTCCCGGTCCTTACAGCCTTTGACAGCACATGAGGTTAGCTCTGCTGGTATGTAACACCAGAAAGTCCAAGAGGTCAGACTGAAGATTCACCTTTTGTCTATGCATCCTCACTCAGGATTTAAGTGTACAGTCACTAATATTTCTCAAATTCTGTAATGTGGTACACCATCTACACAGACGGGCATCACTTTCTTCAGGGGTCCTACCTAGACCTCTTGTATAGAAGTTTCTAGTACAACGTTCCACCAGGTACAGCAGTCCAGCCATGAAATCCCTGGCTATACTTGCTGGCATACTGACAGCATTCTGTTCTCTCCAGATTTTGCTCCAGAAGACTGGGATTGAGCTATTATGCACACATCTTTTCTAACGCATGTTGTCTCTTGCTTGCACACCAAAACTTGCTAGTGATGTGCAGCCGTTATTACTTTACAGCTACAACGCCTGTAAAGGTGGCACATGATAAAGTGAAGATAAAACATACCCGATGGATGCTGCAAAGCAGCACAAAAGCAAGTGTGAAATAGCATTGTGCGTGAGAGTACGGGAAGGCTTACACACAAACTTAACTTTAGATAATCCTGGTTAAATGTACACCATAGTGTAATCGGATCATGCCATTGGTCTGTTGTTGCTGTAATGATATTTGTAATAAGCAGCTTTTCTCAAAAGACTGGTGTTCGTGCAGAGTGCTGTATTCTCTAGGTGCATTTCTGAGGGTGCTGGGGTATGTCTAACCTGGGCAACTCAAGGTCACCTCCCAGTTCTTGGGTCTCAGAGGAACCAGGAGCAGACAAAGTGAGGCTGAGAAACTCCGCTGCAGAGGGAAACATGCTGAGAGGTGAGGCTGTTGTCCCTTTGCTGATGCTGGGCACGTCTGCACATGGAGCGGAGCGTGATGCAAAGATCCCTGACCCTGCACGGACCAGGTTTGCTGCAGACATATAAACAGCAGTGCCACGTCAGGGTGACGTTGTGCCCAGGCTAATTAGTGGGGGTTCTTAGCTGGTGCAGCTCCGCTCCCTAGTGGAGGGGAGCCCTCGCAGTGTGCCTGCTCTGCGCCATGCTGCGCTACATGCTTAGGTTACTGGTTCACGCAGAGCTGATCTGTGGCACTACACTGAGCCCCATGCGCATGCCCATTTTTTTTCTTAGGAGAACAATGGTTAAGACTGGGTATAAACCCCCCTAATTTAACCCACAGGCCCGTATGGCTTAAAATCTGCACCACAAGCAGGATGTAGGTTTTCTAAGAGAGCTCCTCAGAGCTCACAGGTGTGACATGCCATACAGAGAGCTGTCAGCGACTCCCCTCCAACACAACCCTTTTTACATCTGACCTGCTATTTTTAGGTAATGGTGGTTTTTGTCTTGCCCAAACAGCAGAGCGCCCTGCGTGAGGCAGCTTTCCGATAGCCAGGACTCAGCAGCTGAATTTATAATCCCACCGGCTTTAATCAAGAGAGGAGACTGTGAGAGGCTTGTAAATTCCTACAGCAAAAATTCTCCATTCTCATTCACGGAGCAGATCTTGCCTCCAATATGCTTATCTCCCTCCCTCTGTGTGCAGAGCCCTTGACGTCAATGGAAGATACGCTCTTTCGGGGAGAGCAGAAGACTGAGGTCACACTCCGCCCTGCAAACAGGAGAATTATGTCCCTGGCGTTGAGGCAAGAAGGCTCTATGCTTTTGCACAAAAGCAAAAAGACTTGAAACAATGTCATGCATGGAAAAAAAAGAAGGTAGACTGCTTGCAGGAGAGATATTTGGAGCTGTATCAGCAGGCTGTAGAAGGATGCGCCTCTCAGTTGCATTTAAAAATGTGCTGTTTGGCAGCCATGAGCGGTGTGGAGGCTTCTCATTCATTCCCCCTTATGGATCTGGAAAGGGACATCTGTCAGCACTGAACCTGAACAGCAGTCAATGGCTGCAGCACGCTGTGCTCATAACCCAGGACATTCAAATCAGAAACCTAGAGGTCAAACTCGGCAGCTCAGCCATCGGTGGCCTCAGTGATATTTATAGATTGCATTACATTTACTGCAACTTTTATGAGTCAAAGGTACTCTGCATAGTTAAATTATCAGAGGTTAAGTGTGACCAATTGTATTTAACCTAATGGTGGTTGTTGCTATTTGATTTTTTTTTTCCTTGTATTTGAGAGGACCAAGTATCTAGGTTTAAGAATCTCTGAAAGAAATATTAGATTTGTTGTTACTATCAAATTCCATTTATAAAGCTGCTTTTGTTGAGGAAGTGCTTTGCAGAAATTAATGTTTTACTTAGCATAAACTTTGAAACAGCATCCAGCTCACGCAAATGAAATACTGCCATTTCCCTCAAAGAACTGTTTATTTCTTCTTTGCAATAAAGGAAGTGAGTTCCTAACTGCAGGAAACTTACCGCTCTGCGAATGCGGTTTGTAGTTGTATGGAAATATACCATAGTTCGCTGAGGCCAAAAGCCAAATGGGGTGACCAAATCCAAAAGAGATGTCCCTGGGCACTCCCCGTGGCACTGCGAGGGAGGATGTCTTCTGCAGGACAGTTTCCTCCTGGTGTTGGAAGTCAATCAGCATGTGGCTCACGCCATGAAGCCTAGAGCGTAAATGGGTAGTTTGTATTGCTTTCATTCTGTCTCCTGTTGCTGCCGAGGCTGTTGTTATTCACCATTTACCTTCTCAAAATATTGAGCCAATTAGAAAAACAAATCTCTCTTTTGGTGAATGCCCAAGGGTGAAGCTGTAATGATGTGTGTTCTCCGCAAGCCCTAATCGCGGGTGTCGCAGTTGCGCTTGGGACTGCTGGGCTAAGCAAAACCAAATTGCTTTCTCATATATTTTACACCTCGGCCAAGCCACGCTGAGTGGCTGCTTTTGTCCAGCCTCACAAACCGGGCAGCTGAGGCTGGTCAGCACTGGGATCGGAAAAGCAGCAACAGAGAAGGAAGGGATGGTGCTTGGAGAACATCACCTGGAGCAGATAGCAAATGAAGGTCCCGGCTATTGGATCAGGCTCTGTTGCTTACAAAGTGTAAACTGCTAGTGCATTTATTGAAATGGTGGCTATAATTCCAGGTGTGAGATACAGACAGATGTTTCTGGGTTTTTTCCTTGTTAATTGTCAGACAGGTGAGTCGTGGGAATTACTAAGAATAATTGAGACAGGACCACTCCTGAGTGCCGTCAGTTAGGTTAAATATTAATCTAAGGTCCTTGTGTTGACATCCTACATTTTTATTGTTTGTGTTTTCTTTTCCATGGTGAATTAAGTGACATACTCTGAAAGTTTGCATGCGTGAGGGTATGTATGCTGGGTGAGAGATTTGAAGCACGTGAAGGTTTTAGTATCAAAAGTCCAAGAAGCTGCTATATTTTCATTTACATGCCAGCATTTTCGACCCCATGCATAATGAGAGCGCATTGCTAACTTTAGTGAAGCCCTTTATTAAACTCATCTGATGGCTCAGACTGCCTGCTATTAGTACTGTTTCATACATGGTAAGTGGTCTTGCTAAGCCTTCTAAAATGAGTATAACAATCTAACTGGTGCCCAATGGGATATCCATCTTGTGTCTGACTACAAGGAATAAATTATGCTCTTATACCGATAATTGCTCATGTCTGGATTTGAGGATTACAGTCCTGCGATGCTGGTGATTAGAACTGGTCTCTGTCTTTGTGCACAGATGCTCCCTGTGATCCACTCCAGTGTCTGCCTCAGCTTTTCCAAATTGATTGCTGTTTGCAAAAGAAGGTAGACACAGTATCCAATTCTGCAAAAGCATTGCAGGCAGCTAGGACCTGATTTAAATTCTGTACAAGACAGGGACTGGAGAACATATCTTCTGATGTCTTCTAGGTAGTTTAAAGAAGTATTCTTGGGTGGTTTTGGTGGTTCTGCAAATTGGGTGGGTCTTAGAAAAACAGTATGCAGAAAGAAATAGTTTCAGAAAATTCAGAAGTATTAAAAAAATTGTAAAAATTCACATAAAATTAAAAAATAAGTCTATTCTGGACTGAAGAAACAGACAACTATGAATTTTTTCTCCTTAACATAATTTCTCTGTGTTCCTTAACAAGAATGGTGACAAAGCAACATAAGAAGTTATGCTCTACGCTTCACTGCCTATTTTCTCACCCTCAGCTTAAAAATAACAGCTCTGTAGCACCTTCTGTTTTCTTGTGACGTCTACACACGCTTTATGAATAATCTTTAGGGGGAACGCTATGCTTGATCTCTGATTGGGATTTTCCCGTCTTACCCAGTGTTGACTTAACCCTGCTTCCACAGAAGTCAAGAGTAAAACGCCCATTGATTTCAGCGTGAGCAGATTTTGACTTTTCAGAAATGCTCAGCCATATGTGTTCTCATTTTGGAAGAATCATGTGGTTGCATTTGGCCCATGTCGTGTTTTAGTCACTCAGAAAGAACACGCGGAGTTCCAGCCTGTCCTCACCTGCCCTCGCGATTGCAAGAGCTGAGGGCCTTAGGGAGGTTTTGAGGGCCAAAAGTTTTGCTGTTGTCCTGTTTTTGGGGTTTGCTTGTTTGTTTGTTCTTCTTCCCAAATTTCAAGAAAACATATTTCTATTCTAAGACAAAGGGAATGCAAACATTTCTAATTTGCTATGAAAAATAAATCTGAGAAAAAATATTTGAGCTCAACCTATATGTTTCATTCAGTATGATACAATGAAGTATTTTAAAAGGGGTGAAAAATAGTTTGGAATCAAAAGCTAAAACAGTTCTATTTTAACCTTATTGAAAACCTTTTTAATTTTCTTCTTTTAAAATAAATGTTATCAGAATTGACACATCTGTGAAACATTTACTTATGGCTGATTGGTATTTTCTGAGGGAAAAACGTTCCACTGAAAATTTCTATCTGGTTTTAGGGCTTCCTGGTCTTTAATGTATTTACACCCATCAATATCAAAGGGAGGCTTAGGAAATACTCTTGGTTCATGTTATGTGCTAGGAACTGATTGAGGGCAAGAGGAAGGGCTCTGACTTGAGATCGTAGGTAGCTTTAGCTAGGATGTATACCTGCAGTCATGGTTTATAGCCTGGTGTGATAATGTGAATTTCAGCAGCTGTGAATTAGGCAGCCAGCCCATGAAATCTTATGCTCTCCAAGGGTAACAGCCCATGGCAGAGGGGCTGGGTGAGCAGACCCGTATCTGCTTCAGCCATCTCACCATCCATCTGTGATCATGAGCTGGAGCCCTTAGTTTCACAAAGTATTTATATAGCCTAACTCTGCCTAAAATCACGTGAGAAGTCTGTGCTAGAAGGGGGACTTAAAACTAATCCTTCCTGGGTCCGAGGTTAATGTCCTTTCCTCTTGATTATCTTCCCTAGTAGCATCCCTATCCGCCCATCTGCTTAGTCATCTGTAAGGTAAGCTGAGCATGCTCGGGAGAGGGCTTCTCTAGCGAAGGGTATAAGCAAATTAAGGAGATAAATGCAGTTAATCTGGGCTTTCTCCCACGTTCCTTGTGCTGTGTCCTGCTTGTCACTGTGTGTTCTCCACTGTAGTCAATGAGGGATTTGCATGGGACATGCTACGGCCTTTAAGCACGTTTCCTGATCTAGATCTGCCGGTTAAAGGATTTGTTGTCCCCCTAATGTAACTGCACATGCTGTCAAGGTTTTCCATGACTTTGTGAAAAATGAATTGCTGTCTTCATGTCACATGGTTGTCCTGGTTTAAACACACTGGTTTGAGCAATGCGAGTTCGAAGGGGAGTCAGCTTGTGACTTTGAAAATGTGCAAATCACCCAAAAGAAATTTGTCTCAGACATTTTTATGGCATTTCAGCTGAGGTTCCATGAAAAGTGCAAAAAATAACACTCCTTCGCCTAAAAACAAAGTCCCAAAACAAACAAACCCATAATAAATAAATGCTTGCCAAGAGTCATAAAAATCTTAAACTGTGATTTAATATCCTGTTTCCCTTTTGTCTTAGTGGAAAAGGTCATATAGATGAAAGACATCTGCTGTTGTATCTCTCTTGGATTTCAGGACAAGACTAAAGTCCTATTCTTGGCTTTTTTTGTGTGAGCAAATTGCCATGAATTCCTTCCATTCAGTTGTCTTAATGTGTCAGCTCTTGAAGAGGATGAACAGGCCTGCGGCCAGTGATTTCAGATGCCAGGCTGCATCCCTTATATTTTATTCTTCAGAGAGGGACACATGCCTGTGTTGGCATTGGGTGAAAGATGTCCAAATACGACTGGGTTCACTGGAGTGAGGTGGAGGTTCTGGCCAAAGCCAAGTCCTGGTGGCAGCTTATGGTGGCCAAAAGTTTGGGCAGGATCAAGTCAACCAACAAGGGATTTCTTCTTTATTTCACAAAGGACATCTGCCTTAGTGAACTAAGTATAGCCATGGCAGGAGCGTTGAATGCTGGCACACAGTTGTCCACACTGTTTATTGTTAGGACATGTCCTACACCATGTCCACGTAGGGCTTAGGCACAACTTGGTGCAGGGACTGTTCAATACAGGCCAGGAACTGTTTCCAAAACTGCCACACTTACGTATCCTAGTTGTTGGAGCCTGCATGCAGGAAACATGAGGTATTGCCTCATCCTGATGGGAGGCCTAGATGTCCTAGACACCAGATGGCTGGTTAGGCTGGTGGTGCTGGTGGTGAGGGTTTCCTGCTTGGTGAAGGTGTGCATGTGCGCAGAAGAGAATTTAGGGTTCATGGACCAGAGAAAGAGAGAAGAAGTGAGAGGGAACAGGACTTTGCAGTCCACTCCTAGAGGCATTTCCCTGAAATGAGGGAAGAGAAGAGCAACAGGCTCCAGGCCCTTATTCATAGGGTTGCTTTCAAGAGTTGGAAGGATGTGGAGGAGTAGCAGTTCAGCTTGCAACAGGTCAGAGACAGAAGGTGGCATCAAAGGCTGGTGGATGTTGATAGTCAACAAGAGTTTTGAGGTGAAAAGAGGACAAACCTGGAAAATAGAAGCAAGTAGTTACTGCTTGATATGATAGAGATGGACGGAACTGGAGAAGACAGAACGACAACAGACGGCAGGGTGAAAGTGAAAGAAAACAACTGGTCTGACTCGCCCTTACCCTTCAATGTTCTTTCCATCTTCATGTTTTTGTTAAATCTATTTGAAATGTAGTCAGCTCTGGACAACAGTGCATTTACAGTCCTTGATTTTTCCTGACAACTTTTAATGGTTTTTCAGTAATACCACCCCATTTTGAAAAATCGGTCTTTCTCAGAAGGCAGTTGTGTTGATGAGCGGGAAAATTGTGACCTTCTGGAGCCACAGGAGATGAAATCCTAGCCCTTGCTGAAAGCAAAGGCAGCATCCCCAGTGACAGCAATGGGCTCAGGATGTTATGGGGAGTGCTTTTGGCTGCCGTACTGTGAGCTGGAAACTTTGGGGATGGCATCTGTGTTCATGCATTGCCTTGTACAAAGAAGTCCTGAATTTGTTGCCTCCAGGCATTGCAAAAAAGCAAATGTTAAGCAAGTTGTCCTGGGAGCAGTGGAAGTAATGAAACATCAGCACCATTGGATTCTCTGGTGTCTGGTAAAGGGTGAGTGTCAGCCTTTTTTCTCAGCAGGTCTTTTTGCTCTCTCCAGCTGCTTGTTCTCCTCCCAGCAGTAAGAAGGTGGTGTGCAACCCCCCTGACAAGTGACCAACAGTTCAGAGTTGGTGGAGGGGATCACCTGCATGTGCGTGGTGCATGCAGCAGCAACCTGCGCTTTTTCTCTACAAAGCTAGGCTGCTTAAAACAACCAGAGTAAATAGAAAATAAAGAATGCTTTTCCCTCTAGGGTCTAGCAGTCCTAGTTATCTTAGGTCCTCTGACAATATCAACTGGAAAACTTTTCAAGAAGAATGGGTCTGGTTTTATTTTGTTTTTTCTAATTAAAGTTGTGCATTTAAACTGTCTGTGATAATTTCTTTTCCCAGTTGTACATGTGGTGTGTCTCAACAGAACTGTAAAAGTCATGCTAATTTACGTGAGGGCAAAATTCATCTTTAAGCTGGAAAAGCTTTTGCTATTTTGGTTTGCAAAATGCTTTTGGGTCCTTAAGTAGAAGGCACTGCTGAAAAGCCAAGGGGTGTGTTGGTTTTATTATTTTTATTAATATACTTTAAAAGCAACTCAGAAATGTTTCACTTGATACCTGAAGGCAAGGCAGCAAAGTGCAAACCACTTTGTCATTTACTAACATGGAAAATGTGAAACAAAGTAGATGCACCTTCTACTTTTTTTCCCTGTCTTTGCTTCTCTACTTCTGGGAGATAAACATTTCTTTTTCTAATAATTCAGAACACTGCCTTTTTAGGCATAAAATACAAATATTTTATATTTATTTTTACTACCACTGTAAGCACTCTTCCACATCTCCCACGTTATTCTCCCCTGAAAAACTTCCGTACCAGGAAGCCTTAGAAACAGGACTTACTCCAGAAACAATCTGCACTTACAATTTTGTGCAGAGGGGACTCCTCAGTTAGGATCCTTATCTCTCCCTCTTTCAAGGGGCTTGTCTAAAGGCTTGCTGGCATGCGTGGCTCCCGATGAAATCAGCTGGAGTTGTAGGTGCTTGACATAGGTGGACTTGAGGCTATTATGGTTGAGAACTAGTTCTGCTCTTGAGACACTAGTCAGGTTGTAGGGCAATCATTGCCTGCATTTCAAGAGGATTAAATATACAAAAGCATGGAAAATAACTGATATTCTTAGTATGGTAAGGCTGAAAATCTAGCCCTTAGCTTGAAAAAAAAATCCCGTGTCTTCATGCATATGAGCCACTTGTATGTTTACTGGAGACGGAGGGAGGCTATTAAATCCAGTCATTCCATCAAAGGCAGAAAACACAGCCAGGACAATCCTGCTTCCACCTTCCACCCCTGACACCCTGTGTCCCCTGTTGCTGTGGGGGAGGCCGAGTGTGGAACCGTGCCGTGCAAGGTGCAGTGCATGTCCGCAGGCAGCAGGAAAGCCCAAGCCACAGGAGCAAAGGGCACCCTGAACTTGAAGCTTCCTGCCTCATGTTGATTCTGCGTATCTTTCCCATAAGCACTGTTTTCAGCCAGGGTCCTATTTTTGTTGTTATTTTAAAATGTAATTTGGAACATTAACTTCAGCCAGCTGAAATTATTTCCTTTTTGCCCCCTTACTGAGAAGGTTTATAAATATCGAGTTACACAGGAAGCAAATTCTCTCGTTATCAGATTGTTCTGTAGTCACTTTTTTTTTCCTCAAAAGCATAATGGTGAACTTTATCAGTGCTCAGTCATTTGTTTCCTATTAAACACAAGTGATTAAGATACTGTTTGGCTCACTGGGAAGAGTTACTGACCTGTTTTGTCGGTAAACCTAGCTTTAAATTAGGAGACACCTGAAATTGGTAGGAAGTGAGTATTAATTGGGTTCAAGTTCCATAAGCACAGATTGCAGTTTCCCAGTGGGATGTGGTAAATAGCCGTCACCAAAATAATATTAATTACATTATCTCCCAGAACGGTCCCAAGAGGTGCTAAAATAGCACATGTGCCACTTGGGCTTAGATGCTTAGACACGAAGATCAGTGTTTGCTGCTGTGTTGCTTTGCACAGTGCAGAGCATGCTGCATCGCTGGGGGAGTTGAATGAGATAAGGAAGCTTGGATTTTCTGTGTAATTGCTTGGGGTTTTGCTCTCGTAAGTTTAAAAATCAGAATACCATCTAAAGCAATAGCTGAATTTCTTTTTTCTGCCCTGACACCCTGAAAGGAGTGATAATAACAACCCAAAATATGGATTTTATAAAACACCTGAATAGAAAATGTTTCTTGCAGCAGAGACTGTGTCTTCCCTGTAGGTTTGTTCAGCTCCAGAGTGACTCTCAGTGCCACACAAGCAATATATATACCTCATTTATCAGAATCACGTTCTGTGCAACCAACTTTATACCTGGTCGTGCCCCTGGCGTTGCAATGATACACTGCCCTGTACTACCAGCACTGTCACAGGTGGCGTGAGCTGCACCCTGACCACTGCCCTTTCCAGAACTGCAGCTTACAGGCTTTTGCTGCAAAAGCCCCTCTGTTAGTTTTGCTCGGCTAGTAGGACATGGGCCCTGGGGCCTGCAGGGATGGCCAGCTGTCCAGCAGAGGCCAGGTGGGCAGGTACCTTTGTGCAGGTCAGACCACTCTCACACCAGGGCTTGCTCTGCAGCATGTCAGGCAAACTGGAATTGCTGAGCTAGATGCCTCCCTTAGCCTTTTAGGACCATGTTCAGTCTTTGGGGAGACTGTTTAGCCCCACAGACCCAGCAGCCTTCCTCCCTTGGGTATTGATGAGTGGCAGAAGTGAGAAGCAAGCAAATGTACAGTTTGGTGATGGCTTGTCACTAACTTCTCCGTTGTGAATCTCCCGCAAGCCAGATTCACACAGGATGTAAGTACACTGGCCTTGGAGCTAGAATTGACTCTGAGCTGATAATCAGACTTTTCCATCTGGGCTAGAAAAACATGAACCTGGTGGTTTGTTAGGGACATGCTGGCAGACACTTAAAGACAGCAATACTAAATGCACCATTATAATTAGCTCAGTCAGAGATTCAGCACATAGATTTACTTGAAAACCAGTGTATTCGTTCCCTGGTTGATGTGACCTCTGTGGAAATACACTGCTGAAAGAATATTTAGACTTTAGTCACCTAATTCAATGTTACACATCCTTGTTGACAGTGTTACATATTACCGCTATTAATTAAAGATATCAGCATGTACCATAATGAGGGGAATGACTTACGACATAAGAAGTCATTTTACAGATCACACAAACTGACTGGTAGGTTGATACTGTACTTTCTAAAATTCAGAAAGTGCTTGTTCCTTGTTTAGGTAGCTTAAATTAAGCACCAGAAGGGTTCACATATATTTGGATGAGCGGGAAAGATATGCCCTTCAGTCTGTTTTGCAACAGCTCGAAACTAACATAACCACCTTAAAACAAAGGGAAGCTTTCATCCTTGTTTCTACAAATTCATATGAAAATCTGAATTGAAATGAGATTGAGCAACAAGAAGAAAATAAGTAAGTAGACCTTATTCTTAACTGCAGAAGTTGCTTCAATAGAAAAGTGTTAGCCAGCTTCACAAAATGTCACTAACTGGATAAAAATGGTCCCCTAGTATTTCCCCGTTTTGTTATTCCTCCCACGACACTTTCTACTCAGAGATGCATTGCTGAGCAGGGGTTATACAGGACAATGAAAGAGGAACATTTTCTGGAGAGGGAAAATGTAAAGAAAATTTTTGCTTTTTATCATACTTTTTTTTTTTTTCTGTTGCTCTCGATTTTTCTTCAAAACAGGGAGAAACAAGCTCTGACTGATTTTTATGGTGCAACTCACATGCCACCAATTTAACTGGTTTTTTTTTTACACTTGTTATATTCAAAGATCTGGGTCTGATTTTTTTTTTTTTTTAAATATAAGCAAACAATCTCTCTTTCCAAAGCGAGCAGGATAACCCGTGGCTGCTCGACTGGGCCCAGAAGGTTCTGTTTTGTGCTGGAGTCAGCAGCAGTTTCCTACAATGACTTCTTTTGACCGGCTACTCTGATGGGCTGGCAACAATCTTAGCTTCAGCCATCAAAACATTCCTTTGTGGCCAAGTGCCCTTCTGCTTTCTCTGAAATATCTGGTGTCAGTTTTAACAAGAGGAGAAACAAACATTCGTCACCATTAATTCGTCGGACAATTAAGACGGTGATCTCTGACCTCCAGCCATTATTGGCTTTCAGAGCCAGGGTAAAGACCCTGTAGCTATCTGTTCTCTGTCATTCCCTGCGAGCTGCCCTAGTATTTATGCAAAGGCTTAGCTTTTGCCCACCACCAGCCAAATGTATGCGCTTCGTAATAAAAATTGTTAATAAGCTGTCCCAGACAGTGACATTAATCTCCAAGCGAGGATAACAGAAAGCAAAGGGAACAGCTGGCTGTCACGAAAGCATGTGAGCAGGAATTATACATTTATTTAGATTTATGTACATATTAGAAGTGTCTGTCCCTGGCCACAGCTGCTTTTGGTGCGTTGGGCTAGCTTGGGCATCTGGCACCGCTCTGAACCAGAGTCAGGGTCTTCACACTGGGAGGTGTAGGTGGTGTGAGATCACTGCGTGGTTATGTTTTCTTCTTCTTCCTTCATCTTCCACGCTATGACAGTACCTAGGTTTTGCTCTCTCCTGGAGTCCCTGGTGATAGGATCATTGTTCATCGTGGCCTGTTTCCGTGGTGCTCCCTGGGGGCCGTTGGTCCAAATCAATACCTTGTTTTAATTCTGGCCCCAGGGCTGCGGGGAGAGCAAGTGGAAGTGCAGGACTTTGTGAGCAATGAGGAAATAGTTAATCCATCCCTGGCACAAAGCTGCTGTTTTGTATTTATTAAGATGGTGCTCACCACCGCCAGCTCTTGGGGTGGGTGGGTGAGAGAGGAGAGACAAGAGCGGGCCAGCTGCTTGCATCATCTGACACGCCATGCAGCCTTCAAGCCTCATTTTTCAGTCGCTGCTTTTGAAGCACTTCATTAGCTAATCAGAGGAACCCTCTCCTTTGCTTTACGACAAGTTTTCTCTTTTTTGTCTTCTACCTCCTAATTTTCTCTTTTTATTTCTGCTTTTCTTGTTGAGTCCTTCAACTGGTAGCTATAGTAACACCGTGAATGAGTGACTGTAGTACACCGCTACGACCCACTCCCCTTGGTAAAGCTCTGCCGGGCATTCACACGCCTGCAATGGCTTGGCACCCTCTCTTACAGGGGTTTCTCCAAACAACAGGGACAGTCTTAGCTTGTGAGCCAGCTCCATCGTGCCTGCTATTTGCAGCTGCAACCCGCAATATATTGTGGCAGAAGGAATGAGTCACTGGCAGAGCAATCTGTTACATCAGATAATCACAGATTACCTCCATTAACCTGAATCCCTTCTGTAACCTTTTACAATAATGATCCTAAATGCTGACGCACACAATTGTGTTACCATCATGTCTTGGGCTGTCAGTGATTTTTGAGGACAATGTTTTCTATGATTTCAGGGGTGATTTAGCAGGGTGTGACAGCGAGATCCACAGAAAGGAGCTGTTGGTACGTTTTTGCTGGACAAGATGATGGGGCCAAAGCCAGGCTTTGTAGCTAAGTAAGGGGGAGAATTTAGGTGAAATGCAGAGTCAAGCCTCTTTGCTTGTTTTTGCCTCCACTGTTTCCATGCCCCTGTGATCTTAACCCGTCCATCCTCCTGGCATCAGTCACACCACAAACTCCTGCAATGCTACAACCTCGGTCTCCCCCAAAGCTGTCCATGTCCATTCGCATCAGCCCTGTGCACCCTCTTCTACCCTTGCCCTGCCATCTACTAAGTACTTTTTTCTTCCAAAGCGTGTGCCAGCACCTTTTCCCCTCTGCTAGGCAGTCACTGCAACTGTAACCAGGCATTTCAGGGTGGTTTTATCCCCCTCTCCACATTTCCCCTATGGAGTGTGTGAAGGCTTGTCATATACGTAGGGTTCAATTTATGCTTTATGCATACGTCTGTAGTTGAGATTCTGACTTGGTATTCAACCAAGGAGAGCCGGGAAGATGGACAGGGTCATTATCTGCTTTTGTTGTAAAGAAAGATGTGGCTGATCCTGATCTCGAACAGAAAGTGACCCAATCTAAGACACGTTACAATGCTGTACTTTTCTTCCTGGCTGACTCTGGAAGCAAAAGGGCTGAAGTGTCACAGAAAAGATGTTCTTCTAAAACAGTTCTGGCAGTATAGACCATACACATGTTACCAGGAAGTTCCCAGCCTAATTTTCACGATTTCTAGCTTGTTTACATCAACTGTCTGAAAAGTGTTGAGAGAGAAGGGTGAATCCAGCCAGGCATGATTGAAGGACACTTCTTATGGCTGTTGCGGTATCTTCCTGCACCATAAGACCGATGTAATGGTCCTCTAGACCACTGCAAAAATACAGAAATGCCACAAGATAAAGATATACTGGACACCTGATAACACTTCCTCAGTGCCCTCCTTACTCAAGCGTCCACATCAGCACCTTTGCTGGGCCAGGATCTCTGGTGGGATTAAACGTGGGAGGAGAGACTGTGGTAATGTAGCGATTCGGTAGAGTATTTGTATGCACAGGCAGCACAAGGGGCTGCAGAGTCACTTTCATTCAGGCTCTGTATAGCTGAGACCTGTGTGTTGCACCTCTAAACGTTTGGAGTCTGCCTGTCTGCCTGCCAGAGAGCAGGACTGAGTACTCAGGTGGACTATCTAGACGCTTGAGGGACTTGCTCTTCTGCCTCCTCCATGGAGACTCTACACTGTTTCTTTCTTGCTTTTCTGGTGGCTGTTTTTGTGATTCAGACATAAACCATCTAAACTGAAGAAGTGTGCTGTTATTTATGTACAGAAAGCAAAACACATCTGGATTTCTGGGTTCTTATCAGAGCATCTCAAAGCTTTACCGATTCTACCAATTAGGTGGAACTAGTAAATCAGTCAGGCCTAATAAAACAGTGTGTCTCAAATAATTAATTTTCATGACGTTTACTAAAATTATTTTCTTTAGCCCTGTTGGTAAGTTTATTTAGGTGAGGGCAAAAAACCAGAAAAGAACATAATTCTCAGAGCTTGGCTACAGACTGTTGATAGGAACAATCTGATTTCTCACCTCCCATCCAGCTGGATCTCCTCCCCACATTTCAGAAATACTCCTTATAAAACTCAAATGTCAGGAACACAGAGGCTAAGTTCTTTTTTTAGAGACTGCAGAACTATTTGCAGGAGAAAAAGCCCACACAGCTCTTTGACAGGGACAGACAGAACACACATCATTCCCTGCTCAGGGCTGGGTTTTTGCATGTTCTCCCTCTAGAACTGGCACCAGAGTTTTCAGAAGAGCCGAGCCCCATGTATTTGCCTGTACCAGGGCCAGGTTTCCTTGTGTGTTCCTTCTGCCAGTCCCGTGCTGCCCGTTGTGCCATTGAACTGCACAATGTGGAGCAGCAAATCGGCAGAGCCTTCTTAGACTTCTAGTCATTTCTCTCAGTGCCTAACTAGGACCTGCAAGTCCCTTCAAGGTAGTTTGGCTTTAGGGGACAGCCCTAACAACATTTGGGTTGCTTGAGGAATGCCACTGAATCCGGGAGCACTACACATGCTCCTGGGCAATCTACATGGGCAATGGGCAATACATGGACTATATGTGGGTGATGAGTTGCATTTGTGGTTTTGGGTTTGGAGGCATTGGTTAGCAGCTTGCATACGTGTTACTAAAAGAGGGTAATAAATATATAGAACAGGTCATAAGTTTAAAAAGCCATTGCTTAAAGAAGAGTTCCTTCCTGGAAAGATGTTATCAAGCCCTATTCAAGCAGGATTTCTGGAGCAGGGATTTGCATTCTTTCTTTGGAAGAATGGGAAGCAGGTCTCCTACAGTCAATGTAAATCGCAGCTGTGCAAATTAACTTAAGGGAACCGGTAAAGAATGTGGGAATTTAGATTCACTTGAACATTCAGATGTGGGGAGGCCACGTTCCTTGTTTAATTCTTGTGTGCTTCAAAACACGTGATGGTTGAGAACATTTCTGACAAAAGAATCTTCCTTTCTGAGAATGAAGTTTTGTCAAAAATGAAAGGGTTTGCAGGAAAGTGTCTACTTAAAAGAAAAAAGGATTTGCTTTTTCTAGCTTCTTTTTGACAATAAAGAAACATCATTTTAACAAAGTAAAGAATGTCAATTTACCGTACCCATTTTGTTCCAATGATATAATATATCTTAATACTCTATTTGATATGTTCTATGATAATGTTTTGACGTTAGAGAACTGAGATGACTCAAATGTTATCAAAATGAAATGGTTTAGTGTCTTTAAATCAGAATTTTGTAGAACTTTGAAATACTGACTCTCAGCTCCAGTTTGGAGGAAAACTCCACTGAGATATTTAGCATTTGTAGCAGGGTGATAACCTTGATTCTCAACAGCTCTGTTCAAAAGGTTGGTCTCCCATAGTAATGGGAGTAATAGTAATAGTAATTCATCGATGCTGAAGTGTTACAGACAAATGTTTTCTGTTACCTACACCACTGATGGACAAAATCTTTTAATACTCCCCAGGTTCAGACATCATAGCCTCTGCATGTTCCTCCAAGAGACCTTACAGGTCCAGAAACAGCTTCCAAAGGAGCACAGTGGCTCCAGATTCACTTGTTGCATTGTCTCTTCTGCTCATGTTGCCATGTTGAAATAATCTCAAATGTGCATTAAAAATACCCAATGGAGGATGTAGGCAGACTTCTATGGAGAGCGCCACAATGTGGGATGCCCACTCGAGACCAACAGAAAAAATTAAAGGTGTGTTTTTTCAGTTTAGTTAAGTGTTTTTTTCAGTGTGCTCTGACCAGACATAAAGGTAGCTTATGTAAAGGCTTCTTTATATTCCTAAAGTAGTACCAACATGGCCTTGACATATGATAGTCAAGCCCTGAGGATCAGTCTTCAAAGACTAATCCCTTAGCTTCCTCTGTCTCTTCAGGGCAGTGGATGTTATTAAAGCATATTATTAACATAGACATTAATATTAACATATAAAATGTGTTATTAAAGTCATGTTTCAGCCACTCATCAGTATTTACTTTACTTATTTAAATAATAGGTAGATATTCCTGCAATAAATACTTGTTTATGAACAGTGACTTCCGTAAGCCAACGTTAATAGGACTTTAGGTGCCAGTTGTCTACAAAATGTTTTGCCCTCTGGTAACCAGATTGCAAAGCCAGCCTGACTCTGCTGGGGAGAAGCTTGCATTTTTGCTTATGAAGTTCCCATCTCTGTGGTTCTGAAGGCTTAAACATGAAATACATCTGCTCTTCATTTCCAAAAAGCAATGGGATGTTTTACTCAGCAGTTTTTAGGCTTATGTATTTGTAGCAAGATGCAGATGATTTATGTGCAAACATGCCGTGACAGCAGGGAAGATGGGCACAAAACCGTTATCATGGTCTGTGACTATTCAGAGAATGACGTTCATCAAAAAAGGCTGCAGGAGATAAAGACAGATTAGCACTGGTAAGAGGAGCTATGTAATGTGACTCTCTTTTGAGGGCATGTTGTGGACTTTTTGTTGTATCTTATAAACGCGAGCCTCTAAAGACTGGTTTGCAGAGCCATTGTGTCCCAGTGGATGGTGGACACCTACCTGCTTTTGAAAATCCAGCCCTCATACTCTTCTTCTTTTCCTTGGGGTGACGTAGAAGGGGATTTATAAAGAGGTTTCTAATGGTCTTGTAAGTGCTTGTTTTAAGCACAGGTTAGTCAGGAGTATCATCTAAGATCTTGTAAGGATAAAACAGGGTTCCTGGGTTTTTTTCTGCTTTCCCAGATGAGAAGGGCAGGATGAAAGGCAGAGAGCAAGCAGTGTCTTTCATTCTTTGAAAACAAATAATTTTTATTTGCGAGTACAGCTGAGTGTAGGTGGGACTAATATGAAAGAATGGTGAACCTGGGTGAACTTCCATGTGAAGCAGGTCTAAGAAGGGTGGAACCGTTTGCTTTAGAGGCTAGATGTGTTAGATATGAAAAATTCTTAGGGGAAAATGATGGGCTGATAAGTTTTATTCATGCTGTCTCATTAGGAAGAGAAACTTCAGGAAAATAAGCAGTTTAAAATTGGTATTCTTTTCCTTCACAAATATACGGTTAATCTCTGGGACTCACACCCACATGAGGCAAAAGGGCATTCAACAGTCCAGGGCATTTACCAGGAGCGTAAGAACAGCCTGAATTTAAGTAGCATAGATTCTAAAAAAGAAGACGACATTTTTGGAAGCAATATACCTTCATGTTTTGTTAGCCATATCTAATTAATAAGGTATGGAAGAAAGTTCCTGCTTTCCAAATACTTTAGAAACAGCTTTCTAAGATCTTCTTCTGAAGCTGCCTGCGGTCCGTCCTGTACTAGACAGACCATTCGTTTAATCTAATATGGCAATTCCATATATACCATATAGCTGCATACACTTTGATGGGAGAGAGTGAGTAAAGGAAGGCTGGCAAGGGGAAGGGGAGAAGAAATGTACACTTCTTTTAAGTGGAAATAGGACACTAACCATGATTTTTGGACTTTTAATATTTTTTTGAGTTTGTTTCACTGCTTTCGCTTGCTGTGTAATCAAGGCCTTGCAATCAGAGCAGACAGAGCTCTGTACTCTTGTTGGGAAGGACTTGGATGAGATCCTAGCTACTGTTGCAAAATGGAAGACACAAACTATAGTCGTCCTTCAGTGATCTGTGGATAGTTTACCTAATTTGTGGGTTAACGAGATTGCAGATAATACAGTTGAAGGCAACACAATATTTGGCCATCTTGGGTTAGCCAGGCCTGGCAGCATGGGGTGTGATGCAGGCTTATCAACTTGGGCAAGAACAGAGCAAAAGTATGAAGCCAGTTTAGGCATGCTTAAAAGCCACCTTGCGTGGTGGCATGAGGCACGAATGGAATACGCTACAGGCATGGTGCTGGAATGAATTCACCCATCATTATGTTTAATTCTGTGTTATGAAATATCTTTAATCAGCTGCGCAGGAGCATGGCTTGAGCCTGTCATTAGCAGGATTAACAGGCTCAAGGCCTTGGCTTCAGCTCCTTGCTCTGTCTCTGATTTCTCATGTCATTTTGGACAAATCACTTAATATCTCCCTGGCTTAACAGTATGCAGGTACTTTCCAACCTCCTGTAGGTGTTAAGAGAATAAGTATATCCTGAATAATGGAGGCAAAAAAAGTAAGCACCTTAGGCTAAGGGTAGCTCCTGCTCGCAAATGTTTTACATGTGTGCCTCTGGTTATGTCTCCCTCCTTGCATGCAAGATCAGAGCTAGATTTGCCATCCAGCGTTACAAGATGATATGAAAAATGCCATGTATTTTTCAGTAGGTAGGATGTTGAGCAAATGCTTTTGTTTCCTGTAGGACTGGTTGACATGTTAGAGAATTAGCTTCAGTCCCCGGTTTGCAAATGCTGAGTTGTTAAGTGCATGCAAGGGAGTGGAGCTGAGATTTCATGCTGTTGCTGGGAGCTCACCTTTTGTCATCATCAGCAAACCAAGATTTTAAAGCAGTCAGACCCTCCAACACCATATGAAGGAACTCACATCTAAAACATGGCACATCTGTCAAGTCTTGCTCTGAGAAGCTGCCTTGAAGATTTCAAATCCCCCTGTCCAGAATAGACAGTGCAAAGGCAGCAATCAAGGCAATGTGTGAAAAGCTTCCCTTTGCAACCTGCACAATTACTGACCTATTCAGAGAAACCTCCCCTTTTAGCTTTGCTAGACAATTTACCCTGTCTCAGCTGCCTCACTGCATTATGTCCTTCAAACCCCCTGGAATTAACGTTTGGAGCCAGCAAACACTGCTGGCTCCACAAGAAAAGCTGAGAGCGGAAAGGTCAGGTCGATTAAAGCAGTTGATCAGAATCTTTAACATAAAGACGTCACAGGCAAAACAGTAACGCTACTTCACACTCAGCTAAGAGCAAATGATTCATCAGGCAAGGCTGCTTATTTTTGGAGGATGGCCACAAAAGAGAAGAGAACACGCTGGCTGTATCGATCGCGGTTGTAACAGGGGACCGCAGAGCCCTTCTCCAGTTTTGATGGAAATTTAATGTCAGAAATACATCATCCAATGTAAATATATCAATATATATATTACATCGAATGGATTTTAAAAACGTTCTGGCCCAGCTTAGCAGAATCATTTCGTCTCTGCACAAATCTCAGAGCTGTCATTTAGAGCAAAGGGCTATTTTGCAATGCCCTTCACAGCCTGATGCTGCTAAAGATGCAACCATTTTGTGAGGACTTTTGTAAAGGTGGCTGGAGAAGCAGGTGTGCTCTGAAATCTCCAGTGATTTCGTCTAGAGGGTGGACCTTCAATAGGTGAAGATGTACCAGTGTTGAGCAAATGCGGCCTAAAGGATGCTTTCATCTGGCTTACTCCCACTGCCTCCTGTGTCCAGAAACGATTGGAAATACTGTTCTAGCAGGCACCGCTGCCCAAGCAGCTGCATACCTCTTGTACTGCCTCCAGTGCCTGCTCATACCTTAAGCAGAGAGCTCCTGCCTGCCCCCTTACAGCACCCCTCTGTCTATTCCTTGGTAAGAGCAGAGTGGGTCTCTGCAGTGGGAGAGGCAGCAGGCAGAAGTGAGATGCACATGTTTGTACGTGGAGGTGGGGTAAGCTGCTCTGGGAGCTGGCAGCCTGAGGAAGGGATCCAGAAATCCAGAAAAATTCAAACCCTGTGGCTGTCAAAGAGGGATCATTCTGCTCTGACACCAGCCCAGCTATTTCCCTCCCTCCTTGCCCTCCCCTTCCTTTCCATCCCTCCCCTCGTGCTAATAAATATATACTTAATTCATTTAATTCCCATGGAGGTTTGGCATCAAGGCAGAGAACTCAAAGTTTACAAGATAAATGAGTGTGAGGAAAAACATGAAGCAATAGTTCAGGGAAGAAAATGCAGCCAAAGAGAATGACTGGCAAAGAGAAGGAAATGGGAATTCCTGGAGGAAGGATCATTCCCGGAGGAGCGTGTGAAGGGAGGGGGCAGAGAAGTATAAGTACGGTGTGATGAGGCATAAGGGCAGGAGCACCAAGGAGTGTGCAGGAAGGCCCCTGGAAGAGAAGAAGAAGGGTGAGTGGAGGTGGCAGCCTGGCAAGCAGGAGCAGCTGCACAGGATTGTGGGAGTTAGTTTTCAGGGAGACGAAAGCCAATGGAGGACCCTTCGGGTTGCTGAATCCAACCCCGCAGTTGCTGGCGACCAGAGCAGAGCCATGCGCTCCAGGAAAGTTGCCGAACGGACCATCACAGTGCCCACCCCAGCCCACAAAATGCTTCTCAGAGACTTGTAGCATTCCTAAGACCTTCAGCCTGGAAGACCAAGGGTTGTATGCTGCAAGAGGAGAGCAAGACAGTCTCTCTGATACTGTGGCTGGAGGGATGGGAGAGGAAATGACTTTAGCAGCAGTGTTTGGGATGCACTGAAGAGGGGAGGTTGAACCAGAGTTCATTATAGACCCAAATGGTACATCTGTGTTGCGTAATACTGTGTAGCGTGGAGGCAGTCGCAGCTTTCTGTGCTTTGCCAGAGACTAATTCCTGGAAAGGGTAGCATAGCTGTACTCCTAGTAGTCTAAACAAGCTAGTTCCTTTATGGCTAGTGCAGATATCTCCACTCTACTTTGCATAATGTAGACATACAATAAATTCCTGTCAATAAGGAGTTTAAAATAATTCAAGGCAAGCTCTGCAATAACAAAACCATTGGTCACCAAAAGCAAAGGAATAAAAGGTGAGATGCAGAAGGATCTGAAATGCCCCACAGAGAGCAATACTTTGCAATTTTTTCCAAGGTTCATGTCTTCTTTGTAATGGTCTGCTACCCTTTGAGTCAATGCTCTCCTAATTTAGTACTACTAATGTAGTACCCAACACACCCTCAGTCTGCAATTGTGACTCTACCAGCCCCTCTACAGAATTAACTCAGCTCTGAATTAGTCATTCGACGTGCCAGCGCATGGGAAATAGACTGAAGTGAATCAGATTTTTTGTGCAGGGACTGAATTGCAGTAAATACAGTGACTTGGAGTATCTCAGCCTGCATCTGGGCTTTCACATCCGGAGGGATACTCTTTATCCAGTGGCTGTGCAGCCCCTCCGAGCAGGACAGGCACACAAACGAGCTGGGAGTGAAACCTCCAGCACCACACCACACCTCCTGCCCTCTGCAGTAATGCTGATGTGGCAGCATAAAAAATGTGGAGGCATAAAAGAGAAACCCAGGGGAGGGCTGGAGTAAAAAGGTGCCCAATGATAGTGAAAAAAAAAGACAAGAAAAATCTAAAAATGTCCTCTTAGGCTGAGCTGCTTCAGATCTGAGTGCCCATCTAGCAGACACTGGGGGAGAGCACACACAGCATGTCAGCCTGCATTAGGCTTGCTTGGGCTGAGGGAGCCTAACCCCGTAGGCACTGCATCGTCTAGTGATCCCAGCAAGGAGCAAAGTGAGGCATGCTGGAAACACTACCATGACTGGTCAGAGCCCACTGCAGAAGGCACCCCCCTTGCGAGCTCAGATGTGGCACCTAGAAATGCCAGTGATGCCTGCAGCAGGGTATTTATGAAGGGACATTGATGAGGGAGATTCATCAGCATGGAAAGGCTGAGGGTCTTGGACCTCATTCAGCCTGAGCTGGAGGAAGCCAGCTAGGTCATTCACCTTGAGGACAGTCCAGTTCAAAAAATCTCAGGGAAGAGTGAGAAGGGGAAAAAAGAACCAAAAAGAGATTTTCTCTTCATGAGGATATTGCATTAATTTTCTCCCATTGTTCTCCTCCTGTGGAACCAGCAGTGACCAGAGTGTGTAACATCAGTGATAATGCCATGTTGGCAGTATATGTAACGTGAGGGATGGCTGGCAAGAACTGAATCTTGGTCTTCAGTTTCCAGCACTTCTTTTGGGATGGAATCAGGGCTCATCCCAAAACCAGAAGGGGGAGATCCAGGTTGAAAAGATGTGAGCTGTAATTTTACAAGATTATTGGACGCGTGCAAAATGGCTGTCAGTTGGGTCAGAGATGATGTTGGAGATGCTCAGTTCAGCACTGTCATCTGAACTGGACCTGATGGGCCCATCTGAACTCCCAACCTTTACCAACCTGGTCTTCTGCCAGATGCTACCTCCTTGGTCTGTGTCAGCCCAGACAAGCTCAGACTTGATCTGTTCATCTACCCACAATGTCTCAGCTTTAATTATTAATGATATCCGTAAGAACTGTGACTGGGCTGGTAAACTCTGGATGGTGCTATGCCCTCAAAGCAATCTAATCTTGATATTTCTTTCTCTGCAGGGGGTGGAGGGAAACGCAAAGGCAAAAGCAAAAAGTGGAAGGAAATCTTGAAATTCCCTCACATTAGCCAGTGTGAAGATCTCCGAAGAACAATAGGTAAGAGCTTTTCCCATCTTTGGAAGAATTGCGTAAATAAAACGTGCTATCAAAACTGGTTCAGCAGAACGGCGTTAAAGGTACTCATCATTAAATGGAATCAGTTTAGAGATGGGCATACAATGCATATACCTCCCATGATGCTGCCATGCAAACTCAACATTTTCTGGTTCCTAACAAGGCACTGTGGATCAGGCAGGAGGGACTGGCCTAATGCACTTGCAAGGCAGGGCTTGGGGCTGGCAGCGGCCAGGCCCTTTCCTTCGCGTACACAGGCTCTAGGAGCCAAAGGGACTTTACAGTTGGACAATACCTGGCATATGGAACAGATGCTTTGACTTGGTACCTACCAGAGCCAACGTGGCTGTAAAAGGACATTCAGAAATGAATCCCCTCATCATGTCCTGCATTCCCTTGTAATAACTAGCTCTTTATCAGGGAGGAAATGAGACTTGATGAAAGCAGAGAGATTGCTGATGTAATTGAAGGTTAATATTAATTATACTCTGGTTATGATGTTTGAAGTGGCAGCCACTGCCCTCTGCCAGGCAGGTTTGCTCAGCAGTACCATCCTCTATTCAAACCACAACACTACTTTATGTAGTTTTTTATAGGACATGTAAAAATTTTTTTTAAATTACTTTGTTTTATTGATGTGGGTCAAAACTGCAGATTTGGAAGGGAGCCTGCAGTGGCCATTTCCATAACACAGCATTTCTCCTGCTCATACCTGCCAAAATTCAGCGTTCTTTTGACTGCTGCCTTGGCAAACAAGGCTAGCAGCTATCTCCTTGTGAATTCTCCACTGGAAAGCCCAGTATTACTGATCTCACCACAAGAGGTTAACTTCAGCAACTGAGGCTCCTTTTCTCTGCTATACTGACATAAAATCCAGCCACTGGCAGCAAATGAATGAAAGGCAAGAAACTGTAACAACTGAGATAACAGGCAGCATAATTTGTCTAACTTGGGTGAACTCCTGGGGTCTGAGTGACAGTGCCCTGGCACTATATACATTCAAAATTCACAGCGTGTTTTTGCAGAGAAAATATGTGGAATGTTTTGAAACTCTTTTCATGGTCTCCAGTAAACTTTGCTTCCCTCATCTACTGCTGTAGAGCTAAAAGGAGGTAAAGAAAGGAGGGGGAGGCAGGAGAGCAGAGCGTAGGTTTTCCCAGTTTATGGCCACTCGACAGACACACAAACCCTGGAAAAATTTCTGAAGGTACAGAACCTGCTGGAAGCAAATCCAACTTAATATATTGTAATTTGCATAGGGAATTCTCTCTGTTGTTCCATCAACCTTGGTTCCTACAGGGGAAAATGGCACCAGATAAAATGCTTGCTCTTTACGAAGGTGTAATATCCTAAAATGAGTGGTCTTAAAAAAATTAAGTCTGCCAGTGATTACTGTTTATGAAATGCTGTTTCTGGCATTTTTTTGGTGTCAGCTTTGTCCTAAATATGATTAGTTTTGCATTTTTTTTGTGAATGAATTGGTGAAGTAACAGGGCAAGAGCCCTTGTGCTCTTGGTGGATTTGGCTTCAGTGCAAAGATTACCTGTTGACTGGGAATTTTAGCAACTGACTTTTACACAATGCAAAATAAGGTCCAAATCCTTGTTCTGTGACTGATTTTTATTGAGTAGCCTTCCCGCTTAGCTGGATGTGATTACAGCAGGAATGAGGCACTGCTCAGCCTGAGTAAGGTCATCTGTCCTTGCTGGCTCTACCATTTTTCAGTTAATCTAGCTGAGGTTGAAACATCCCAGACAAACAGTCACTGTTTATAAACTTCTCCTTGCTCATACAGGGGATCCGACACATCTTGGATGAGCCAGACTCTATGGGTCTATAGCATTAAGTTGTTTGCACGTGTGGTTGATCTGAGGTGCTCAGGATGGATCCTTGCACGTGCAGATCCAATGCACTGGGCTCTGTGTGGCTCGTGGACATCCAGGGACAAGTACAGGTCATTGCAGTCTGGCCTTAAACTGCTTCTTTTATTGTCTCTGCTGAGAAAGAGCAACTCCCTTGACTTTAACCCATCTTCATTTGTTATTTTCTGCAAGTCCTCTAAAAGGATCTCAAGATTACAGGCGACAAGGTGTCTCCGCAAGTGATTTTGTGAGGGAATGTACTATGATTTGCAGGGGATCCAACTGCTCAGTGCGTCTGCCCATCAGTCCCTCCTCTAACAACTTCTTAGCCCACTGGTCAGTGCCAATCAAATTTGATAATGAAATAGAGACCCCAGAGAGGCTTTTTCCTCTGATCTCTATGGAAATAGGCAACCAGCAGAGAAGAACAACTTTATACAAGGAAAAGGCTACAGCCTCAATTCAACGTGTTTAGAGATCAAGACAAATACGGGTAGGTTCTGCTCATCATAGACCTCTTTGCTGTGTGTCAGCCTCCCAGCACTTTTGGTCAGACACAGTCTTGCCACTTTGGCACATGTTAAAAAATATCGCACTGAGTCTTAGAGGGTTGCATGAACTGGAGGACTAGGCTGTTGAGGTTTTGTTGTACTCCTCTTTTCTGGATGCTTCCCAAGAGCCTCCATGGAAAAGCTGGAGGCAGGGATGGGATGGACCTTTTGATTTAGAGCGGGCATGGACTGCTGTGAAGAAAGGCATGGCTTAGCTTAATGCAGCCGTTAAGCCATGGGTGGAAAATGCTGCTGTTGTAATTGTGGCAATACAGCCTACATATGCGTGTAGATGCCCACATCTTGGTGTAAAAACGTGTGTGCTTTTGCACCCCACTAAGGTGTACTGAAAAGAGTCTGTGTCTTAAAAAAAATAGTGTAGTGTGAAAAGAAATCTGTGAAAAACAGGAAGGCTGAAATAAACCAAGGGTCTGCGACCTGTGTTGACACAATTATGAGTCAGTTCATACCTTTTGGTTCCGTCTATGTTTACAGGAGACTCTGTGTTTGACTATCCATCATCTGGTGTCTTACTGAAAGACTTGCTTAGTAAAGCCCTTTTTTCCCCTCCTTCTTGTGCACAGAAACAAAAATCAAAACACCCGAGAGAAACACTTTTTTTTGATAAATAAACAAACACTGGAAACATCTTTATTAAAAGTGCCATTTAGCCAAGGAGCTATTTTTTTGGATTGCACTTAAAAGCAACTTCTTTTTCCCTTTCTTTTTTGTCCAAAGTACGCAACACCTTTTGCAGGGAAATTCAGTGGCCTTCATTGTGTGCTAATTAAATAGGCAAGTGGAACAGGGATGCTGTGCTCATACCTTTACTGGGCTCTGAGAGGGGCTTGTATATGTATACTTGTATACTATGAATGGCTAATGTATGTTTCTATTTGCAGCCCCCTTCCTGGCTGTATTTAATTGTATAAAACAGCTAGCCCTTTCCAGGTTAATATTGGCATTAGCGGCCCTTTCAATCGATGGAAACTGGTGTTTGATGCACTAGTGCCAATAACTCATGTGATGGATGCTGCTAGTAGATGGTGTTCTGCTATCTTTAAAATTCACAGATGATAGCTTAGCCAAAGAGAGATGTTTCAAGGGAAGGGAAAAAATAGCAAGGCGCAGCTTTAAAAATCCCTACATTTGACAAACACGGCATGAAGAGATGCCACAAGTTAGGGATACCCACTAGTTTAAAGGCCATCAGTAAACAAAAATGTAAGAAAAAGTTGTAATTTTAAAGGCCAGAGTGTCTTTTTGATGATAAAAGATTCTGGATGTCTGTAAATATTTCTGAATGACGCAAAAGGTTCTGTTGGTTAAAAGTGTGGAATTTTTATTTATTTTGCTCAGACCCATTCTGTGCTTTTTTCTTCCATAAAAAAACTGCTTGGGTGAAAGAGTTGATTATTCTGATCTTTGGCAAATTTTCTTTCGCAACTGTCCAAATGCTATATAATAAATCAAGATTTTTTTTCCCCATAGATTGAAGTTTGTGGGGAAACTGCCACAGAATGTGTCTGCTGTTTGTTGCATAGAGCGATTTGTTGCATTTGTTGCAGAAAACTTTAACTCCTTCAGTAAAGCAGTTGCTGGTTGTGCATTGTACTCAGGCAGAAGGAGAACTCTGATGATTTCTCATGTTAAATATTTATATTCAGTGAGATTTCACAGTCAGAAAGATCAGCCCCATAAATACTAATTTTGCCATACTTGGTTTAACAAGAGAAAAAAAATCCTCCCTGTGCCATTTAACCTCTTATGTGACAAATGCGTCCCATTTATCCAGGGTAAAAGTAGCTTGAGCTTCCAATTCTGGCAGGTTCTTTTCAGTGTTGTTAAAAATATACTTCTGTGTGAGAAACACTTTGTAGAGATGGTGAACAGAGTAAGTGGGACAAAATCGAAGCCACAGAGTTCACATGCTCACTTTTTACAAAAGCTGGCTCTTTTTTCCCCCCACTTTTTTTGTATTGTATTTTTTCAGACATGATCAAGACCTTCACCTATGTGATTTTTTTCAGTCACTTTGGAATTTATGTACCTGGAGGCATATTGATGGTGCAGGCTCTGCAATGGGATTCAGACCTACCTAAATGAGGTTCTTTGAGCCGCCAGCATGGGTGCTGATAGCAATCAAGAAACAGCAGTATGGACATCAGTGACAGAGAGATGCTTGAGTATTTATCCAGCTTCCTAGAAATGCTTTGCAGCCTGCACTGAGCTCCATCCTGCGGCAGAAAGACTGCTACTATACCCCAGTTATCTCATCTAAAGGTAGCTTGGGCACCTCTGCTCCGCTCCACGGTGCTGGGACAGCTTTCATGAATTCCCAACAGCAATTCTTGGGTTCCTTGGCTTCAGAGGTTTGCCAGCGCTGCAGAGATAAACACTTGGGTGAGGGGTCTTGGAAAAGAAGAGTGTGAGTTTCCAGGCTTACTCGTGAGGGAAGCTGCCTCTGAGAGATCAAGTGACAACATGGCATATTGATGTTCATCGCCGGATAATGTGTCTGTGTGGCACCCCACCCCGCTTCAGCTGAGGACGGCATCAGACCCAGGGGCTGTGTCTGCTCAGGGAATGGAGATGTAGGCAAAGAAATACAGTGCATGTGCAGATCCCAGAATCTGAGACTATGTGGTGGTGTCACTCATAAAGCTCAGGCACTGAAACTGGGAAAGAGGAGGCATCAAAAGCCCGGTTGATCAAAAACACAAAGAAGTAGCCAACTTTCTCTCCACCAAATTCTTCAGCTCTGATGTTTACAGTGATTAAAAAGCAAGGTTTAGAAATGTAACCCTGAAGCCAACAAACAGATCAAAGGAAAGAACTGCAACTTGCCTTCCACTGTAAATAACTGAGCACAACTGGTTATAACTTCTGTGATTGTCTTATAGTATCGGTCTGAATACTACACCTAAGGCTGGTCTTATGTTTTTGGCTAAAACCAGAGTTTTTGAGAAGTATTTTTTTCGTAGAAAGCATCAGCTTTCCTTGGAAAAAAACTTACATTTTTATTGAAAATAGCTTTTCAACAAGTAGTCAGGATTCCGTGGCACGAAATAACAGCAAGGGGAATTGTCTCCTATTTTCTTTCCAAATGTGTAGGCATACGGGTAGCTGTGTCGGGAAGGTGCTGGTGGTGTGTGTGTGCATACAGCCAGAGCTGAGTACCCAGCACGGAGCTCTACAACACCTCTGGGAGGCACTAGGTTTTCTGCAAACCTGGGGAACTGGAATCAGTGGAGTAGAAAATACTTTCTAGTTAAAAAAAAAAAAAAAGGCAACATACTGTATCATTGTTATACTGCTCATTGAAATATGTTTCCAGAGAAATTGATATCATGTAAGGCCCAAGCTGATAAACACATAGGCTCATTTTATCCACACAGGGAGTCCCTTTAAATTCAGTTGACAACAGATGGGTTTTTTTTCAGCAATCAGAATTGTGCTCTGTATGAAAATAAATTTTCCCACATCGGTGCCCTTAGATAACTGCAGCATAAGATATATTTCAGTCACTATCAGCAACAGCAAAGTGATACCTTGCTGTTGTTCTTGCATCACCCAAGTGTCAGGTCCTAACCTAGGTGTTTGTTAGCAGCCCAGGCTGCCTGTGCTTAGGGGCTGGAGTGGGTCTCCTACTGTAGGGGTTCTGCATTGCCCCTTGGGGTCACACTTATTGTGCCAGGACTCAAGGGCTGGTTGTGGTGCTGTGGTGTGGGTAGTCCCTTTGACGCTGGAGCGGTACCTAACAGAAAATCTCCCCAGATGAGTTGTCCTCCATGGCGGCTGTCTGTGGGGCAAGTACAGAAAGAGCACAGAGAGAGAGGAACCCGAGAAGGACTGAAAGCAAAATTGGAAGAACTGCCAAAAGCTGCAGATAGGATTTATTGCTCTGGAAAAAGTTATGCAGATTTTTTTGGGTAACATTAATGCAGAAAAAAACCTCAAACTGATTTATTTCTAGAGAGGAAACAAAGTCCTTCCCCTTGACAGTCCCCACTCTGTACACTTCCCTTCCCCCTCACTTTCTTTTTTTCTTTCCTCTACAGTAGACACAACTTTCCCCTCTCTTCCTTGAGCCTGTTGCTCCTTCGAAGTACAGCTTATGCAATCTTTCCAGCATAGACCTTGCCTTCAGCAGTACCCTGTAGTTTCTTGGATTTGACATGCTGTCCCATATCATGAATACATCTAAATTAAATTAGATACTCTGCAGGGGCAGGAACTGGCCGCATGATAGAAACTGTTCCAGCACATGAAATGATACAGCTGATGTCAAAACCATATTGTTTGTTTACAAACCCACAGTTGGTTCAGTTCCTTTCTTTAAAATCCTCCAGATTCAACTATAATTCTATCATAAACATAGGTTTCTAGTGCTCTAATGATGGACAAACAGAGCAATGTTTGGTGCCCTTGCAAGATTAGCTGTATCCAGTTTATAGTGATGGGTGGAATTGAGAAGGGTTGGGTTTTTTTCTTGCAATTTTTTTTTAATGCCATCACAGAAAGTATGTGAAAAACAAGCTGTTTTATGCATCTAGTGAGACTCAAGACTAACACTGGGAGAACAGGCTGCTTGCAGGCTGCTTGTACTTGACAGCTTCCAGGACGGGAAGGGGACGCAGGGGAAATGAGTTGAAATGATCTCAGCCCACATTCTATTTACAGAATTTATTTCACAAGACTTAATCCATTAAGTATTACCTTGGCAGTGGCAACCCAGAAAGAAACCAAGAAAGACGTTGCTATTCTCCATAAAGAACAGGCAGCAAATCCACATCTCCTTAGCAAACAGTGAGTCCACACCAGTGGTCACTCAATAGAAAGCCTCCTAAGGAAGAAATATTATCACTAAACCTGTGTATTTTTATTTTGTGGCAAAAGACTGTATTTGGTTCAATAAATTAGTCTTCGCAAATTAAGAAGAAAAAAAAATGCCACGACACACTTTGAATTATTTCCAGAAGTTATTACAGGGATGTGCAGAAAAGGAATTGGAAGAAAATATACCCTTTTAAAAGATCCATTTCATCTCTCACTGAAAATAGAACTAGATATTGTGAGCTGCAGGGTTTTTCATTATCTTATTAGGTAATATGAGTCATTAAGGCTAATTAATACTTATGCAGTGATTTGGAATTGTAAAATGCTATAGAAGTGCTCACGGGTCCTGTTAAATAGTAGTACTTGGTTGTTAAGGAAATTTATTTTAAAACCAATTTAGCATTTGCTGGATATGGGGAATGAGAGGTAGGGCTACATTTATGATAAAACGTTACTCCTCCCCGCTGAACTCACTTGTAACTTTGCTGCTGGTAGGGATGAGAAGTAGGTGGCAGGGCAAAGCAAGCCTCTGGTTTGGCTGACTGTTCAGCTCTGCTGGAGTCAGTGAGAAAGTTTCCCTGAAATTAAATTGTATAGGAGCCCTCTTATAATGAAAGGAGGGAACTGTGGGGAGGCAAAAGAGAGAGAAAAGATCTACCAGACCTACACAGGGATGCTGTGAAGTGCACTTGTGGGATGAGCAGCCTGAAATCCTTGCGTTTGGGGATGCATTCAGGCTTTTAGGGAGGGATGGGGTTAACCTAAGTTAATGCTTGTCGAGGAAAATAACTCATTTGGAGTAGTTGGTAGAGGAAGCATTATTTTGACTTGGCTTCTGCTCGTTGTTATAGAGGTGTCTAGGATTGTGGCTGGGCTTTGTTTTAGGCTTTGCTAGAAACGGTCATGCTAGAAGTATGGCACGCTGAAATGCTGCAGGTCAGTGTAGATGAACATAAGAGACTGAGCCCCTGGTTGAAACATTTTGTAACAAAAAAAATGGCTTTTTGAATGAAATGTGTGCAGTAGAAAAGTGGAGTTATTATTCTGGTTAAAACCTGAAACCCCACATTTTTGTCTTTTACTTCCTCCTTCCATGCCCTTCTTTGGTGAAAAGGATTCTTTACTTAAAACCAGAAAATAAGTGTTAGTCTTTATCTATATGAAAGTCCCCCAAAGTCCATAAAATATTTTGAGTGAAGTAAAATTCACATTTTTTAAACATATATATATGCAATTTTGAATATCTGCAAAATATAAAAGCAATCCTGAACTTCCTTTTTCAATTTACTTTCTATCTTTGTAGCACTTCTTTTACTGAAGCACTCTTTGCCACAAAGTGTACTTCTTCGGCACGAGGTGTACTTTTTCCTTCGTTGTGAAGGTCCTTGATCTGTGCACTTCAGTTCTGCTGGTTTAGTTATTTTTTCCTGACAGTGCAAATGGACAATAAAATGAATGTGAATACAATATTTCAGTTTTAAATAT
The DNA here is from genome assembly GCF_000699145.1 of Aptenodytes forsteri. Taxonomy (NCBI): domain Eukaryota; kingdom Metazoa; phylum Chordata; class Aves; order Sphenisciformes; family Spheniscidae; genus Aptenodytes; species Aptenodytes forsteri. The sequence goes on from NW_008795129.1 coordinate 20,923,052, forward strand.
AATATAAGGCACTGAAAATTATTTTATGGGTTAACAGGTTGGTATTCATACTCCTTGTAAATCCATGTCTGAGGCGAGACCGCAGCTAAAGTGCCTTAGTGCAAATCTGGCCCATTATTATCCTAGTGCCCTTGATTTCTGGCTTTTGAGGAAAGGAGGGTTGAGAGCTTTTAGGGTAATCCCACACATAACTTTTAATTCTGGTTTTGAGACGTAGTGTGGGGGAATTCACGTGGGGAATGTTAAAAGCCTGATTTTTGGAGGTTTGGCTGAATCCCTGAAGTCATTGAGAGATTCCATTTATTTTTCAGATAATCACTATATGCTGCTTTGAAAACACTTTGGATGTGATAGTTGGAAATATTTCTTTGTGCTCTGTAGATCAGAAATTGGGACACGGCCATGAATTCTGCTAAATATTGATATTAAAATAGAACCCCCACTTGGCAGGGTTGAAGCAGTAGTTATGAGACCATTTCTGAATAGAGTTCCTGGTTATGGCAGTACTTTTATTTACTTCTTAATCGCATTTTTACCATGCTAAACCAATGCCAGGGAATTCTAAGACAAGTAAAATAAAAATACTCTCTACCCTGAACTGTTGTCTCTTAGCTGAAGTAATGGAAAGGATGAGTCAAAGTCCCATGTAGGGAAGGGAAACAAAATTATACAGCAAGATGGTATAATGCAAACTGTGGAAAAACTCCCGAGTTTTGGGAGGAAGGTAGATTGGTATTTGATTTTGTTGAAGACCTCCCTGTTGTCTTGGAATTGGTAAAGTTCAGTGTAAAAATGGCTCAACAAAAAGTCTGAACTCTTTTAATCCTTAAAAAATGCTATAGACCAAGACATTTAAGTCACAATTAAATTTAGTACATTAAGAAAAATGTGAAGGTTTCTACCTTTCCAGAAGAATAATTGATTAATTCCAAAAGATGGGAAGTCTCTATGGTATTAAATGACCTATAAAAATATAATCTGTGCAAAGTTACAAACTTCTTTGTACTTGCCAGATTCACCATCCTCCTGCCCTGCACCAGCATTATATTTGCACAGTGGCACCTTGAGGGTCTCTTCACGTCACATTGGTTTTCTGAGCTCTCACTTGGACAAGTTAGGACAAGGCAGTGTTGACAGATTGGTGAAGGCCGTTCTCATGAGCAACAGGACCTGGCTCAACTACATATAAGTATTTGCAATGTTGAAACAGCCCTCTATAAGTAAGTGCTTTCAGGCTTTCATAACTCCTGGTTCAAAATATTTCTGGCATTTGTAAACATGGCTTATTGGGAAAAATGGTTTTGAGCACAGGAAGAATTTGGTGTAAGTCACTTCAGAAATATTCTGATCAGTCCAAACAAACAATATTCAGCACCTGAGTATCACGTTCATGGCATTTGACCTTTCAGCATAGGTATAGTTTGTCTCATGAGCAGTGACTTCAACACACTGAGCCTCAAGTGAGGTCTAAGAAGTAAGTAAGGACACCCTGCAAAGGTACAACATTGACTCTAAAACACAAAAGAGAGAAATGTATGGTGGGGAACTTACTGAATAGCATGGAATATTTGATTTAATGTAGCAGAGTATGACATATTCATGCTGATCAGCTCTCCAACAGCCAAAGCCAACCGGCAACCATGCCACTTCAAGCAAGATCCTTTTCAGATCTCCTTGGCTGAACCTGCTAAGCCTGAGCATGAGTAACTAGGTGGGATATCTTTGGGAAAGACCTCCGTGCTGGTGACAGGTTGGGCCCCACGTGGGATGGAGCTAACCTGTCCCTGGGGTGGGAACGGGCCAGCACTGTTGGCTCCTGAAGGCCTCTGCGTGCCCCAGGTCTGTGCCCAAGGAGGATGGAGAATGGAAGACAGAAGAGCAGGTGGGCTGGGGATGATGACTCTGTAGGTGAATAAGGGTACATCCCCTTTGCATAGTCAGTGGGAGTATTCCTGAGGCTTGTACTGCTTGGGAGAGGAGAAAAAAGCCAGAGTGAAAAGAGCAGCTATTAAGCAGCCCATGTGTTGGGAGTGGACCTCATGACTGTCCTTAACTCCACTGAGGCTTTCTTCCTCCAAGGTAGAGACTCTTCTGAGACTGCTTTCATCCCTGCCCAGGAGACTGTGGGTGTCCATGGGCCGCCATAACCTCATTATCTTCTATGGAAAAAAAAACCCAAACCTTCTAAAAATATTGTCTATGCCAGTATTGTCTATGCCAGTGTGACTATGTGGGCCGCCAAACCTCATTATCTTCTATGGAAAAAAAAACCCAAACCTTCTAAAAATATTGTCTATGCCAGTATTGTCTATGCCAGTGTGACTATGAATCAGTGGTCAGAGCTGGGAGGGAGAATTACAGCCTTTTCTCCCTGTTCTTTGCCATGCACAACCCCTAGTCCTATGACTAGGGCTAATGTCTTTTTTAGAATTTACTTCAAAGTCTCCTTGGGGGCCAGAGCCTTTCTTATGAGTTAAAAATCAACTTGTTTAGGTAAGATCGTAAGGAGTGGAAGGCGACAATGCAAAGTTTCAAACTCTGCAGAGGAGCTGCCAATGCAAAGGTCACACAAGGTTGTGGTTACTCCCACTGCATGCTGCAATGGGCTTCATGCATTAGTACAGACTGGGACTACAACAGGGCCAGCACAGAGAGAGGGAAGACATGGATCCACCCTGTAGCCCTGTGGTTTTCGCAAGTTTTCTGGCACTGGCCTCTGTTCCAAATCCTAAAGGAGCTCTGATGGAGACCTGCCATCCTGGTTCAAAAAAAAGGAAAGGGTTTTATTCTCAATAGCACCGTTGAACTACATGGAAAGTAACCATCACCTGCAATCAATTACTAGTAAGCACCTATAGACTGCTTGAAATCTATAAAGAGCACCATAAATGCTCACTGTAACTCATAGCGTAGGTCACATAATCTTTTATTTTCTCTTTTCTCATATGATACGAGACCAGTTGAAAACTTGTCCTTCTCCATCCCCAAGGAGAGAATATAGTTTTTTTTCCTAAACCCTAGTGATACTGGCCTTCTGTCTCACTAGGTGCTGGGGAGTCATGATGCTAAATCATGTCTCCCAAAAAGCCTTTATCCTTTGTGTAAATTAGCTGATAGCTTCCTTCTACTGATGCAAGTCAAAAGCAATGTTTTAGCTGGCAGAATTATGTGGAATTCTGCCTCATCTGTTTTTTTTCCTCCCATCAGCAAACTAGTATTTCCCAAACAAGTCCCCAGATCTGGCAGTTTTCCAGGGTTTCCCTTTTTGGTAGGCAGCAATAAGGAAGGGAATCTCATCTTGCTGCCAACTCAACCCACTTACAACATGCATTGGGGAGGGATCAGAAACCCTTTCCTTTGACTGCCTCAGAGCGGAGAAGGTACTGGGAGTTCAGCACTGGGAGTTCAGCCGGAGGCTCTGCCTGTGAGATATGGATCATCAAGACTTGAATTAGAGAGCAAATACACCCCTTTGCTTTTCTTCCTTCCTTTTTTCCCTTCATTTAAGTGAATGTAAGTCCTGGTGACAGGTAATGCACAGATAGCCCTTGAAAGGGAAATGTTGTGTTTATCTCCCAGGCAGGTGCAGTCTTATTTCCCTTGCTATGCTCTGGTCCCTTCCAGGGTGGAGGTACAACAGCAAGAGAGAGAATATTTCAGTGCCCATGATTGCTCGCTCTTGGCTGGCTCTGCCAGCCTGGATGCCAGTTGTGGTGGTGGTTTTTGCATAGCTGTGGGTTTGATACCCGTTTAGCTTGCCAACTGCCAGCATAAGCTGTGTAACTTGCAACTCCACAGATGCCATGCCAGCATCTGTTTCTCATCCTACAGCATTTTAAATAATGCACATTTCCAGCTGTCTTCCCCTTCCTTCCCAATTTCAAAGCACAGTTTGTTGGTTTCACGTATTGCTCTGAGATGCGTTTCCAGGCTGCACAGTCCATATGCAAGGCAAAGCTGGTCAGGGGGCTGCAAGATTTGACACGAACTGTCCATGCCCTCATCGTCCAGCATGGTCATGTGTCAAAGCAGAAGAAATCCTCAGCTGTGAGGAGTCCTACAGCTTGTGGAATGTGTTAATTAAACAATTAACCTGGAAGAGGTAAAATGGTGGAGGACCTCTGCAGATAACTTGGCAGCTCCCTAATACAGTATTCACAGCTTCAAGTCTCTCAGGAAAAAAACTGAACAGCCTTTATAGAGGGTTTTTTAAAGCCCTACTTTCCAGTAGGAATGTAATTGAAGAACGCTGTGAAGGCCATGGAAGCATGCTGCTCACAAGCAGAGGAAAGATTAAATTCCAGTGCTTTGTTTGGGGTAAATTGCTGACCTTTGTCTTCAGCATTAAAGTCATCTGAAGAAAACCATTTCTAGCATACAGCAAGATGAGTTGCTTTTGCTGGATTTTTTCCTGCGTGCAGTGTAATAGTTTAGTATGAATATAGCAGGAAACAAGGAAAATTGAAAGCATAATTCATTTTGAATGGCATGATGTAAGAGGTGATTTCTTTTAAGGAGCTAGAAGGCGAAGGGATCAGCGTTAAATATTTTAAGCGGCTCTTGGAACAATCACTTAATGGAATTTTTTCTCCCCCCCCCCCTTTTACGACTGTAAGATCTATGTTTCCTGCTAGTTCTCTTTTTTTTATTTATAGACTTTAAAAACGTAATCAGAACAATTTTACTTATCAGGTTATAAAAATCCTCTATCTTCTGTCCCACAAAGTCAGTAAGTGTTTGTTTCTTCAGCTCAGTAACAGTTCCCCATTCTGCTTTCTGGGCAGATTCACTCAGTATCAGTACAATTTCTACCCACTGAGTCAATGTCTCAAGGCACAACCTCTTCCTGCCATGCTACTACTAAGCATTTCCTATAGTAGCCTTATAATTTCCCAAATTTCTCCTCCCCCTTCGGAGCCTGGGAAAGCAGATGGACCCTACAGGATGACCTGGAGGTCACAAAATCCAGGCTGTTAGGGCTGAAGTGGGGAAGTGCATTCCAGAGGAGACAACCCTTCCACCAGGAGTGTTTGCAGCTTGGGCTGCTCTCCAGCCCACACCGCTGAGCTGATACTGAGCCCTTCAAGTGATTGCAAGTGACATGGCCTGGGGCACAGAGACAGCAGATGTCTGTTATTTAGGTTGTTATGGCATGGTGTTTTCCACTTGAGCTGGAACTCAACTACTAGCTAATGACAGTCACAGGGACCGTGTGCAACACACGTCTCGAACAGGGCACCCGGGAAGAAAAATCCATTGAAAAGCATCGTGCTGCTCTCAGTGATTTGAAAGGGGAGACAGCGTGCGGGAAGCCAGCAGAGGCATGAATCACCATAGAGAGGTCCATATTCAAATGTCAAACCCACAGTTTTCTCATCAGTCATAAGAAGAAAACCACTTGGCAAATCCAACCCAGCCCTGAACCTGAGTGACAAAACAGCCCATTCAATTTGGCCTCTCATAAATGCTGGCTTTTTCATTATGTATAAGTAAATCAGTTTTATTTCTCACCCCAGGCTTATAAGCTCCAGTTATGTCCCTGAATCATACTGGATTGGCCTGTCACTCATCTGCCCTAGAGCATATCTAGTGCTGTCCAGATGTGATGCACCTTCTGTCCCATCAAAGCTCTAAATGTGAAAGAGAGCTAGGAATGAGACGGACCTCCCATGGAAGTCCCTGGGGTCAGAGAATCGGTGCTTGGCATTGCTCTGCAGCTTCTGTTGCCAAAGAAGGGGAAGGCCATGTGGTCAATGTGCTGTAATAAATATAGCTGACCTGTCTGAAAGGACTGGTGTGGACAAATAGTTACCTGTGGCCTAGAGGAGGTTATCAGTCAACACAAGGAATGTGGCCTCTGGGTCATATTCAGACCTAGAATCAAACAGATCGGGGTTAAAGAGTCTGAGAATGACAGAGCTATGGCCGTGGTACCAGATCATGCTCTAATTCAAGGCAATGGAAAGTGCATACAAAAACTGTAATCTCTCAGGCAGCATAAGGCTGAGATGAGGAGTAAAAAATTAATGCCACCATGGAAACACATCAAAAGGCAAAACCAAATCAAGAACAAAACCAGCACCACAACAGGCACTCTGGTTTTGTACTGGTGGAAGCTCTCGTGATCTCTTGATTGGGTAAACAGAAGCCATTTGTCCATAGCCCTTCCCAAGCGGTCCATGAATTACAGGTGTAATTGCAGGTGGTTTAATGCAGTGTGCGTGGGAACAGCCAGAAAAGAGTGGCAGCATAGGCTCATTAAGAAGTAGCAGGAACAACTAATGTTTCTGAAGGGTTTCACCCAAACTGAAGATGAACATGCCTGGTAGGCATTTACTGTCTCAAAGTGTACGTGTACTGTCATTTCATGGTGTTGATCTATTCTACTTAAATAGAGTGCTACAAAGTAGATCTTACTTCGACCTCCTGGTCTCTAATTTGCAGCAAGTGTAACTTATGCCCTATTAATTTTAGAGAAAGGATATTTTAAGGCTTCGTTTCAGGCTTTTCTTGTTATTAATGACCTATTGTAGCTCTTTGAAACTGCTACTCTTACCCAGAACTCAGCTGCTGACTACTCATAGGCACTGAGAATCGTGGGATCCAAAAATGAAGTCAGTGCCTGCGATGTAGCTGGACTGATATAGAGCTGTGCAGCTATGATGTGATACTGGACACAAGAAATAAAAAGTGGTCTGTCTTAACTGTGGGAAGTAACAAACTCAGAGTTTGTTAATCAGTGATTTCTTACCTTCCCTTGATTTGAGGAACCCAGCTATATTCCAACTGAAATGTGAATACCTACATGGGAAATTTAAAGCTTAGTAAGCAAGGGTCAGGGCCTTGCTTACTGAGCTTTTAGAAGTCTTTGGGCCCCTCTGACTACAGGCTGAAAGACATGGTCTATTTCAGGTAATTTCAGTTATTTAATCAGAAAATTATGTGAAAGCTGGAGTGAAGAATACAGGAAAATCTGATAAGAAATGGAGATAGATCACAAGTTAAAATGCCACACAAGAATGCTGAATTGTGAAAAAAGAGAAGCAAATCATTTAAATTAGATGAATTGTCTGATCTGGAGAACTACACAGTATCATTGTTCCCAATGAAATCAATGAACTTTGTATGAATTCTTGGAGTATCTTGGAATATGTGTAAAACTTTTCACAATGATGGATGCAGAGGGCAATTATCTGCATACAGAAATGTGGGTATTATAAGGGTAGGACCAAGCGACAGAATAGATGAAATCAGACTCTGTCAACACAGGCACCTAAGGCAAAGTGAATGCTGTCTTGGGTCTGTTCAGTGGAAATATCATTTGTGAGAGACGCAAGCAGATTATTCCATATTAGAGCCAGGTCTTGCCACCCTTACTGACCTAATCAGTCTTGATTGATGAGAGTAACCAACACCAGTTTTCTTAATTGTGCTGGAAATTTTATGTCTTTCTCCTGTCATATCTTTGCTGACTTGCTGCCTGTATTTGCGCAAGCTATTTTCATTGAACAGTGTAATTTGATTCTGAGAAAATAAAAAAAGAAAATATCTCAAAGAAAAGGCCTGTGATACAGTTTAGCCTCCCTCCCACATCCTAAATGAGGTTGCTGTTGGGCAGTTGGCACTTGGAGAAGTTACCCTCATGACATTCTCTATCGTGCAGTTATGAAAAGAATTGCCCAGTCCTATCCTATTGAATCACAGACTCCATGCTTCCTCTGAGGTCCTTGCAGAATACAGCAATTTGCCAGAAACAGAGCCGTGTTCACAGCTGCACAGATCCTGGCAATGTTGATCGAAAATCTACGTGTCTTGACAACATTGGACTGTTGCTACTGCAAGTACTTCCTTGTGCCTAGGGAGCTCTTCAGAAGTCACTGTATGGAGCTGTGCCATGCAATGGGGCAGTGGAGAAGAGCAAACTGCCCCCTACTCTGTAAGATGAGTAGCAATCTACCATTAATGACTACAACCGGTGTCACAGAGCAGGCCATTTAGCCTACCTGGCATACAGGAAAAACTGACCGGTACCGTAACTCAACTGAAGCATTCAGCAGTAGCCGTGTGATGAATTGTCATCTTAATTCACCTGTTTGCCTGATGGACTGTGAAGGCAAATAAGTAGTGATGAATGTAATGACAGCAATTAGATGTAGCCACACTGATGATTTTTTTTTCCTTGAACACATATCAACAGGCCCAAGAGTTTACTACTTACAACTCTTCTGTTCCTCACTTTAAATAAATTAAAATGTAAATGCATATTTAAATGTTTTACTTATATTTGACTTCTGAAGCTAGCTCTCCATAATCTTTTTGGTCAGCTAGCAGCAGTCAGATAGGAAGCACTCTTGAAGAGTGTTCTGGAAATACTCTCCACCACCTTTTTTCACACAGTCTCTTGTACTGATTGAAGCTTATGGTTTGAATCCTAGTTTTCTCTAAATTGTAAACCTACTTACCTTTGCTTGAAGAAGCAAAATATATTGATAACTAAATGTAAAAGGTGTAGAATGCATCTACATGCATCCTGAATGAATGTAGGATGCTGACCAGCATCTAACCTTGTCCATTGTTGCTTTCTGTTTTTGCTCTACTGACAGCTTTTTGAAACACATTTTGTTTGCTAATTCAGTATATGACAGAAAGCAGTCGGAGCGTTGATAACGGCTTGCTTCCTAACACCCCATTGCAAAACCGATGCATCATGCAGGAATGAACAGTATAAAATAATTCACTTCAGGATATGACGATTTGTCTTCCTTTCTCCAAGGACCAGTCCTTTGACATTAAGAGTGTTGGATACATAGGTTCAATACACTTTGGTGCCTTCAATTCTTACTCCCTGATTCAGATATTTTTACTTTCCAAGGCATTGATCATAGTCAATATTGCACGTTCCTTCCATCTACACAAAATCTCACTACCTCTTCTGTTGTTATTTAAGCCTTATAAGTAGTGTACCTATTGAAAGTGCTGTTTGATGTCATCATGTCTAATAGAGAAGCATTATAAATGCTAAATACCAAGAGTATTTAGTTCCATTTTTAATTCTCTTTCTAAGGTGTCTTCTGATAATGATGGCCTGAAATAACTGGGGACAGGACTTACTGACTTTGGAGGGCCCTGGCAAACCTACGAGTAGTAACAGTCTAAATTGTGTGTTATTCTCAACAGTAACAAATTAATTATATAGCCTACACATTTGCAATAGTAGATTTAAATGTAGATTGCTAATACTTACAAGAAAATTATATATTACTTATGAGTTTCTCCATTAGATACAATTCCACAGTCTAACCTCAGCAGATGTGGAATAGTGTCTCCAGATGCTCTTAATATTTTCCATTCCAACTTCACTGATAAATTGAACATTCCCTTGTACAATATCTACATCTGTTTGGCTACCAGTATTGCTATGGGCTATGGCAGACAGAAGTTAAAGGACTCTTTTTTTATTTTACTAAATGCTTCACTATGATTGTGATGATTAATATTTTAATATTCTTTTGAGAATTAAAAGTATTAATTAAGTCAATGTTATGGCAGAGTCACTGACCTTGCCTGCAGAGTGTCTTGAAGTCATTTCTGCAAGGTTTTTCAAGTCTACTTTCTTTCTGTTTAGCTTATATCTGTGGATGGGCTATTTAAGGAAGACTGTTGTCTAGATACCAAACTTCAAGATCAGTGAACTTCCTTGAGCTTAAGCAGCAAAAGAGATTTACAGCTAATTTCAGATAGTGACATTCAGAATAGCAATAGAATTCTTGTTGGAGACCTTCAACGGTTATCAATGGAGAATAAACAGTTTGGCTAGTCCCTGTGAGTTTATATATAGAACAGGGTGGGAATATCATGGTATGAGTAAAAACAGGCACACACAAGGCATGTCTACACTAGTTTGCAAATGCCTGTGGGGTTCTGTCTGGAGTAACAGAGGTCACACAGAATAAGCGAAAGCCCCAAAGCCTGTTCGGTTATCACATTTTTCCAGTCATTGCAACTCTGCTGAATTCAATGGAGTTAGACCAACAAAATTGAAGTAAATGCCATGATGAGCCCAGCATTCAATTTTTATCTTCTTAAATATTGTATTAGCTCTCTGTTGGTTGGTGAATTGCCATAAGGCACACTAGTATCATAACTTTGAGGTTGGAAGGAGCCGACCTGTATTCCTATTTGAACAGGAAATATGAAAAGGAAATATGAGCAAAGGAAGAAAGAGGAGAGATTAGATTAGATTAGATTAGATTAGATTAGATTAGATTAGATTAAATTAGATTGGATTAGGAGAGAGGAGGAGAGAGTAGCATGCAAGAAAAGTAAAGATAGAGAGAGGCAGATAGATAGACAAGACCAGAAATAGTATGGCTTGAGCATCTAAAGCGATAGTACAGAAAGACAGCAGAAAAAAAGGGTGGGTAGAATATGGAAAACAAACAGACAATTATGAAATTCAGTAAATGTGCAGTAAATGTGTTTAGTTTTGTTTTAAGGCAAGTCAGCCATACTCACCATGTTGACTATGTGATTCAAAAGTGGTTTGGCCGCTCCTAAAAAAAAAGGAAAGAAAATTCTCCTGGTCTTTGGCAGAGGATAAGGTGACAACCTTCCAAACACCCTAATTTCCTTTCATTTAAAGTCTGGCATCCAAAAAATGGGGAGGTTGTCATCACATTATGAGTGAGTTCATTTGAGAGCATGATGGTACACACAAGGGAAGTTGACCAACAGAACAGGGAGGAAGAGAGGCCTTTTGCAGACAATTTTTTTCCTGTGGAACATACCTGGGACCCTCCAAGGCAAAATACACTTGCTTTCATCCACAACAAATGTTCTCCAATTGCTATACTACATTTGGCAGTTGCAGCAAGGGTCAACTCAACACTTTGTGTTGCCCAGGACTGTAAATTCTGTGTGTAGAATGTAGCTTGCTGTGTGTGGGACTATCAGATGAGATCTTTTAATTAAGCTTGTGTCTGCTCTGCTTGGACATTGCAGCCTATATGGCATTTCTTAGTAGGAGTAGGATGTTAAATGGCCAAATTCCAGCCTGGGTGTTTATATTCTGCTCACTTAAATGCCGCTGTTGGATCATTATATGAGAGCAACTGTGGAGCTTGTCCTTTGCTAGTAATGAATATGCCCCTAAGACCTGCTTTATGGGGAGGCACATCAGCTCTCCTCTAAGGACCATGAATTCATTATTCACGTTAATAATGATAGTGTGCACCAGACCAGATTTTTTTTCTTTTTTTCCTTTGTAATCTCAAGGTTTATTTGCTTACTCTTGCAGTATCATTGATTTTTCTACAGTGTTAGTGTCCCTGAATTATCACGTGATGTATCTCCAGCATGCTGCCGTGCCATGGCTCCACGTAATGGGTGAAGGATAAAAACCGTATCTTTTAAATCAGGGCTGTTTCTCAAATGCATATTTCTTCAAGAGGCTTGTTTAGTCTGTTTCTGTTTTGCCAGAATGTGTGTTTTTAGGGAGTCTCCTCCTTTACCCGAATAAGTCATGATTCTCTTTTGCTACATCAATAGTAGTGGTTGAACCTGAGAAGACTTGGAAGGTGTCTCCTACAGGTGTCCAAAAGCAATGAATAGTTATTCGTATTCTCTAAACCTTTCCACTCACCTGGGCAGGACTGCCTTGTTTTTCTATGTTTATTCAGTGCCTAGCACCATGCTCCCCCTCATATGATCTTGGTCCTCTGCCATGATTAGGCATTAGCACAGTAAAATAATCTTTATTAGTAATAATGTCACAAATTAATAACAGGAAGAGTGAATGAGGAGGCAAGACTTCACTTTCTCTGCTTTGCTCCTCTGGGAGATTTGTCAGGCAGATCTCTATTCCAGCAAGGCAATTCTGCAAGGATGGAGCAGAGTCTCTTCTCTAAGTCTCATATCAGTGAAGTAGCCACTGATTTCCCCTTGTAAAGAGGCTGAGTGGGGTACCCAGTATGCTGTAGCCACTGCTCACAGTACTTTCAATATTAAAATGCCTGTGTAGAAGTGCTTGAGTATTCCCACTGGAGTCTCCCACTTAAGGCTGATTGATAACCCAAAGCTTGATGAATTACAGAGTTCTTCCTCCTCAGAATCTGCTTTGCTAACAGTTTGCCCTCTTTGCAGGCCAAAACCAGGTATTTATTTCATTTTTAAAACTGTTGATTGAATTATCTTATTTTCTAAGTGCAAAGAATGGTAGAAATTACTGAGCTGTGGAACAGTGGCTTGAATCGGCCATGTCAGGCATACTGACGTATTGAAAGGTAGCAAGATTCTGGGTTTCACATAAAAGAGATGTGTGACTGTCGTGGTTTAACCTTAGTCGGCAACTAAGCACCACGCAGCCGCTCGCTCACTCCCCCCTTCCCCTGGTGGGATGGGGGAGAGAATTGGAAAAGCACAAGTGAGAAAAACTCGTGGGTTGAGATAAAAACAGTTTAATAATTGAAATAAAATGATGATAATAATAATATGATAATAATAATAATAATACACAAAACAAGTGATGCACAGTACAATTGCTCACCACCCGCTGACCGATGCCCAGCCAGTCCCCGAGCAGCGGCCCCCCCGGCCAGCTTTCCCCAGTTTATGTACTGAGCATGACGTCACATGGTATGGAATGTCCCTTTGGCCAGTTTGGCTGTGCCCCCTCCCAGCTTCTTGTGCACCTCCAGCCTTCTCAGTCGGTAGAGCATGGGAAGCTGAAAAGTCCTTGGCTAGTGTAAGCACTACCTAGCAACAACTAAAACATCGGTGCCTTATCAACTTTGTTCTCATCCTGGATCCAAAACACAGCACTGTACCAGCTACTAGGAAGGAAATTAACTCTATCCCTGCTGAAACCAGGACAGTGCCACGGAGTAGAGAAGCAATTATAGATCTCATTAAGGCCAAGTGCATGGGCGTGCCATTTTATATTTCAGGTTTATTTTTACCTGGAACATAATTAATTCAAGAAGCTAGTTCCACAGGTTGTATTTTTAGATAGTCCTGGGCCCAGCTGAGAAAAGGAAAACTCGTCATTTCCTCATAGTTGGGTTGCAGCGAACAGAATAAGAACGACAGTTTCTAAGGGGGGAACTGAAGACTCAAGCCTTCTTATGTAATGTAATTGGAGGCTGGAGTTCACACGTGAAGAACATGTCTTTATATGTATTCTGAAAACAACACAACAGAAATATTGTGTTGTAACTTGCATAACATGTAACTGTTTCCCAACAGTTTAGTGCACACTATTACTAGCAGAATGCAACACCATAGCTTTAATACCAAATTCATTGTGTGAACTAAACACACCCAACCAACCTCAAGTTGCCTTTGGGTCCCTTGACTGACAAACAGTAGAGCTGAACATCTGTTTTTTCACAAGGGGATGGCCCCATTAAGAGGGTCAAAGCTATGTTAAGGCTGATGTTGGTCATGCGACAGGCAGTAGAATGATCGTGCCCTACAAGTGCTGCTTCCTACATTTTCTTCTTGACTTCATCTCCACAGATGAGATCAGTGGAAAGGAAGATGGGGAGGGAATAGTATGGAGATTGCAAAACATGCTGGGAGAAGTGTACTTTTCCATGCACGTCTTGCTTGCTGGACTGCACATTCCTCTTTCCCTGATGACAGTATTATGTGCTGGGTTTTGCTGGTAGCTAGGCAGCTACCCAAAGCAACAAATCCAGGTGCCAATGAAACTTTCCATTGACTGAAGTGGGTTCAAGGGCAGCAGTAACAACTCACAATTCAGTCTCTTCTGAGGCCACAACACAAGGTCCCATACAATATTTTTAACTGCAAATTATTCCAAAATCTCTCTCAAAACATAATCTGTACTTCATGCTGCATATCTGTACCAAGGATTTAGAAGGAAAATGGGTTATTAGTACCTAATTTACATTCTATGTTTTATCCTTCCTGGCAAGTTAAAGCTGTGGTCAATGGTTCGGCCCCAAATGGCCTTTCATTACTCAGGCTGTCCAGACATTCATAACCTTATGAGTCCTTACCAAAGAGGCTCATATTTGTGCCAGAAATCTTGAGAGAAGAGAGCGCTCATGTGGAATATGCATAATGTAAGAACTAAACGGAGTTCAAGGAAAGTAAGGTAATATTAATCCCTGATAAGCAGATAGAGATGCTTAATTATTACAAATCATAAAATTACACAAAACATTGCAAAAATCTTATTAAGTCTCTCTTCTTTTTCCTCATATTCTGCTGGTTTATGTTTATCTGTTTAGGCTGAAAAAAATCTCTGGAAAAGAAGCTGCTTGTGTTTTGATTCCCATATAACCCTCAAAGATAGCATCCTCTTTGAATTTTCCAGTCAAGCCTTCTGAATTCAGTGAGACTACTCACAGGTCAAGGTCCTAAACATCAGCAGGCAGGACAGAATTGGCCCTGTAACACATAATAAATAATAAAGATGCTCCTCCCAAGGCTAAACCTTCTGAGTAAGGATTGCTGTTACTAGTGGGCTGGGTAGCACCATCCATTATTAATGTTGCCTAATATTGCACATTATAAGATTAAGGTTTTGCCAGAGTTATGTAGACTGAAATTTTCCATGCTGAAGATTTCTGTGCCTTTTTTTTTTTTTTTTTTTTTTTTTTTTTTTTTTATTAAAAGCTACAGGCTGAAAGTGGGAGCCAGGATTGATCAGAAAGACAGAGGAGCAGCATCAGTCCACTGAGGGAATGAGCACTGGTGAATTAACACCACTATAGCTATTCCCTTAAACATTCAGGCTAAGTGTGAGACAGTTTATTCCACTTTCAGATGAGGTTAGTTACATTGCATATTGCTGAGGGAGTTCACAAAGGTTAACTGTATTTTGCTGCAACTCATCTACCTATACATCCTCTTAGTCAAAAAGGAAAGAGGCTGTCTAGAGTGCATTTCAGGGAAGGATCCCATCTTGAGGATCTCTGAATGCTTTTCCCTCCAGTGAAAGAAACTAGCCACTTCAGACTGAGATGCAAAGTCTTAGCAGATGTCTCCCAAAGGGTGTCCACTTGGAGAGCTGTTGCAGAGCTGCTGGTATGCAGTAAATTCATATCCCACTTGTACTGCTGCATATCTTGCCAGTGTAGGACAGGTACTGAGATCAGGTGGGTGGGGGATTTGGGACCCATTATCTAGAAAGATCGAGATATTGGATGTAGAAGTGGAGGAAACTTGCTTATCTTAGGGGAACCAGAATGGAGATGCAGAGCTGCTGGGAAAGATGGAGAGAAGTTAGGGAAGGAAGGGGAAAGAAAAAAAAATGGGGAATCATGGTCCAGAGAGACCCTAGAACTGAGGATGATCGGCTAACACAATTTACAGCTCCTTTCCCAGCTCCCAGCAGCACAAGTGGATACAGTGACATCCCTGTTTCAGCTCTGCTGGTATGGGTATCAGTATGTGTATCAACATGATGGAGGTTCTGTTTTGAAGAAAACTTAGGAACGAGCTCAGGAAAAGCTGTGATGAAAGGACATTCTTCAAGTTGCCAAGTCAAAAGTTCCCAGCCTTTTGTGTGTGCTCTTCCTAATGAGCAAGGACTTCTCTGTTGGCCCACAGCATTTTTTTTTCTTCAGTTTTCCAGTTCCTTAAAAGCTTAGGAAATTAAACATGCAAAAATATGTGTTAAAACATTAAGATTTCTAGATGAGCACCTAAAATGGATTTTGAATTAAGGCTGCCTATACAGCTTAAATTCATATTCTCTGTATATATCACATGCTTAATTTTCTTGCCCAGGAGCCTTAACGCAGTCAGTTGAAAAGACTGAGTTAGTTTGGGGATGAAACTGGGTTGTCTAATAAAGGAGGGTAGAGCGACTGACTCATTTATTGCATGAGGTAAAAGGTGTGTGATAAATTTAAATAGGGATTTGCAGCATTAAAGGATATTGTCTCATGGCCAAAGTAGTTGAATAAAACGCTAGGGAACTGGACAGGGATACACTCTGGTCAAACTAGGTCTTATGTGATGACAGGCAAGTCACTTAAAATGAGTTTTTCACAGTTGGCCTCTAATTGTGCATTTTTCATTTTCTGAGTAGCTGCCTTGAGATTTTTGGGTCTCAACTGCATCTGAAGCAAACGGAAGATTTGCTTTGAACAGAGAGAGTAGCGTATGAAGTTAAATACACAGAAAATCAAGTTGCACCAATCAGTGGATACTTTTTACCTTAATCTTCATATGTTTAATTTCCCCATCTGTAAAATTGGACTTATGACATCTTCATCTCCCAGAGGTGGTGTGAAAATAAATCCATGAATACATGTGAAGTATTCAAAGGCTACAGTGGAGAATGCCACAGAAAGGTCCATGGGGGAATGAATCACTGTCTTCAGAGCAGGCCTGACTGGTGTGCAGTAAATAAAGTCTAGGGCCACACATTGAACCAGAGGAGAAAACGAAATACTGAATAGCTGCTCATTAACTAAGCACTGTCCGTTCTGTGTGTTGAATAAGGCAAAGGTCCTGTGGGAAAAACAGTTTGCAGTGATGTAATTAAAGACTGTACCAGAACGCACGCACAGTGAGGAATGGCATTCAGGCTACACGAGCAACTTTAATTTAGGTTTTTCCTAGGTTTTGAGGCTTAACTTTGCAACTTCAGTCACGTTTTTTTAATAATTTGGGGTGTGTCAATGTAACACTACGGCTGAATTCTTCCTTGTGGAATATTATGTCTTATAAAAAAAAAATTCTCTAATCAAAAGTGAATGTGTTGCATTACTTCCTGTTTGCTTCCCATGCTGCTACGGTTAATTGCTTCTTTCCTGCGGGTGGAATGAAGACTGTTGAAGTCCAATGGCCTCAACCATGGGCTGCTTATTCAATGTGGCATGTAAGCAGCAGGGATTTCCTTGTCCCTGGCTAGAGACTTGCATACTTTACCTCTTCCATGCAAGTAGGATGAAATTAATCAGTGTTGGTTTTCTCAGCAAGCAATGAAATTTAAACCGCTGCAATGTCGGAGGATGAAGACTCCTCAAAGGAGACCAGGAGAAAATGCATGAATGAGAAGTTCCTGCCAAGATATGAACACTACACTTGAGTGTCTCTGAAATGTTGGGCACAGAGAGTAAATAAGCTCCATGACAGGTCTAGCCTAAATACCCAGCACTTCCATGGCAAGTAGCCCATACTTTCACCGACCTTGGCATCGTGATGAGGATAATATTTTTGCAAGGATGAACTGCACTCGAACAATGTCTCTAATGTTTCAGTGTCGTTGCAAACATGCTTTCCTTTCAGATCAGCCGTGTGGCTCTTCTTTTCCATCCCCTTTTTCCCTTTTCCTTTCATAGAAGTACATTTAATGTGTCTGCTGAAGAGGAAATCCCTGTCTTCTGTGCAATTCCTGGGCTCACCTGAGGACTCAGAAGACAGTGCACCTCAGTTCTGGGAATGTAGGTGTTAACCCTTAGCTGGTGGTTCTCTTCCAGCCTAGCTCACTGTACTTAGTGTTCCCATATCTCGCTCTCATAGGAGAATCTGCATATCTCTAAGGGTATAATTTCACAGGGCAATCTTGACTTCCATATTTTGTGAACTCCTCCCAGCAACTGTTGCATTCACTAATGAAGTAACAGGAGCAGTCTAGCTATGCAGATGGGCCACAGAATACTGCTGGTGAAGAGACAGCTTGCTCTAAATATCCAGGCAGCAAAAAAACATATACAGCATCTACCCTACCCATTCTGGAGGTCAGCATGAAGGAACAAGCACAAGAGACTACTCTTTTTGGTGGTAGAATTGAAAGGCCAACCAAAATCTAAGTGGCTGCCCTGTAAGTGATCCTTTTCCCCAGGAAAAGGGTCCTAAGAGCACTTTATCTCTGAGCATCACTTCACATTTATGGACACAGAGCTGATGCTTCGCACAGAGAGGTGGTGTCACCCAACTGATAAAAGGCAGTGTGAGCTGTTGTGGAGTTCCCACAGGTGGACATAATCCCGTGCTTATTTCTAGCCTGATCCACCCCACCTCCCTAGATGTTCTTGACCAGAATAACTTGGGAACAGGTTTCTCATAGGACTAATGACATCTAGTTATGATGCTGCTCTTACCACACCGATGCTATTCCTTGCCATGTGTCAGTCTGGTATAGAAGTTTATGAGATAACCGGATTAGATTTCAGTGGTTTTTTTAATACTCGGCTTATTTTACCAAGCAGTGTGTGCAGACCACCTGTTGATATCCTTGAGTGAAGCAATGTCTGAGTGGGTCAGCACTTGGCTGGAAAGGTGCTGGAGAACACTTCAGACATGCATTAGGATCTCAGTTATTGATGTATTTCTTCAGTTCTAACATTTAGTACAAAGGCATGTTGAAGTATCATCTTCCAAGTGAGAAGTAAAATGTCTAAATATGTTTTCAGCATCTAAATACCATAGCACTAATTATGAGGTAGACAACCCTAGTTGAAGTTCTTGTTAATTTTGTCTTCTGTCTGCTGAAATTCTTTCAGTAGCTTTGGAGGTGATAGTCTGGGCTTCTTGTTTTGCAGATCTGAACACCATTATTTTATGTTGCTGAACATTTGTGGTTGTATGTTGAAATTTAGGAAACAAAATGTTATGGGTAAAAAACACTTTACAAGGGTAAGACATTATTCATATTACAGTGTGAAACTAAACCAAGAAATGACAGAAAAAATGAAAAGAGAGAAACTGA
Organism: Aptenodytes forsteri; assembly: GCF_000699145.1. Lineage (NCBI taxonomy): Eukaryota > Metazoa > Chordata > Aves > Sphenisciformes > Spheniscidae > Aptenodytes > Aptenodytes forsteri. The sequence goes on from NW_008795129.1 coordinate 20,941,743, forward strand.
AAAAATACAAACATTAGAATAACCTTTAAGATTACAAAAGTTCTCAGTTTCCCTATGACAACCCAGTTTTCGTAAGAATGAAGAGGAAGTTCTCTCTAAAATTGCAACTTTTTTGTAGACCTGAGTAAGACTGTTCATGGTTCTTGTATCTGGACACCAGCTGCCACGCTCTCTACATCCAGCTCAATAATTTGGTATGAAGAGATCCTTGGTACTGCAGACTTCTGTCAAGAAGGAGAAAAAAATACTTTCCGTTGGCAATCCCCCTGTTGCACAAGTTCCTTTTAGTGTATTTGGGGTTTCTAAATGACTTTAAAATCTCTTTTCCATTATTCATATCAATTTTACTCAGCAGCTCAGCTCCTTCACGCCCACTCAGAGGGGGCTGTCACTCAGCAGGCAGTCAAATCAGCCTGTGAATATAAACCAAGTCAAAGTCAGTGTCTGTATTATTACAAGTAGACTACTTGTACTTGGGCAAAAGATCCAGTTAAATGGTAATTTAGCAGTGTTGTCAAAGGTCAGTGATACCCCTTTGTTGAGGATCGATTTTTTTTTTTAGTGGATTATTGTCTCTGATTATTTAGGTTGATGGTTGAGCTTATTTTGCAATTTTTTAAAGGTTGGGATTGACAAACACTTAAAAAAATAACTTACCAGTGTAGGATTGTGGAGTTTTGTTGTACTTGAAGTTTGGGGTTTCAAAACATCAGGAGAAAAACTGAAAGGAAAAAAAAAAAGCAAATTTAGCAATGAAGTAGCAACTAATAGCAGCTAGTATTTTGTTAAAGGAATCACTAATAAAACGGCCGAGATGTTTAGAACTTGCAGTGACTATTGAATGGCATGCAAAGTTAGTAATCCCCGTGAATAGTTTTATTATGTGCTTGTCAGCAATGTATGCTGCTTAAATATGCATTCATAGAGTGACTGTGCTGGTGGCTACATGCATTCTGCCATTTTATTGACCTGGTAAAGGTTTAGTCTTGAAGGCTGCTTCGATTTCTACCTAGGCTAGTTTAGAAGTCAAAGAGTAGTTTTGCAGAAGTCTTTTCGTCTTAAGAAAGTGATTCACAAGATGTCTCCTTTAGTTTCCTGGAATCAAGATGTTTATTTTGTGCTATGTACAACAGCAACAGTTCTGTAGATTTCATAACCTTAAACATTCAAATTACAACTTTTACTGAAATTTTCTTTCAGCACGTATTACTCAGAATATCACCAGGCAGGAGTCTAAATAACAGGACTAGACAGAAAATAAGTTCAGTATTCAGTTAAAATCTTTAAGACCGGACATAAAAGTCCCAAACAAAAAAAAATCTCAGTAGCTACCTTCTTTGAGGACAAATCACCCAGTTGTTATCCCAATTCAAAGCAGAACAAAATGAGAACAACCAAGTGTTTGTTCCCCGAATTTCCCAGGGCGCTTCTGAGGTGAGCTTTCGTATTTATTTGGGCAATTTTTTCCATTCCTCTGGCCTTGCCGCAGATACATTGTTGAAAGTCGTTTAAGAAGATAAAGACAAACTCCTTTTCTAGTCAGGCTGGTGGTCACGGTTATGGTGTGGGCAGCCCTTCCCCTGGGGCTACAGAACAAGCACCACATTCAAGTGCTGGGAAATTTTGGTGATGGTGCATCTTCTGTGATCAATGTGAAGTAGTTTGGAAGTCTACCATGCCCTGAATAGCTTTGTGACCAGCCATAAAGACAACAGTTCAGACACTGTGCTCAGGAAACCTCATCAAAGGTATTGATCCAGTGGCATGTGCTTTTCAAGTGTAATTTATGGGAATGGTAACCAGCTTACTACTAGTCATTTGAATTTTTTAACTAGCAGAAGTGTAACATACTTGTCCATCTGTCTGTCTATCAGTCAGTCAGTCCGTCTCCCTGCTCTTTTTTGCTTTTTGTTCCCTTTCTGTGCACTGTTACTCTAACTGGTAGCCAAATGCAAAAGAAAGGATGTGTTTAAGAACCTGGTACTTAATATTTTCAGTTTAAAAAATATTTTAAAATATTCCTGTTGCACATTCACAGTCCAGATTTCCTGACGATTAATCATGGTGCATGCATTTCCACTGTCATGCTGATGTTGACTGTGGAGCTGAGAGACGGACTGTGTGTTTTATTCATGTAAATTGTGCTTGACAGAGTTGGGAAATCTAGGCTTGATCAAAGACCCACTGGAATTGATGGGAAACTTTCCATCCATTTCAGCAGGCTTAAAGATCACCTTCATTATTGGTAAGAATTATTTGTCATCTTTCCCTGCACCCCGTACTTCATGCAACAACGTATATTTTTGCTTCTGTGATTTAAAGGGGCTCAAACATTAATGGCAAGCTCCATCTTCCCAAGCTAAACCTACTCTTGACCCTGCAGTATCTGCAGTCTGCTTCTGAACTCAGGGCTTGATCAGTGACCCACGTGGAAAGGTTGCAGTTGCCTGAACGAGTAACTTTTAGAAGATAACAGACGTGTTGGAGGAGGGCTGGAATAACTCAGCAGAGTAACTCAGATTTTGTTAGGATGAGAATTTGTCTTCCACTGGTGAATAGCCTGGTCACAGGGCAGAGCATTTGCTCTTCGTCATTTGACTGTGCTCGTGGAACAAGGCTGAGTGACAAAATGTCTCCCCTGAGAAAGCTGAGGGTCCCTCCCCAGGCTCTGGACCCCACTCATGTTTTTCTGTGTGGTGACTACATTGAGCTCACAGGATCTCGTTTGATCCTCCTGCTGCTGCTACAAAAAGGGTGGGTGGGTTGTTATCCCTCCTGCCAAAATCTTTGTCCAAAATCAACAAAGCCACATACGCGTTCTGGTTCAAATACTCGTGCAAACATGTTTATGCAACTGTTTGTGGGATTTGACTTTCAAATAAAATTCCATGAGCAAACCTTCAATATAGCTGCTTTCAAAAAACAAATGAGAAGATCCATATATATCACCGAAGTGTATTTAACTGCGAATTTGTTACAATATTCTCCAAACATTTTTTTCGTATTGGTCCAACTCTAAGGTTTGGACTGTTTCCATCTTCAGTGTAATGCTGCTGTGATGTGTGGAGTTTATCCCTGTAGCCCAATACCATGAAAAGAGTGGAAATAAGGAAAGTTATACAAAGCAAACACTGTCTGCATCTGAGTAATTACATTAGATGTTCGATGAGCAGGAGATTAAATTTTGTTTGTTTTAAAAAAGGCAGCTGACAAGCAGAGAAAATTAAGTTGGCAGGACTTAAAACCAGTTTGGGATAATTCCATTGTCTCAAGTAAGCTTGATTGCATTTGTATTTTTAATTAATTAAACTTGGATAGCCAGTGCCAAAGCAATGCTCACTGTAACAGCGTAGATGAGGGTCTCCAAGTTTTTTTTGTAGAAAATCCTAAATTCAAGGGGAAAAAATCAGCCAAGGCCAAAAAATGTGTTCTTCCCCGGGGCTTCGTATGTAAGGTCTAGAGCTTTCTATAGCAATGAAGTGCTGGTTTTAACTGCAGACCAGCACGAGCTGCTGTTTAAAATAAGGAATCTGTCAAGCCATTATCCTGTCATAAGTTGTAACAATTTCCGTATTTTATTAAAAATAAAGAAAACAGATGAAATATTTATTGTTAGAGGGAGTGTGCTTTTGCCACCAGCAACACAACTTCATCACAGCCCTTGGCTTCAGAGTTTCTGTCCTGCACCTGCGCAGCTCTGGCCCTGCCAAGATAAACACTCTCCAAGACAGGGGCTACGTCGTCATTTTTAATCTCTGTGAAGTGCCAGGTGAAGTTATGGAGCAGTATAGCGGTTAATGTATAAAAAGACTCTGCTGTGCTCTCTTGGACTAAATTTCCGCTCTGGGGGTTTGCATTGCAAGTAAATAGCAAGGAGCCACAGGGCTATCCAGTAGCACTTTGGGCTCACACACTTCAGTATACTTATTCTGGCCATGCTGCTTTGAGGTAGGGCAGTGCTGTTAGCCCCATTTTATAAATACAGCATGCCACTGAGGTCTGCAGGACGCAGAATATTAGTTGTACTGGTAACTGAATTCCCACAGGAGCCTAGATGCTTGTATTAGGCTTTTATAACATGACTTACTGCCACAGTTCCTGGGAATTTTTGAATGAACTGAAATGAGGCATTTTTATTCCTGTCTTGTATTCTCTAACCATCTGGCTTGCCTCACTTTTTAAATGCATTGCTGGAGACAGGGCAAGTGGAGAGTCCTCAGCATTTCAACACAGGTTTCTGTATTAAAAAAAAAAAAACAAAACAACAAAACCCCAAACCAAACTAACCCAAAACCCCAGAAGAAAACAGACAAAAAGGACAAGAAACTTTCCTTCTGTTGCTTCCTCCCATTCCTGCAACATTCCCAAGTAGTCACTATGAAAAGGAGATCCCTCACTACCTTACCGTACACATACTTGGCCAGGTTCTACAGTTTAAACAGCAATATCCATGTTTCTTCATCAGAAATGGGCCTGTATTTTCAGTTTCTCAAAGAAAGAAACCTCATATATATTTTTCACTGCAAGTACATGAGTTCCCAGCAAAGTTTATGAAGTTCTGACTGGCCATGACATCTCCAGTACTGAAGGCCATCGAAAAATCAGAAGGTAATCAGTGGGTCTGCAGAAGTGTTAACGTGGCCAGTCTCAGCGTCTTGCTTTTGAACACAAGGATTATCTTTTGTATTGAAGCATATTTATTAGAGATGGAAAACCGTCTTTTGTAGAATGCAAGAGCTAATGTTCCAGCTTTCCAGATTATTCTGAAATACAAGAGCAACACAGACACTATTAATAATGCAATCAAAGCAATTTAAATCCTTTTAAAGCATCCACAAAGGATCCTTTGATAAGAAGCAACTTTCATCAGCCTCAAAGACTAGGCAGTTTAGTATGTACTGTTTATTAAGTTTATACGTAGACAGTGGTAATTCCACTTTCGGCTGGAGAAGAGCAGCAGTAAATTATAAGACATATTTATAAGCACTAGTGTTAGACTTGCTGGGTTTAAATGAAAAATGTATTTATATTAATAGAGCTCTAAATGGGGTTATTCAGTGTTTAAAGACGCAATTTGTTTTCCATTAGTACCCTGACTGGACACAAAACAATTCTGTAAACTTTAAAGGCTTTGGTCTTTCTTTTTTTGTCAAAAAGAAGGAAATTGCTACAAGTGCACACTGTACGATGGGCTGTGAGAGTCTGTTTAGTCCAGTCATGCTGCATATTTTTTAATCTTGCTTTTAGTTCCTGCTTTTGTGCTCCTTTTCATTGTGTGCCCCTGTAGGAGAGCTTACATGTAGAAAGCAGAGATGGGCAAAAAAAACAGAAGTAGTTTTAGATTTGGGCTGGGGTGGTTAGGATCTCTTTTAGCAGCATCCCCCCTGAGTTTGAATGAAGAGGGAGGCGTGCGATTTTGGGACATCTCTAGCTGAAGTTTCCATCCATCCCAGGGCTGGTGGGAATTGCTTTGACAGGCCTCAGCCGCTTGGAAAAAGAAAGTCTTACTTTTGGTGTGCCAACAGTCTTACAAACTGACTACTAGCCCCTTCTGGCTCTGATGCTGCTCCCTGTTGTCCAGCTTGAGTGTAGGGACTGAAGGTTCCCTTGTATTCGAATGCTTTCTTCCATGAGTTTGGTGTGCTTTCTGTTGTTCTGGACTCAAGCAGGCCAGAGGAAGAGAACAGACTTGGAACAACGTCTGTTTGAAAGATTTTGATTCACCTTAAAGAAAAAAACAATTGGGAAGGGAAGATTTGTTCTTGTCTTGGGTCATTGAGCATGAGCAGGAAAAGAACAATTATTTCTTCCTACATCCACTTCAGGGTTTCCAGGTGTTAAGGAGGGGTTTTTGGGTTTGGGTGGGGTTTTTTTGGTTTTTTGTTTGTTTGTTTGTTTTTTAGACAGCAGAATTACATTGCATTTGGATCTTACTCAGTTTTAATCCAGGCTGATTTAATGCCAAGGAGAGCAGAGATCCAGAGGCCAAGTCCAAATTTTCCCGTGCAGCAACATGGTGCATGTCTTCTTGGCAATTCTCCAATGCATTTCTTTGAAATATCTTCTCTTGGGATTCCAGTATGTTAAAAAGGAAAATAAAATGCTGCTTAATACATAGTACATAAGTGCAATCATTGGCCACACCAGTAATGACCAAAAAGCTGAAAAGATGTTCCTGGCTTTTGTAGACTTGAATAGGGAGATTTAAACTGAGCTCATCCCTCTCCACAGACACCTACAGGAGGAAACCTCACCAGCTGGTTGCAGGTTGGATTAGCAGCCCTTCAAAAAGAGGGCTTCTGCCCAGAAACAGAAGTACAACTTTCCATAGCAGTCTCACTTAGACACCTGCAGTTTACACTGAATGAAACAGCATCAGAAAAGACTGGTTTTCAGCCAGGAGTCCTCGCCCAGTTTTGTAGCTCACCACTAACCCATCAAAACCCACAGATATATTGCAAGTGGGAAAGAAGAGGGGGTACCGGGTCTCTCTGCAGACCACTGTTTCTCTCCAAAATTGCTAAGGTGATATTTTGAGCCAGAAAAAAATGCTAGGTATTTAAATGGGAAATTAAGATGAAAAAAATCTTCACAAGGTACAGGGAGTTTTTCATCTAATTAAAATATTAGATTTTTTTCCCTTTTACTTGAAAGTCAGAGATTTTGTCGACAGCAACTTTCTTTATTACCTTGTTTTGTGTTTTTCACTTCATCGATGGCATGTTTTGATCAGTATGAAATTTTACTAATAGGACTATTTTTCCTAGGTGTGTGCTTAGATATTTTTCAGAACCTTACCAGAGCATCTGTCAGGGAACAAATTTGGCCATAGACTTTGAATAGTGATGGCATTTTCTGTATGCAGGTGTAACTATTTTGGTATGTTCTGTGTACTGGGTGCTCTTTAAAGTAGTATTATTTCAATACATAAGCTACGAAGTAAAGGGAAAAATGAGTCAGTAGAATTTAGAATAAACATTTATCTTTATTTATCTTATGCATGTTTATGACGGCATTTTATATAATACCTTTTCTGCATTAATCTGTGTCATTACTCTGTTAGGAAGATAAAGAATTCACTTGCATGCGCACATTATTTGCTGGTGATATTTTCTAAATAAAGAGTTTGGCATCAGTGAGAAGTGACTGCTTTCCTAAGGCTTTGACCCACCCAGCTTTTCATCCTTGTTTTGGGTGACTTTGCAGGTGTTAAACAGGATTGCGCTGAAGCAGGAGGATCTGACTACCAAAGATATCGCTCTCAGAGCTGTTTTAGTTACACTTCATCATCATAAGCATATGGTTTCACTTCCAAGTGTTTAACATTTCCATTTCCTCAGGAAATCATTCCTTCTATTTTTTAAACTTTTCAAACTGGATGGATATTTTTACTGGCAGGCGGACCGAGAGCAACACGACGATTAGCCCCAGCCCAAGGGAGCCCCTGGCTGTGGTACCCGCCTGGCTCTCCATCCCCTCCCCTCATGCAGCAGCTCGTGAGCGTGGCTCGGGGTGCTTCAGCCAGGTCTCCAGGGTGGACCAAGCTGTTAAAACACTTCTGCTTTCCTTACTATAATAAAACTATCCACTCCTTTTTTCTGCTTTAGCTGAGAGGTGTTTTTCTTTCTTAGTCCACTCCAGGGCTCATGCATCCCAAGAATTAGTTGAGAGCAGACTCCTTTAGCTGACTTAGTGAGGCCAATGGCAAGATCAGGGCCTAAGAAAATATTTTGTGTCACCTACAAGGAATGAAAGCAGTTGCATCATGTATTTATTGTCTGTATTGGTATATCCAGCACTTAAACGAACATGACTGAGGAGTGGATGGCTCCAGGGAACTGCTCTGGTTCTTGTGTTTTCAGAGATTATTTCTGGTATTTCCTTTTTCCTCATTATGAACAGGTAACCCTTCTCACGTGTTGGCCAAGTTATGTACCGTAGGAGGAAGTCTGTGCTTGTGTCTTCTTTATGTTTCATTTATCCACATATGTAATAGTGTTTAGCTGCTTGTTTTCTTTTCCTGCTATGCTATAAAGTACAGTTATTGGTTGTGCAATTTGCACGCTTATCTAGCTGATACCACTAGCCCTTTTGTTAGAAGAACATCCTCTGCTACAGTGAGTGTCACCATATCATAACAACTTTGATAAACTAACTGCATTTTGTACAACAAGCATTGTCACCGTGTATCAAATAGCACTGTACAAGAGAAAATATAGGTCAAACTAGCTGATTAATGTATTTGTTCCTTTGTGTTTTATTCTGTTACAAATTCAGACAGTCACATTTTTTGCACTGCTTGTTAAACATGAGGAAGCTTGCTGTGGGTTTGGGCTTCTGGAGGGATTGAGTCCTGCCAATCAGGCAGGCTGTGTGCTACCGATATTCAGGGTGTATATTTTATTCACACTGTCAGAAGAGTGAGTTAGTAAAGGTAGCAGAAAACAGCATTAGACAGATGTAGTTCAACCTCCAGACCTCCCAGGAGAGCTCATCTGAGCTGCTCAGCCTCCGGCTTCATGCCAGCCTCTGGGACATTGTGAGTTGCTGTTTTGATCCACTCAGGCTCTTTCCTAACTCTTTTGCTTACCTTAGCGCTGTGCATGTCTGCACATCCCTTCAGCAATTACCTTCTCACTAAAAAAGCTACTCAGTGTCATGGTTTAACCTCAGTTGGCAACTGAGCACCACACAGCCGCTCGCTCACTCCCCCCT
>NW_008795129.1:20950679-20984235 GCF_000699145.1 Aptenodytes forsteri
TGCAATTGCTCACCACCCGCCGACCGATGCCCAGCCAGTCCCCGAGCAGCGGCCCCCCCGGCCAGCTTTCCCCCAGTTTATGTACTGAGCATGACGTCACATGGTATGGAATGTCCCTTTGGCCAGTTGGGGTCAGCTGTCCTGGCTGTGCCCCCTCCCAGCTTCTTGTGCACCTCCAGCCTTCTCAGTCAGCAGAGCATGGGAAGCTGAAACGTCCTTGACTAGCGTAAGCACTACTTAGCAACTACTAAAACATTGGTGTGTTATCAACATTATTCTCATCCTAAATCCAAACACAGCACTGTACCAGCTACTAGGAAGAAAACTAACTCTATCCCAGCCGAAACCAAGACACTCTGACAAGCAGCATAAGCTTGTACCACTCACAAGGACACCCCCAAGGCTGCTCAGCGTCCAAGCGAGCCCGCTGGCTTTCTCGCCATACATGTCTGTGTTGTGATGTTCCATGCCGGAGGCTCCAGCCTCAAACAAACTCCTCCAGCAAACAAACCAGTGCCACGGGCTTGCTGCTGACAGTTAGATAGACTGGAGGTCAAGTTAAGATTTACACAGTCATTTCGATCCAGTTGTATTTGCTAGAGGGTATCAAAGCATTGCAATCTTCTGGATAGATTGAGTGATATCCTGAACCAAAATGGACTGGCAATGCCAGCCACAAAATGGTGCTGGTACGTTGTTCCAGACTGCTTCGGAAGGCCGGACCAGAGCAGGACCACACTGAATTAAAAGCACAGTCCAGCTAGCCCCAACCCATGTCTCCAGCAACCACCCTGTAGGTGCTTCAGGAGCCAGTTCCTGAAGTACAGCCATACCTGCACACAGGCGTAGCACTGGGCAAGCACCCTCCTTCCTTTTACAAGGGGCAGCCTTGGGTGCTCCTGCCCACCTGCCACCCAGCTACAGGTCAGCAAGTCCAACATCTCATACAACATTTTCCATACAGGAGGGATGTCCTGGTTTTGCAGAACATGGTCCCCAGGGCGCGACCTGTGATGAGTGAGCCCTTCAGCTGGATGCCTCCATGGCAAAGGCGAGTTCCATCGCAGCCGTGTGCCTGCAGATGTTCTCCTTGGAGTGGATGGAGCTGAAGGGTGCAGAGGGCCAAAGCAAAGGGGGAATAAAAGACATTGCTGGAGTGACTCCAGGCCTGGGAGAGAAGTAACCAAGGCACTGACAACTTGTGTGGGTTTCGTATGTCTGTTTGCAGTGCTATGTTATGTGTTTAGAAGCTGGTTGTTTCCATAATAACAGCAAGTGCCATATGGCAGCGAGGAGGGTGGTGAGAGGAACGCTCAAGGAAACACAGTATGTTGTTTGACATGTGTGTGCTTCTAGAAGAATAACGTGTCTTGAGCAAGAACTGCTGCTCCAAACAGGCTGGGGGATTTGCTGCTCTCAACAGAAAAATATCCAAAGCTCTTGGCATTTTACTGGTGCAATGCCAGTTAATGATGCCTGCCCTTCTCCCATGTTTTCCTTCAGATAGTCCCTGTGATGGGTAAAGGACCTTTTGCTTTACTGGGAGTGATGGTTCTGGATGCACCAGCACAGGGGAATGTCATTTAAAAATGGCATTTAAGGGGAAATACAGTTCTGTAAAGGAGTGCTGTGTGAAACTGAAACCAGCTAGATGCCATATGCTCCATCCATTCGTTAATGCTCAGCAAGTAAATAGCAGAAATTTTGAAACCTTTGAAAATACATAGTTTGCAATTATTGTTTAGTAGAAAGTGGGTTTAGCATTTCCAGAGGTTAGGGGCACTTTAGTGCATATCTAGGAAGCATTCAGGAACGTCTCCACAAATTCCAGCTTTCCCTACCCTTTAATGTATGACTCACATTTCAAGGACTTGTAATTTGCTCCCCACATTCCCACAAACACCACCAATCTGGGCAGTACCTTTGCAGAGTGCATATATTTCCACCACAGAAAAATGTGAAATTGTTTTTTCATAATAGCTGAATGGCTTTTGCGGGACTTTTACCAATATGAGCTCTATAAAATTGAGCCTCTCTTGTTTGAGTCTTAAAGCCATTAATTATATCTGTATTTGGATACCTGAAATGTAGTGGCGGGGAGAAGGCGGCAGTTCTGATTTGGGGTCGTAGTTCTGCACTTACTTGCAATGCTTTAAACTCTTAACCAACCCAAAAGGCAAAGCTCTTCTCATTTTCATGCTTCTCTTCTTCTCTTTATTGCCTCTAGAGAGAGATTACTGCAGCATATGCGAAAAGCAGCCGATTGGAAGGCTTCTCTTTCGGCAGTTCTGTGAAACTCGACCCGAGCTCGAGTGCTGCATTAGGTTCCTTGACTCGGTGGTAAGTCAATTCTTGTGATATTTTGGGGTGTTTCACAGTGCTCTCCTGACAGAGGAGACTCCCCTGACCCCAAGAAATCGCTGTTTCATGGGACGTGATTTTGTGTCTAACGCACCTGAGCAAGCAGCGGACAGGACTGTCCCCATCAGCATCCCAACATCATTGGTGGTAGAGGGGCAGTGCTGCACGTGGGGTTGGGCCACTGGAGCGGGAGAAGGGCAGGCACGGTGCTGGCGTAGCCTCCCTTCATGTCAACGCCCAAGCAGCTGAGCTGCTATGAGTCATGTCTTTTGATGTGGGTGAAGCCTGCAGTGGGTACCAGCCTTGGGGAGCGCGAGCCACTGGAGCGGGAGAAGGGCAGGCACGGTGCTGGCGTAGCCTCCCTTCATGTCAACGCCCAAGCAGCTGAGCTGCTATGAGTCATGTCTTTTGATGTGGGTGAAGCCTGCAGTGCTGGGAGGCACTGGGGGGAAAGGGAAGATGATGAATGGACTGACAAGAGAGGGTGAGGAGTATGATAATTCTAATACCTATGTCTTACCAAGCCTTTTCATTGGTAGACTTCAGGGTGATTTACAAAGGACATCCTGATTGTTATCCTGGTTTTTCAAATAGGAAAACAGAGGCACAAGGTATAGAAGTGACTTGGTTGAGGTCACCAAGAAACAAATCTGCTCCATTTTCCACCCAAGTGAGCTATCAGTTAACCCAGCCACTGAGCAACACCCCCCAGCCCCAGGGGACCTGACGCTCTTTCCCAGTCTGGCAGCACTTGGCTGTGTGTAGTGCCAGCAGGAGAAGCTGTTCACAGTGGAAAAGTCTCTCAGTGGCTTTCTTGCTGGGAGCCTGTGGAAGGATAAGGTGTTGATGAGCCAAAAGGCTAAATTGTACCAGAGAGGAAGATGAACTTGCCACTGCTGAATATGAGTGTCCGGGGGCCTTTGCTCCCTGGCTAACACTGACGGTCAAAAGCAAAACGATGCATACCAACAGGAATACATTTTTTTTTGTTTGTACCATGGTGAAGCTACTCTGAAGAATAGGGAGATATGAGGATTGCACTGAAGTTGTAAAAGTAAGAGTCTGGGAAAGGACACGTGGTCACTTAAAGTTTATGTTAGTACTGCAGTATCTACAGCAAATCTACAGCACCACAGAAAGTGTTGGATAAAGTCCTATTCAAATCAGTTTTAGCTGGTCACAACTTCTACCTGATATTCCTAGCACTGGTCATGGTTTTCCCCAGTGAAAGGTTTAGCCATCGAGGTACGTGAAACTGCTACATCTGACAAATGCTCTGTGCAGCTGTGCTCAAGGCCAGCAGGCAGGAGGACATTTTGGGTACCCTGGATGTGTTTGTCCTGCACTGAACCGGCATCGTCTAGTGATGTATCTGCCACTGATGAAACATCATGCACCCGTCTGGGGATTGGCATCCCCGCAGAAATGCCACATAAGGTGTGATGCCCGCAGCCCCAAGGAGATGGGTGATGGCCATCCCTCTAGGAAGCTGCAGAAATCCTTTGGGAGACAGTCACAAAAGACTGCTTCCAAGTGGTTTTAATTTCAGACAGAAGAGACAGAGCCGTCCTCAGTTTGGAGAGGGTTAGCGAAGCTCTGTTCTTTTCTCACGCCTCCTCGCCGCGGCAGGCATCACATTTTGGTTCCAGCAGCGCCCAAGGGCTGTGGAGAACAAGCCCACATCGTGTGAGCTCTGCACACGCCTGGCAGCAGGTGCTCAGGGCGTACCAGTTAAGCTGACAGCAGTAATAACATCTGGGCAAAAAGAAACATTACTGTCCCCCCGTGTGTGTCCCCAGTACCACCAGCCCCAGAGCACTGCGTGATAACCATCGCCGCAGCGCTGCCGAGAGCCTCTCCCAGCCTCTCCCAGCAACGCCGGCTACCCAGCCCGCCTCCGGCTGCAGGAATTGAGGGCACTGTGTCACTTCATTCTCCTGAAGACCTATGGAGCAGTGCCAAGCACTGAAACTCCGTGTCTTCCCAGCACCCATGCAGCACAGGCGACACCGGTCCTGCGAAAGCTTGTGGTGGGACTGGCTTTGTTTTAAAGCTCCCTCTCCGAGCAATCCCAGACTGATACCCCCAAATCCTTTTGCAAGGATGTGCTTTGCACCCACCCCTGGGTTGCTTTTGCAGGCTGGAGCTGCCCTGTGTACCTTTACTGGGCCAGCGATCTGTTCCCAGTTAGGCTCAGACTGGCAGTACGAGGATTTAATGAACAAAATGCCTGGCTGTGTGGAGGTCTGAATATTTACTCTTTCTCTCCTCTTTTTAACGCTAATTAGCAGCAGTCTCCTTTGTTTATTGATTTCAAATTCTGTACCAGCTTGCTACCAGCCCATGAAAATCCCTGTATTAGGCAATATTAAGGTCAAGCAACACAGCACATAGCCATTAAATTGGATGATTGCTACTGAAATTCACCCAACGGGTTCACACTGTGTTGAGTCAGTGGTGGGATTCAGGCCAAGTCCTACGTTAGGCAAAGAAGTCCTGTAATGAGACCAGAAGTTTGATTTTACAGCCCTATTCTGAGACCACCAGGAATGTGAAACCTTTTGGAGACCACCTGCTGTAACAAGCCCCAAGCAGAAAAAGCCAAGACCCTCCATTTTCTTTTGACTTAGATATTTTTCTAACATGAGATGCAAAACTTAGCTTTTGTGTAATATCAAATAAAAAGAAAAAAATAGTAGAGGAAAATATTTAGCTGTTCATGAGAGGCTCACAGAGCTTTTTGCACATTGAGAGGTAGGACCACCTCTCTTTTACAGAGCGCAGCTAAGTGACTTTACCAGGTCGCACAGTAAGTCATTGGCAGAAGCCAGTAATTGATGCTTCCCAATTTTTAATACAGTTTTCTAACCAGTGCACTCAACTGCCTGCAAAGAAAGCAGTGATCGGGGCTCCTGGGAGGAAACGAGAAGCTGAGTCAGACACTTAACAACCTACCAACAACCTCCATTCCCATACTTATATGAGACTAAATTTTGCAAGCTCTCTCTCACACCTTTGCTTCCAAATACCGGTAAAATCAACCAGACCTTGCAGACCAGAATACGCAAAAAGAAAAAAAAAATCCCCTCTTTGCTGGACATTTATTTCAGCTTTTGGGTGAAATAAATAACCTGGTCTGATGTAGTCTCCTGCAAATCTAATTATAGCAGCATCTGGGTTTTTATATCTGTGCAGCTCAACAGTTGTTAGGCTGCTTTCTGAAGAAAAGAGGATTTCTATCATTAAATTCTGCATGCATGTATGTGTGTATCTGTCAGTTCCCTCTGAAACCTGTGAATACCTTGGCCAATTTCAACCAATAATTGAGATTAAAGTGCTCAGAGGCATAAAGTTTCTACATGTTTTCTGAGAACAGTGTTTGGGTAATTAGCCACAATCTATCAATTGTAAAACAGACTACAAAGATATGTGGTTTGTAAGCAGTAGGCCCCAACATTAAATGATAAAAGCGATAAAAATGAAGAGATGCAGAGCTTTGCAGTGCAGCACTGGTGGAGCTGTGGGAGTTTGGTTCCCACTGCTGCTGTGGGACCGGTAAGTGGCCATCAGTGTGGCTGACTGGCTGGGAAATGGGACAACAGCAACCCCTTTTCCTAGCCAGTATGGTAAGGCTATAAGGACAGAGAGCCATCTCTTATTACGGATATTGTGCAAACAATTTCATGACAGAGTACTGATGGCTGCAACTTGTGCCTCTGAATGCATTGCGTGCTTATCTGTGTGCATGTAAACACAAAGATCTCCCATGAATAGTTCACCAAACCCTTATGTAGTCATTCAGATGAAGGAACTATGCGAACGTAAACTATTATCATTAAATGGAGATGGTTTATGATTAAATCAGCTCCCCTGTAAGCCCTTAAGAAAGAATTCACGCACAGCCCTAAAGCATGCTTTGCTGTGCTTACAAATATTTTAGCGACATCATACAACTTTGGAGCTGTTGAAAGACAGCCATTAAAATAAAGTGTTAGGAGATACATTTCCTGTGCTGAAAGGCAGATCAGTGAGCAAGGAATCTGCTAGCAAGACGCGTTTCCTTCCCCGCAGCCCGTGCCTCCAGCACAAGAAGGTGGCAGTTCAGCAGGGACCTCTTGCCCCTGTCTCCTTCTCAACAGCACATTCCCGGGGTGCCAGCTCCTGACATTTCCGTCTCCTCTCCTGTGATTTTTATGTGCTGTTATAACAAAGACTTTAGCTTCTGGACTCCCTTTCCTGCTTTGTCTACTCACATCCATAATTTTTTAATTTTTTTTTTCCAGGGGAGGGCTTTTAACATTTTAATGTGGACCAGATTTAGACTGACTGGAGGAGAACGTGGCTAATTCTGGTCAAGGAGAAAAT
The DNA here is from genome assembly GCF_000699145.1 of Aptenodytes forsteri. Lineage (NCBI taxonomy): Eukaryota > Metazoa > Chordata > Aves > Sphenisciformes > Spheniscidae > Aptenodytes > Aptenodytes forsteri. The sequence continues at coordinate 20,957,406 of NW_008795129.1, forward strand.
AACCTGACATTATTTTCTCTCTAGCCTGTATGATGTTATTTCTTTGCACTGAAGTTGCACAGAAATACATCCCCTGGTGGAAAATAGCCCCACTGCCTCTCCAGGTTGTTTCTGCTTGTGCTATCTGGGCACGGGGGCTGGGGGCGAGAGGCATGATCTCCTCAGGTGGACTTTTCAGCTGAGCGCTTCACTAGACATTACACTTACCTGGGGTAAAAGGATGAGCGAGCATCCATTTAATGCCATTTGTAAAAACCCTGTCTTGCTGTTAGGGAGATTTCATTTGCTTAAGTCCCTTACATGGTATATAAACCATCTGTGTATGTGTGTCTTAAAGCTGTTCAAGGCTTTTTCCATCAGAAATGCCAGTTTGTTGATATCAACAAACTCATTAACTCAAAACGTGTTTTTAAACAGTCAAAAGGGCTCTTTTTGCCCTGCGTTTAAATATGAAAAATGTGGTTTCGAGTTCACTTTTCATTTAGAAATGCAAGTTATTATGAATCCCAGCTGTTTGGGTTTTGCCTTCCAATTTTCAGTCACAGATTTTAAATCTTCAGCAGAGGCAAGTGCAAGGGCAGATGCTGGAGCACAGAGTAATAACAGGGCAGAGCCTGGAGTCCGAGGAAGGAGTAAGCAGGAGGTGGAGCAGAGAGAGATGCTGGGGATAACAGAGGAGGGAGCTGAGAAAGTGGTGGTGTAAAATTGGGACCGAAATGCCAGTAGCCTAATGCAGATGCTCAGGAGGTGACTTATACCAAGAAGCCTCGAATATCCGCACCTCGAATACTGTGTTCAGTTTTGGGCCCCTCACTACAAGAAGGACGTTGAGGTGCTGGAGCCATGTCCAGAGAAGGGCAATGAGGCTGGTGAGGGGTCTGGAGAACAAGTCTGATGAGGAGCGGCTGAGGGAACTGGGGTTGTTTAGCCTGGAGAAAAGGAGGCTGAGGGGAGACCTCATCGCTCTCTACAACTACCTGAAAGGAGGTTGTAGCCAGGTGGGTGTCGGTCTCTTCTCCCAAGTAACGAGCGATAGGACGAGAGGAAATGGCCTCAAGTTGCACCAGGGGAGGTTTAGATTGGATGTAAGGAAAAATGTCTTTACTGAAAGAGTGGTTAAACATTGGAACAGGCTGCCCAGGGAAGTGGTTGAGTCCCCATCCCTGGAGGTATTTAAAAGACGCGTAGATGAGGTGCTTAGGGACATGGTTTAGTGGGTGGTGGTGTTGGGTTGACAGTTGGACTCGATGATCTTAGAGGTCTTTTCCAACCTCAATGATTCTATGATTCTATGATTCTAAGCCGAAACCGCTCTGGTGGGAGTGTCTGTTCCCATCTCCATCTCCTGGTGGGTACAAGGGACTGACTCCTGTGGCTATGCCACACTCCCATAGGCAACCATCAGCTACCTGCCGTGGGAGAGAGAGTTTTTAAGATGAAAATCAAACACTAGATAAAACGATGTGTCAGAATTAAGGTTGCTGACGTGAGCCCCCGCTGGGTCCCTATGCCATTCCCCTGGCGATGCTCTTTATTGGTCACAGGCACCCTCCAGCCCCCGAACCTCTTGCTCAGCCGTCCCTGAGCCCACAGCCCCGTCCCGCAGCCAGCCACGGCTGGACGTTGCTCCCTTTCCCAGTGGAAGTGCGTTTTCCCATCCGATCTCGCTCAGCCCATCCTAAGGGCGGCTGCTCCGAAGGGAAGGACACTTTGCACCCCTGTGTCCCCATTCAGCCAGGGTTGCTTCTAGGGAAGCAGGAGCCACTGAAGTAACTACTACCTTTGAAACGGCAGCCAAAAGAAAAGTTAGCAACAAACATCGGCCAGCCCACATCCTCTCGCCATTTGGACTGAAGGATCAGTGCCTGCCCACAGAAAGAGCCTTCCCTGCAGCTCGTCCCATGCAGTCAGGGTGATCGTAAATCCTCCCCTCATTTTTGAGCTATGAATAGGGCCTTGTCTGACCTAACTAGGGCATGGAGAAGCTATTAGACTTCAGAGCAGGAGCCTTAAAACACATGCCTGGATTCATCAAAGGAATAATGGAAAATATTTTGTTCCACATGGATTTTAAGTAACGATGTTATTTCTAGCAATTAGGGATTTGCAAACTGTAGCCGTACTTTTGAGTATTGTGGAAGAAGGGGATGTATCTTGTGATTTAAGCACAAGATTAAGTTGAGGACCTTGGTATGCTTCCCAGGCATGCGGCAGAGTGAGCATGGGGAAGTCACTCTGTCTGTCTACATGGGCAATTCTTCCTGTAATAACAGTCCGTGGCTGAAAATGTACCAGTATCTGTTGCCGAATAGCTCGAAAGTGGCACTGAAGGGAGAAATAATAATGAACTTAGAAACAAAATGAAACGGGCTTCTAGTACTTGAGCTACAGTGAAATCAACATTGTTCACAGTTGGAGCTTATGGTTCCTTCTCACATCCTCACTTGTCTGTCACTTCCTACCTTCACCACCACAGTGTCACATTTTCTGAGATGTCAAATGCAAGTATAATTAAACTTTCCTTTTATTCCTTCCCAACTATCTTGAGACAGAATTAGATACTCTGTGTATATGTGTGTGTGTGTGCATTTAGCTCTGCATATGTTGGATCCCATCAGGAATTGCATTTCAGAACACTGATCCAATTCCTGCTAAACGTCTGTCTTCTTCTGGTCTGTCCTGATTTGCTTCCTGTTGTACAATTCAGATGGGATGTAAATGTAATAGGGTACCTGTGGCAAAAAGGACATCAGATTTTTTGACATCTCCCTGATGCACTTCAAATGGCAGATGATGACTTTGAATCAGGTTTATTTACTAGGGAGCCAATATTTCACGAGGATCCGGAGTCTATAAAAGCAAATGAAGGAGAAAGAAATGGTCATTATTGGATAAATTGTAAATAGCATTGAATGGAAGGCTCAGAAGATCTCCTGGATGCTTCCATGCCGAGGCAATGCCAAGGAGTTCTCCTTTCTTTGCAGTCTTCTGCACAGACAGTTACACTTAAGTACAATTATTTTCTTTTATTAAAATATATTGTTTCTGTTTTCTTTTATATGAAAAATACCTAGTTTGTCTGTGAACCTAAGCATAAACTGTAAGGTCCAAATAAGATGCAACTTTGACCTTTTAAAAAATTGTTCCTTCTGTTAATCTTGCCATTGCTTTATCCTCTAGCAAGGAATCATGGAGAAAAATGCTGTTAAGATGCTGTAAACATTCGAGAGTGTCTGTGCTTTAAGAGCTGAAATGACCTATACTCCGATACCATCTAAAAGGACAGGAAATTGGATGAAAGATTTTTTTAAACCCTTGTATTAAGTTTTATGAGAACGTAATCAGTTCATCCCCAAAATGGTCACTCAAAGAGAAGTACTGCACTTGTGGATTTTAGCTTTCGGTGTATTTTTCATCAGCAGCACAGGTTTCTCTGTTATTTGCGGTCATTGTCATTTGCCAAACCAAATCAGATCGTCGTTCTAGATTGTTCAGGCAACCTGCTATGTATGTGTATAAATATGTAGCTTCAGACTTAAGCTGCAATAGCTAAATCAGCACTGGCCAGATAGATGGGTAATAGCATTATTACTACATTGTGGTTTTCATGTCATTCCTAGGTCTGCTTAGCTAGGGTATCCATTACAGCCTGCCTTCGGATTCATTGCGTCAAGCTCAGAGTAGTACATACGTCTTCCAGTGGGCAATAGTTCTGAAATTTGTTCTTCCAAGTGTTTGCCAGTTCAGTCTGACTTACCTTTTTTTTTTTTCTTTTAACTTCCTCCTCATTTATCATCTCAGACAGCTTGTATTGGACCAGATTACTTAATTGGTTTGGCAGGACTTTCTGGGATCCTTTTTCTAATACGAGCAGTCACGAAAGCTGTTAGACTGTCTTCTTTTTTTTTTTTTCCTGGAAAATATTTTGATCCTAAGGCTACAGCTTTGTATCCTGGGCAGTGCCAAGTGGGAATGTCTCTAAGAACTTGTCGTTGTCATTTAGCTGCTGAGTCCCACGCAGTGCGTGTTTCCTTCGAATGCCTGCCATGGATCCAAAATTCCATGGATTAATGTCTTCGTGGTGCACAAGTAATGCTTCCTTTGATTCTTATGTAAAAGTTGTCCTGCAACTCATCAAAAGTCAGTAATGCTACAATACGTAGAATAGTCAGAATTTTAAAATGTAGGTAAACTTTGTTGGGGGGAATGTGGTGCTCTCTTTTTTAATGCACCGGGGAAGTCAAGGAGAATTTTGCCTATAGTGTCTATTCCTCTAAATGGTCTCTCTTGTTTTATCTTGGTGCTAAGAAATCTGCCTAAGAAATTAGCTCTTAGATCTGCCTTCTGGAGGGACTGAGTCAAGGATCACTAAAAGTGATGGGCAAATCGCTCTGCTTTGGAGAGGGAGTGTTAGACCAAGGGGAAGTGTTAGACCAAGGGGAAGGCGTAAATAAATAGGAAGGACACATTTGACCAAAAAGACAGTCTACTGAAGGAGTTCACCTGGTGCTTGAAATACCACTGTGGCAAGAATTAACAAACATTCACTTTCTCTGCTACTCAAAAGTCAAAAGACACCTTTTGTGTCCATCTTCCCTTTGAGCAAAACCAAGTAAAGTTGCCGTTTCTAGTCACTGAATGCTTTCTGAAAGCTGGCTTGGCAAGGCTATAAAATATAAATGAATTACATTTTATTGGTGTTAATTAAGAGACATCGTCTCAGAAAATGCACCGCTAGGGTTTGGTCAAAATATAGTGGAAGGTTTTTAATAGGATTGTGTGTATGGGTTTTACTTCCATCAGAAAATGGTATTTATCCTTCAGATTTTTCAGACAGAGCGTTCCATTAAGGCCACATCCAAAATGAAGTTATAATGGTGAAATAGGAGTGCAAATATTGACTTTTTTTTTTATATCTGTTCCAGGCAGAATATGAAATTGCTCCAGATGAAAAGCTGGGAGAGAAAGGAAAGGAAATCATGATGAAATACCTCACCCCAGAGGTAAGGGGCAGCCAAAGTGGCATTACTGAAGGAATGCTGCAAGGCACACCTTTGCTAAACAAGGTTGTTACAGGCTTTGTAAACCAGAGTCCTAAAATTTATGGTGGCAATCTCCAGTGAACAAACCTGCAAGACTTACACAAACAGTCAGAGAGAAAAAAAATTATAATCCAATCCAGCAATTGACTTCTAAGGATGAACTTGAGTTTACCAGGGGCTTAATTCATCTGGTCTGCAGAGAAGCCCCCTCCTTCTCTGGTCTTTTCTCGGTGTGCAAATCTCTACATCTGTGGTGTAATGCAAGAGACCTCAGCTGTTATCAACAGATGCCACAATTATTTCCTATCCAGCTCAAAAGAGGTGGTGGCATTTCATATACTGTTGTGTAGAAAGCATGGGCCAAAATGGTCTTTGGTAACAGACACTGTATTTTGGTACAAAAATTCCCACTCCTCCCCCACCACCATTTGCCCCAGGGTAGCCAGGGACATGCAAGACTGACATGGGACAGAGTGTTTTGGAGCTGAGAGGTGCTATCACCCGTTCTTGTTTCCACCGTTGTCGGTTCCTCAGCGTTGCATCTCATGGCTGTTGGAAGGAGAGGAGCTCATGGTAGCAGCTGTGTCCACAGGGTGGCACTCCAAACAGAACTACAAATCTGCTGCGGGAACTTTGAACAGGCTGCACTGGGATAACCCTTTTTTGAGGGGGTTTCGATCATTTGCTGAACATGTTTAACCTTTGCAACAAAGGTTAAAAAAGTCACTGCCAGTAAGCAACAAACATCCAACTTCAAACACAAGAACAATCCTAGGATTCTTCCTAAGTTGATTTCATAAGAGTAATCAAGATGTACAATTGCTGCTTCAACTGTTTTACAGGAGAAATTACATTTGACCTTCAGGAGAATTAATTGCATTTTTGGCAGATGTCTTTCTAAAGCCTTTAAATGGTACAATATGTTTTGGAGGTGCAGGGGCAGAGCAGACCCCTTTTTTTCCAGTCAGTCATTTTCTTACAATAAATTTCAATGCATACTTTCAGTTATCTCAGACTGGATTCTGGGATCTGGCTTCATTTACTGAGCCTGGCTAGTTTCATGTGCAGCCATTTAGCACTGCCAGTATGAGTTCCCGCTGCCCATTCATTAGGGGCATGAAGTTCTACTGCTTTTTTAATCCACCGAAATGACCATTTGTCTTAAATTTTCTGTCAACAGAGGAACGAGGGACAAATACTGAGGGAAAATATTTCCCACTGCTCTAGTTCTCATCTGGAAATGGAGAAAGGCATTTTGCTGATAGCAGGGCTAGTAAAGTGAGAGAAGGATAGCACTGCTTCGTTTCAGATGGTCTTGGTGCAGGTTTCCAGACGCCAAATCCCTTCCCTGCTGTCCCATGGCACTCCTGCCATCCTTGTCCATTTGCCAGCAGCCCCATAGCGCAGCAGAAGCACATGGAATAGTTTAGTGAGGTAAGTGAATGTGCAGTGAAGACCAATCTGAGAGCAGTTGCTTCTTCATCAAGAAAAAATGGTGGTGTTACAAGGAAGGGAAATTACTGGGACTCCAGAGCTGGAGTTTCCATTCTCTGCCATGCTCTGCACTTCATATTTGACCTGTGCACCTGGTTTCTCAGTACATAAAATGGGCACAAGATATTTACAGTCTGTTCTGAAACTTTTCTGGTATTTGCAAGTTACCTTAACGTCTTTGGGCAGAAGGAAACACAAAGTTGTGCTCCGTCACTTGTAATCTAAAACTGCCTCCCTGGTAATGGTGCTTTAATGTCTGCATTGGTCTCGCTGCACTTTTTTTTCTTAATAGGAAACTTCTGCTTCTTCCCAGAGGGATGTTTAAGCCCTGTGTAGCAGAAAATACTTTGTAGAGGCAAGGTTGACTGTGCCATAGCAATGGGTTGAATGCTAGATTCTCTAACGGGTCTCCCACGCACCAAATACTTAAAAAATAGAGCAAGGCCTGAATTAATTTCATTTCTTTTTAGATACCTAACTAAGGTACTCAGGTTAGGAGTTCAGACGGCCTACTGTCCTTTCTTGTCAAGAAAGAGAAATAAGAACCTCTAAAGGACAGATTTTAAGCCATTAGAAGCCAATGATTTGAAGCCATGTTAGATGCTTGCAGTCAAGAGGAATGAATCTGGACCCAAATGTCCTAATGGAATATCATCCTGGACAGCAAAGAAACCTTTTCATTAGGAGATGCATTTCTCCATTTAGTTATCAGTCCCTTGAAAGATACCAATTGCCGCTGATTCCAGTCTTCTACTTTCAGGGAAACGCTTCTTTTAAGTAGGTGTGTGTCTGTGCTTCAGAGAACCTGATTGTCTTGATATAAAAATAGTGTGACATACAGCTTGACTGATAGAATAAAATTATAGGTTTAGTTCTTGGACAGATAATTCAGTCTTACAATATGAGGAATATTTTTCCCGAGTGCATGATAAGAAGCAAAATGAAAACAAAAAGTAGACTTCATGCTCTTTAATATTTATAAATGATTTTTAGCTCTTGCTTAGATTTTTAAATGTCATACATATTTAACATACAATGTGTCAGTATATCATCATTCTAAAGTGCATTCATTTGCATAGGGAACATGCACTTTATTTAATAAAACATATACTACTTGCACAGCAGAAAGGAAAAGAAAATACTTCCTCAGATGAATAGACATCACACCAGTGCTTATAGCCTCATGTGACACACACAGCCACTGTCTGCAAGATGGTGCTACACCGCGCTGTGCAGTTAGCAGACTCAAACGTGTGGGAGCATTGAATTCCCGTATGGAGAGCTCTGTGTGAGAACATTCAGCATCAGCCCCGAAGCTGCTAAACAAACTCAGCACTTGCCAAGATGGTTGAGGGAGGGGGCACTTTTTCAAGTAATCATGATTCAGGCTCTTCACAGCTTTAACATCCTGAAGAGCCTCTACGTGCTCACTGGGGAAGTTGAGAAGAGATCTAGCAGCCTTTGTTGTGGCTGATGCCAGGAATGGCATGAGCGGGTCAGGCTTCCACTGTCTCCCTGGCTTACAAGCAACAGCGATAACAAATTCTGAATGCGTCTTGGCACCTGGAAGGGAAAACGGATGGTTTAAGCCTCTCGGAGAAGTGGCATGTAGGAACAACCTCCCCAGGGACATGGTAGAGTCCCCATCACTGGAGGTTTTCAAGATGCGATTAGACAGGGTGCAAGATAACCTCATCTAGGCTCCCTTTCCGACAAAAGGTTGGACCAGGTGATCTTTTGAGGTCCCTTCCAACCTGGGCTGTTCTATGATTCTATGTACTCAGGTTGTTACCTACGAAGACATTAGTATTCCCTCTCTCTTGCCTCAAGTTTGTTGAAACATTCATATCCAACAGGCAATTCTGAACTATTTGATGGGAGGGACATGTTATCTTCACGCTAAGGATGCCAAAATACAAGCTTTTTCACAGCTTCCTTAGCAGCTTCACTTGAGTGGTGAGCAGGAGAGTGAAAATCCACAGAAGAGGTGTCCTGTAGCTGAAGACACCTCCCACCCTTGAAACATGCTCTGAAGAATTGTTAACCTCTGAGGAGGTCCAACTGTGAGCTGGCTGCTCCTCAGGGGCTATGTGGGGATGAGCACTGGTGAAAGGGCCTTGTCCGTTAAGAGGAAGAGACCTAATGAGGCATGTGCCACCTTGACCATTAAGAGGAAGAGACCCAACGAGGCATGTGCCACTTCAGTACTGTGATCTGAAGGGAACTCCACCTGCAGGCTGCCTTTCCTTAACAGGAGCAGCACAATGGTTTCCACACTGGCAAGATCAAGGTTTCTTGACTAGAGTCTTGATTCTTCAAGAGAGGCTTTAACAGTTCCCATGAAAAAGGCACTTAAAGCTGCCTTCTTGACTTAATAAGCCTGTAGGGCAAAAGTCCAACCCACAGGAAGTCTAAAATTTCTGAGGTTGTGAAATATGATGGTAAAACTGCTAAAATGAATTGGTCACAAATATTTCTTTCCTGGCTTTTCCTAATCTCAACAGTTGAGTGGGAATGTTTCATTTTTCAGTTCCAGTTCTGTCTGTAAATGGAAAAGCCCTCAGTGCTTCGTGGAACAGTTGAGTTAAACTGAACCCAGCCTGGCTTCATTACCTGGCTGCTTCTTTTACTGGAACAGCAAAGAGATATGTTTACCTTTGTACTGCTTTTAAATTAGAGTTTTGCATCTCCATGCAGCATTTTTGCCTTCCTGCCTGACAGCTGCCATGCCTTACTCTACTAAATCACTAGCCCATTATTTTCTTCTTCACTGTAAATCACCTTGAGATACTTTGAGAGACGCTATATAAAACTAAATTGATTTGAAATGGCTCTTAAGATGGTCTCCATATGCCATTATAGTTTATATTTGGACTCAGCTGTGTACTAAAAATGTTACTGAATAGGATGTCTAATGTGTATTGTTATCCCCATTAATGTACTTCACAGAATATGAAGAACAGCAACAGCATTAGTTTTCTTATCTGAATTCCTGTTCAGTCTCCTTTCCTCCAGGAAATGCACAGAATAAAGGCCATGCTTGCAATTTCTTTCTTTGCTGCAAAAGGTTAGCTGGACACAGCAATAACCTCCTTACTCCAGCCTAAGGCTAGCAATGGGTATTTTGCTAAATGAAAATAAGTCTTTGTTTTTATGAACAATTATAGGATAAGGAAGGGAGGGAAAAGTCCCATGAAAGGGAAACTGGCTGATCAGCAGTGCCTGGCCTTCTACTTGTCTACTGGCTAAAATGTGCTCTTCTCTCAAATCAGTTCTTTATGGAGAAGAAAACATCTATGTAATATGGGTGAGATGAAATTAAAATTATATATGAGCCCTTCTGCTGGACAAAGCCATGCAGCTGAGTCCAGGCTCCTGCTCACAAACACCCTCTTTCAGCTCTGTGCCTTGGCAAAGATTATTTTTCTTTTTGCATGACGTTGCTTTAACCTTGATGCCAAGGATCTTTGCCTTTGGTTGCTCTCTCCTTGAGATTTCTTTCCCCTTTCTTATTTTCACCACCCAAATAAATGCAAACTTCAGCACTTGCGCTTCTGAGTGAGTCATCTTCGCTGATCACTAAAGCCTTCCATGTCCCATAAGGAAAGTTTCATGTATCACTTTTTAATGATTCTGACTGAATCCTGGAAGGGCAGGTCTTCCTCTAACTGTTTAGTTTTACTAAATGCCTTCTAGGGAACGTGTTATAATTAGTTTTTGGAATGGCCAAAACAAAAGCTGAATGTCACTGTAAGGGAAGCTCTGAAAGAAAGAAACATTAAGCTTCTGTAAAGCAGTCTGCAGAGTTTAATACGAGACAGAGGCTTTGTGTTTTGAAAAGTGAGCCTTCAGGGACTGTTTTCTACATTGTTACCTTTCTCGTACAAATTCAGCTTATATCACTTATATCGAGCACGTCATCTCCGTCCCCCTGTAAGCTTATTATCTTGCTGATAAAAGGCCAACACAATATTGCTTTTCACTGGCTAGAGTGGATGGTCCCTTAAGGCTTGGTCCGGGAGTTATCTCCACAGCTAGTTTTCAAATTTTTCTAAACCCTATGCATTTCATTAATGAACCGGTTGAAGTAAGCAATGAATGAAGTGCCTGTCTGAACACAGTGTGTTACATGGATTCAGGATGGGCTAGAATTATTTACTTGCTCAAAGCGTTATTCACTGTGTCCTTTGGGTTCCTATTAGGAAACTTTTCAGGATGCTAAATACTTAAGTAGAAATCCTGGCCTTTCTTGAGCCAAGGAGAGTTTTGCCATTTAATTAATTGCCCTGGGACTTTACCCTTTGACTGAATGGATTTCTCATCTCCCCTTTCTATTGACTTCACTACTCTACAGGCACCATTTTAGCCGGAGATTATAGCATTACTTTAGCCTCTGCTTTGCAGCTAGCATAATCGATACATAATCCAGTCTCCAGAGAAATCAATACATAATTCTTGTTGTTCCAGAGACAGCACGATCAATATCTCTGCTGATCACTATGTCTTAGTCCAGGAAAGTACTTTCTCAGCGTACTTTCTGCATAAGCTCATCTTTCCAAAGTTCAATTCTGGGAAAATATCTAAGCAGCAGAACAGCAACCTTGTTACTCAAATTAATGCTTTCTAATCAGAATTTATTTTAATAAGCATTCTTCTGTCACTGGGGCCAGGCTGTAATATAGTGTGGCAGAGGAATCTGAAAAATCACAGTGTTGCCTTGATTAGGAGTCCCTTTGCTGTGGTCTCAGACTAAAAGGCATTTTCTCACGGTTTGCTCAAGTCCTATTTCCTCATCCTTTGCCCACTGTTTATAATATAAATGTTAGTTAACTAAACACTTACTGAGGATTTCTGTCTCTTGCAGTGGTGCCAAACTGCATGAGAGCCTATGGAAACAACATGGAGTCTGCTCTGTCCCAGTGATGCGGTCCCAGAATAGGTCCTTGTGCAGTCCTGTGTCCTGTCCTTTAGACTTACGGAGGGCTGCATTTGCAAGGCGTTTGGTCAGACTGGTTGAAGGTTTGGGCTGGAGTCATTAACTACACTGGTTTTATGCTCAGCAGTGCTATTAGTTGAAGCTCTGCTTTTCCTTCCTTGTTGTTTTGGAGAGGTTATACTCCCAAGTTCACAAGCTTCTTAACTGTTTGTTGTTTGTGGTCAGGAAAATCATTAGGATGACTTGGTCAGTGGGCAAAAGCCTTCTAGCTTCCCTGTGTTTGCTGGAATAACTGACTTGACCCTTTGGAAAATGGAAACTTGCTTCAGCTAATTGATGTCAACCACACATGTAAACCTGGCTCACATCTGTCTGCTGAGGCAGGGCAGGCCCCCCAGGCTGCTCTGACTCCTCTCGGAGACTAGCCAGGGCATCCGAAGGGGGTGAGGACACTGTGCAAATAAAGAGCCGTCTGCTCAGGATTATCTGAGAACGGGAAGGATGTACTTGTCTGCCCTTGGCTAATGAATATGCTCATTATGGTTTCCTCCTCTTGTTTTCAGGGGGTCATCTTTTCCCTATCCCCTCTGCGTACCCCTCATCACTTAGTTCATATGGATTATCCAATGGCCAGGGAAGTTAATTCTAAGCCTTTAAGGTTCATTCAGCTTCCCCAGAAATAGCCTCTTCTGCCTGAAAATTTTGCCCACATGGGAAAAAAGGAATCAGCCTTTTCCAGCTGTCTGAAACACTGGCTTGCAAGACATCCAGAAATCTGCAGGAGATGGCTTTCGTGCATTTGCACAGAATGATATTAAAATAGACCTCTGGTGAGTCCAGCCTCTTACACTCCCAACACACACATTGCAGCCTTGGTTGTCCAAACACAGGGAGGCATCTGGATAGGAAAGATGAAGTGCCTCTTTCTGTCCACTGACTATACAGGGAGCCCAGGGAGACTTTGAGTGTCTCGGTTTTTAGGTGATTAAAGTGCAATGAGGTGAATTCCATGCCAGGTGTAATGCAGAATACATTAAATTACATTGCATGGCATATCCACACAGGTTTCTGTGCACGATTTCTCGATGGTACAGGAGCCCTGTGAACACCTGACCTCCACAGCCCTTCTATCCACCCACTGCGACTTGCAGCAATTTTCCTGGTTGGTTCAGCTTTGGATTTCTGAAGCTAAAAGTGTAATGGGTCAACAAATGTCTCTCTGAGCTCAGGATGCATTGTGCTAAACTCGGTAACAATAGCAGGCAACTGTATGCTTGATCCCAACAAAGAAGAGAATGAAGAGGCACATGATGAAAATGGAAGTTAAAAATACCTTATTTCTCATCTGATTCCCTCATAATAAGAAATTAGGATTCTGGAAAAACATCTAGAGACTTCAACAGCTGAGTAGCCTCACAAGGGTGGGCCAGGCAAATTCAGATGAGATGCCTGAGGCTGACACCTTTGGCTGGGATGATGCAACTAGAAGAATCACTAAGCCAATAATGTTAGAGTGTGTTATTTTAACTTGGAACCAGGAATCACAGCATTACCATAAGGAATGTTTTAAATTTCACAGAAAATAAATATATTTCAATTCATTAAAATATCACTAGGTAAGTGTAAAAAAAAAGACAATAAGAATGATTTTTTTAAAAAAATCTTTTTATTACAATTGGATTTTAAAATAACCAGAATGTTTAAGTTGTGGAAATGTGGCACTTCAGATTATTCATGTTTAATTTTTTTTTCCCAGTAATGCAACTACACTTACAAAACTCACTCAACCTGCATGCCAAGCCTCAGCTTGTATGTTAATTTATTATTTTTTAATCAAGCCAAACTCTGACCTGAGTCAAAAATCAAGCGTATAGGAAGTTTATTATCCTGGCACAGATGCTGTTTGTCCAACAAGCAAAGCTGAGGAAGAGCAGAATAGGCCACTGCAAACAGTGTGTCATCTCCTACAATAAATGTCTTCCCTCTCAGTTCTTTGCTGATGGCTATTACCATGTGATCATTAATGGATCGTGTGACACAGGTGATTAGGGAATGCCCTGTTTCCAGCAGTGCTAGGTAGTGATTTTGTTTGCTTTCGTGTGTATTTCCAGTCTTTCTGTGAGTGGGCCACTGGTTCCTGCCTGATGTTTATTTAATTCACCTCCTAATCCTTTTCAAGGCCTTCCCGAACTCTCTTTTGGATTTTCATTTCTTCATTCAAGTGTTTCCTCAGGATTTTGACCTGCTAAGGAAAAAAGATAAAGGCAAATTCTGCAAAATCCCCACTGCAACTGATAGTACTAGTACTACAGCCATTGACTTGAGTGCAGCCTGGATCAGGCCTTCATGCATGAGCTACCTTCATGCAAAGCAAATAGCTCGTGGACTTCAGTGTGAGGGTCGCTTGCAAGGGAAGGGTTACTCATGTTTACAGGCTTATGTCTCAGAGGAGTGAATTCAAGCCGGGATCTGTTTGTTTTCCTGCAAGAAAGCCATTCAATAACGTTGAGGTTGTAAATGAGTGTTTATAGATTTAGGGATTTTTTTTAATGGAACAAATGACATTTGGTTTACCAGAGGAAGCCAAGCTATGACTATTGCAATATAAGGTTGCTTGCTAATGTTTAGGCTATCCATCAGTGCGGGACGACATTAAAAGGTAGAAAGGTTCTGATAAGAGGCTGGACACTGGATGCTATCCACACCTATTAAGCACACGTGACGAGAAAAAAAAACTTTTTGAGAACAGAAGCTTTCAAAATTGTCATCATCTTTGTTGCCACTAACAGTGAGAATACTGTTCTTTTCCCAAAATGCTTTATCAAACATCTGGCTGCTTGTAGTAATGCACTATAGAAATGATTCAGTTGGGTTGCTAACAGAAGAGGTTACCTTTTGAACTAATGACGATTCCAAGGATTGTGTGAGTACCCTAACTTTTGGGTAGCTAGAAAATCCTGGTTAGTATTAATTAGTCTTCTTTTCTATTCTGTTTTATAAGCTACCCCCCTCATCCTGCTGACAGCTACTGGTACTGGCTATTTCATCTGTGTTTTCATCCTTTAATCTGTGTACAAAATGCTTTTAAAGTGGAAAAAAGGCAACAACAAGTAAAACATACTTTCTCTTCCCCTGCTTTAAAGCAAGTTTATATAAAACAATTTCAGCTGGCTAGTTTATGAGCACTCCTACACCAGTAAACCTATGTGTCTACAGAAAAGAGGAAAAATTTGTTTCTTTGGTAAAGTCTCTATAAGCAGTTTTCCAAAGAATTATTAAAACAGTATGAGTGGGGAAGGACTAGGGTTTAAAGATACTGAAAAATGTCTTGCCAAGGACTTCTTGTGAGGCCCAGTTTCTCATTAATTGAAGTCAAAAGCATAGCTTCCGTGGTGACCAGTTTAAGTTCTTAAGCTAAGCTGTACCAAAAACCCCATAGCTGGTTGGGATTGCGGTGAGTGTTTCTATTTAATTGAAGAGTATAAAGTCTGCAGCTGATTCACTGGACTTGCAAAAGAAGCTGATGAAGCAACTAAATTTTGTCTCATGGGACATTTTGTTATTTCAAAATTACTTTCTATGGGGCTTTGAGTGTTTAAGATTTCCTCTGGTCACCTATAAGAGCCAGGAAGAAATTTCTCCTTCTTGATCTAGGCAATCTTTTCTCTTCCTTTGTTACTCCAAAACTCATGTTGTGGTTACACCCCCAAATTTCTCTGAATCAAATAATTTAACATTCCAAGGAAACCACACTTTGGATTGAAGATCTTTATGTAGGAAATGTTTTGACTCACAGCATTTGCATGGCAGTTCATTGTTTGCCACCATCAGGAACAGAAATGTAGTTTCTAGAAAGGAGCATTCAGTGACAGCAGCTACAAAAAGGTCTACTGAGAACAGGAAAAACAAGGTATAGCTAGATAACAGATCCTGTTGCCGATTAACAGGAGAGACATGAAAAATGCTTCATATACTTTCTATGCACTTGTCAGAAAGGAAACCTCAGTGGTTGCTGAGTTTCTCCAAGGAAGGGCATAGTTCAAGACTACAACTTGTACCCTAGCACCAAAGATGAAGGATGCTGGAAACCTAGAGAAGAAGCTTATCCTTTTGCTGGCAGTGGGCTTGCCAAGGCCCAAGAGGCAGCCCAGCAAGTCTGGAGCAAGCAAGTGAGACTGAAGCTACATCAGATCTACTGCAGTAAATGAGTTAATGAACTGAGGTGGTTAGCGTTGCCTTTTGTGATGGATTAGTACAACCTCTCCAGGCAGAAGAACATGTTCAGCTGTTTGCTGAGGGCTCTATTGTCTTAAGTCATTGTATTTTTCTGTGTGTCAACATGTTTTGATAGTTTAGTAGAATATGAGGGAAAACAGATTCATCATGACTCTAGATCAGCTTGCAGCTACAAAACAAACCCCATAGTTGATAGGCACTGCTGATATTCATCAGTTAGCTACTAGCAAGTGATCCTGCCCTCAGTGCTGAAAATACCATTTGATCAGAGAACAGGATCGGGTTCAATTTTTTTCTCTGTCATTGACCCACTCTATAATCCTGGACAAGGTATTTCATGTCTTTGGCCCCCGTTCCCACTCCCAGGGCTAGTGTGATTGGTTTGCTTTAGAAGCTTTAGCTCTCATGACATGTGTATGCAGCGCCTGGCATTACAGGCCCCCATTCTCAGGTATAATGTCTACATGCTGTCGTAATAGAAAAATTGCTACTAATAACACAGCTGCTCTCCATGCTCCCCGTCCACCTCACTGCCAATTCCTACATCTGTCATCTCAAAGCAAATATCCTGGAATTATGAAGCCTTGTGCTTTACTGGTTTGCCTCATACAGACCCAGATGACTTTGTGGTAGGAAAAAAAAAGAAAAAGAAAATGCAGAAGTTGATTACTTAAAGTGTTGCAGCTGCTCCTGATGTAGAATTGGCTGTTTACTACATATACAGCTAAAACCAAACAGACAAGATCAGACACAGGGCAAGAAAAAAGAATGTTCCAACATTTTTGTGCATAACACCAAAAAGCGTCAGGAAACTGCGTGTGCTGTGACAGTGCTGGGAACCTTTCCCTCACCAGGTTGAAACATGCCTAACCCGGACATCCCAAAATTAGAGTACCACCAAGACACTCTATCTCCTCCTCCATTGCTTTCCTCTGCATTTCTCACTATCAGCCCCTTCACACTTCCCCTCTGTTGGTCACCAGCTGCATGGTCAGTACTTCCCAGGCTGTAGCTCAGACTGAATCCCAGTTGGCACTGGCCTGTCCCTGCCCAAAGCGGGGAGGTGGGGGGACATCAGAGTCACCCAAAGTGGCTCCGGACATCTCGCTGCGGTGGGGCAAGCAGAGCCTGGGCTGTGCCTTGCATTGGCGTGTTCCTGCTCTGAGGGCAGCAGTGCAGACCCCAGTGGAGATACCACAGGCCAGTCCTTGGGGTGAATCTCTAGCCACAAGTAGCAGATCAGCCTTGGAGGCACAAAGCAGCACAATTTCATGGTCTCTCTTTTCCCTCCCATTACCTTTCCCCTTTGAAAACGTGCATTACCCGAGCACATAAACTTGTCTTTCCCTTATTTTGCGCCTACCAGCATGAGCTGCATATATCTATCTATTCTCCTTTTTTCTAGTAACTGCTCTGATTACAGTCCTCCTTATGACTCCTTATGAGTGTTCACCTCAAAGGACTGAGGACAGTCACCACTGATAGTCATACCATTGCTACCTGTCCCGGTAACTACTCCCCTGCTAGCTGAGCCTTCCTCAAACATCTAGAGAAGGATGTGACTCTGCAAAAGCAACAGCAGGAATGGCATTGCATGTGGCAGACTTCCCATCCCTGACATAAACCATTGCTCTCCGTTGCTGGTCTTGGGTCACAGCCGTGTGAGAGCAAATCAAATGCAGCAATATAACAACTGGATGAAGCCAGTATTTCCAGGATTTTTTGTATGAACTGTTCCCACCCCATCATACGCCATCTCACACCAAAGTTCATTTTAGCCTGTTTCTTCCATAGTTTTGAGGTCTCTACTAGTAGCAAATCTGTGTGGAGATTTGCAAATAGATTATATGTGGAAAATTGCTGTCAACATCTGAAAATACACATAACATTAAGACAGAAGTGCTTGGAACTGGAGACAGCTCAAGAGAAGTTATGGCTTGAACTTTTGTCCATTGACTGAAATATTTTTAATTGTTTTAAGCTAGTTTGTTGTGGAATATTTTCATAACCTGAGACATAACATATGCTGCACATTATTTGTTTTATGCAAGTGACGTTTAAAATAACTCATCGTGTTTCAATATCATGGCTGCAGGTCTGAAACTTGCCAGGAAAGCAGTTGTGTTTATGACAAAAGTTTGCATAAAGTCTATTCATTCTGAAGAGTGTGGTATCTTTCTGGTTCATACATTTTTTGTAGTAATGAACAGTCATGCTTTAAGATACAGTGATGACTCACATCCACTGGCAAAAGTTGGTATAAAATGAAAGCCTGTATTTCTAGGCTTCTGTTCCTTATTCACTAATTGCAAGCTACAAATGGACTCATTTGAGGAATCTGAGCATCTCTAGCTTTCATTTATCTCAGTGAGACTTCTTTGATTTCAGTCACAGATGATGATCACTCTTCTGCAAAACACAACTCTTAACCTCGCTGTTCACTGTTCCATAAAATATTGTGAGATTGCCACCTAGCTCATGAAGGCTTAATCATGCAATGAAGCTTTAGTATTTCGAGGTTCTTAGATGAAAGGCACTGTGTAAGGATAAAGAATTGCCTCCAGACTAAGGACCTGCTCTGTTTCTTGCAAAGTCAGTCTGACCAAAGTCAATGCTATCCCTTTTTCTGATCTGAAGTTCAGGGTTCTGCAAGCTATTTCTTTTTTGTAAGAGACAATGGTGATTGAGACAAGTGTCTTTCCAGCGGGACTGTTCATTTGCAAAAAAGATACTTATTCCTTTGCTCAGAGCTCCAGGTTTCCTTTGGTGAGCACTCAGCATACAAACTCTCTTCCTCATCTGTTCTCAGGGCCATGCCATGGGCCTGTGTCTTACAGAGTCCAGTGTTTTGCAAAATCATTGGTACAAAGGACTGAGAGAGGGCTCAGGAGTGTCTTGCATTGAGGAGAGATCAAATACACTTAGATCATCAACAGATGTCTGTCTGCCTCAGAGGTGTTTCAAATCTCCGAGAACAGATTCCACAATATTCATACTCCTGTTGTGCTTCCCTGTGTGGAAAATTAGAATAAAAGTCTTCATGTCCAATTAAGTGGATTCCTTCTCATCATTCCCCCAGTGTAGAGCAGAACATGCAGAATAATTGATCCCTGCCCTTTTTATTAAAAACATTTCTATATTAAAAGACCTTTATCATGTTTCACTCTTACTTTTCCAGACTAAACAAATCTAGTTCCTCAATGCTTGCCTTTGGTGTTTTTTTTCCCAAGCATGTTTCTCAACCCGCCACACACTTGCTGCTCTCGTCAGCTCTCCATAGCTTTCTCAAATGGTGGTGACGCCAACTGGATAAGCGTCTCTAGCTGGAGTCTCAGCACATCCCTCTCAGTTCCCTTTGTCATTTGGGCACTTTTCCCACAGCAACAGCAGGGTTGCACAGAATAAACCAACTCTGCACATGCAGGTTTGTGTTGTGTGTGCATCTGCTCTGGGCTCTGTACAGCTATCGGAAATAATTGGAGTCAGTTACACAGAGACACCTGCTACTCACCCCACCCCGGTTTCAGAAAACCTAACCCCAACTGCTGGGTTGTCAGGAAAATGCTCACTGAAGTTGCAAATCTCTGCTAGCTGGCTGCCTGCTTTCACTTCCACAGACTTGGAGGCAACACCTACAGTGCTCTACATCTTGACCAAAGTCATACATTTTAAACATTTGGAAGTTCTGTCTTAAGGAAAATTAGAACAAATAACATGTTTTAATGAAAAAGTAAAATAATCAGAGAAGGTCTTCTGAATGTCTCCCTTGGTACTGCCAGCATTTCAGCTTGTTTTATAAAGAATTTGATTAGCTGATAGATCAACAAAAGATCAGTCCAGTCACAGAGGAAACACCATCAGAGAAACGTTTTAAGTACCACGGCAAACGTATAGAGATGATTTTATGAGAAGGCTTATTTTTTTGCTGTCCTGTTCAGTGAAGGTCAACAAATACTGTCTTGAAGGGCTGAGTGAAGCAGCCTGTAGCAAAACTTACAGAGCTGTCAGAAAAGGAGAGTTTACATTCTAAAGTATAGTGATGCAACATGACATTCAAAATAACAGATAATGGGGAGTTACACAGCCTGGAAGCTTTCATCTGATCTGAATCAGATTTCGCTTCTTTTCAGTACTTCAGTGAGGTGCTGAGTGCCAGGACATGGACGGTACCAGATGCAGCACACACAGAGCTGTGTGGTATGGGTCTCCTGGCATTCAGGCTGCCAGGGACAACTGTGCCAGTGCAGGAAAGACCAGATTGCATTCGGCTTGCAACGCTCTCAGTTCCCACCAAGAACCTGGTATTTATGGGTGATATTGCATCCAGCTTCAAACCTAGCCACCATGCTGTTTATCCGTGGTTGCATCCTAGTGAACAGGAGAGGAAGGGGGGAGAAGCTGCATTCAACCTCAGCAAAATATGAAAAGCATCTTGCAGGCCCAGAGGCTTAATTTGGAAGGAACAGCAATCTCCAAATTTTTGTGGACATGAACACAACTAACCTTGAACAAGTGTGTGACATCTCAGCTGTTTTCATGCCATTTATTGAAATGGAAGAGCAGCTCGGAGGATCTCTTTTGTCTTTTAAATGAGAAAAAACAAAATTCAGAAGTGGAGACATTTTTCTCAATGTGTTAATGGCACTCAGAAGTAACTGAATAGCCATTTCTTGTTTCTCAGATAATCACTAATCCAATTCCTAGTTGCATTCTTTTCTTAAAAATTAAACAAGAGGGCATCATAAAACTGAGATGTTGCTTTGCCGGCAAAATATTTATAAGGTTTTCAGTTTCTGGCCATAAATGAGAAGATACAGGAGATAGGAGATTTTGATTAAAACCTGGTGAAAGTAGTTTGGACTTTTGGACTTTTATTAAACTGTCTGGTCAAAAAGGATAACGTGATGAGAGAAATTTTTGTTGTTGGATCAATTACGCACTTTTCGCACTGCCAGAGTCTTGGGCCATGAATCTGGTTTCGGTTCCATCAGCTGTACCCTAGTGTTACTCTGTTGACTTGACTGGCATAATTTCTGATTTACATTAGCCTAAGTGAGCTCAAGAATCACTTTCTTTGCCTTCAGGAAACAGAATAGCCATTAGGGAAAATATAGGACTGTACTTGTTAAAACTACCCAGCATTTTGTTTTGAATACAGGAAAATGTAACAGGTTTCTTCAGGTGTTTCTGAAGAATTAGCAGAGTATTCTTTGTCACACGCTCAGATGTAATGGTCTTAATCACGGTGTATGGCTCTCCTAGCTGCCGCAGGACATTTAATATGTTCAAAAAGGTGTCTCTGTTCCCCTGTAATTGCTTTTACAGCCATTACCCATAATGCACTAGGAGAACAGCGTTAATAACCATTTCGTCGGGGCTGCAGAAATCTTTTGCACCTCTCCAGGGAAATAGCAACTTTTTCTTCCATAAGTGGCCAAAGTGTTACCTTTGGAAGCTTTTGCTCTTGAGATCCAAATGCTTTCTTGCACTTATAACCTGCGCTACCTAATTGTTCTCCAGGGGAGCAAAAGTACGTTGGTGGGTTGGGTTTTGGCTTGTAATTGTTTCTGGCTTTGTTTGAACATTCGAAGGCTGTAGGTATGCACAGTACTCAAACAGGGAAAATGGCAGTCATGGGTATTTAATGGGAGCAGTGGGAACTATGAAGTCTCAAGGAAAATCTCAGGAAGGATCACACAAAGGCTCCCTAGAACTGTATGCAGAGTTGGAAAGGGTTGGGTATGCTCCTCCCATACACGTGGTGCAGCTGCTCTGCCCTGAACACTATGAAGGGCTGCATAATGACACAGAATGTTTTGTGGGTCCTACAAAACCTTTGGAAATGATCAGCCTGTGAAAAAATTGGTTTTTTGTTACAGAAAGGGAAGTGGTCTAGTAAACTGTTTGCACTACACTGTAAGGCTTTAGTCCATGTACAGAATGTCAGTGTATTTATGTCTTTACCTACCGTGATATTGTTAGCTTACTCTCAATTTGTCCAGAGGAAGAAAGGTTCAAAGGTCAGCAGTGAGTGGTTTTGAAAAACCAAGTGGTGACTGTATCTCCCACAAACCTGGAGAGAGGAATAACAGTTCGTGCCATTTTTAAATACTTCCCACATTGTCTTACAGTTTCTTTTGCTCATTCTTCTCCCCTTTCCCTATAAGAATTTTGTTTCCTTTCTATGAAAAAGACTTAGCTGATGCTTATATTTTATTTTTTAAATGTACTTTGATCTCAGACAAAATATGATGGAATTATTACTATAATAATACATCATGTGCATGAACTTCAACACTAACCTGAAGGCAGCTTACCTCTCATTGGGAAATGAAGTTGCCTGGCATGAGCAAGAATCAGGTCACTTGGTCTAAATGCCTAATTATGGGGTTTAGCACTTAGCTTTTGGATCCCAATTTTGGCCTATAAATGTTGAACAAATCTTAGACTTATTTAGTAGTAACTTCATTTAGAGGCACTAGTATCAATTTTACTTAAGTGCAGCTCCATTCACGTCAGAAAAGACACTCCTGATTCACAGCAGTACAAAGACTATGGAGTTCAATGGTGTTTCTGTACCCTATAAATCAGAGAGATGTTCAAGATAATCAGGTCTCAGAGCAGTGGACTCACGCAGCCACGTACAAGCTTTGGGTTGCTGATGAGCTTGTGTAGCACACCCCATTGAGTATGCAAAGTATAAAGTACAGGCATTAATTCATAGGGTTCCTAGCCCAAATCAACTGAAACACTGCTAATCATTAGGCTTTGGTTCCTATCTGAATATTCCTTTAAAAGCCTTTTTTCTTTTTTTTTTTTCCCCCAGTAGTTTCAATGTAGCAGCTGTAAGACTGGAAAAGAGGACTTTTCAGGTTTTTTTCCTAGTTCTTTCACTGCTTCACTCTTGCCTCTACTTACTCGCTTGAACTAAAACCGGGACTTAGATTTAGTCATGGACATCTACAGTTAGGAATTTCTGTAAGTTGTCTGATTTACTGAGACTTGTCCTACAGTTCTCAGTTCCTGTCAAACTCGGTGGCCAATCAAGCTGAGAAAACCTGGCTTCGTCTCAGTCTCTTCATCTTTCAGACGATAATGTGCGGGCTCATCTACCTCTCAAGAAACTGTGAGACTTCTTAGTTATTAGCAATATACTCTGTCTGCTATTAAAAGTGGGTGTTCCCTAGATATCTTTTGCTGAGGAAATGGAGGAATATATGGAGGAAATGAGGACATATTTCAGTGAGGTCAAAGATATCCAGCATGTTCTGCAGATTGTCTGTCAAGGTTGAACAGTGAGACTGCATTACGCAGCATGCACAGACAGTTCTGTAAACCATGTTCCTATTTAAAAACATTCAAGTGGAACAAACTTACTTTTTCATGTCACAACCAGGATCATATTCACATTTCAGCAGGGGGAAAGAAAAGATAAAAGACTTAATTCAGCTTTCACCATGCTGGAGATTTTCTCTGGCTCCACCTCTGCCCCTTCCTCTGTCCTCATTTCCAGTGTTTTTGAACTCCGCCTGCAATGCATTTCAATGCTTGCCAAGATATCCCCAACTAAGGGTGAGTTAATGAGAACATCTGCTCAGGAATGAGTGATGATGCTCTGTGACCCACCACCTCAGCACATCTGGTGGTTGTGGCCGTGGATGAGGAACCTTACCGAGTGTTAAGGCTTCTGCAAGGAAAGAGGATTTTGTCACCTATGGCTGGAGTTATTGAAAATACCCAAATCCGATTGGTTATATAAAGGGGCTTTCATGTCAATGGGAGAAATGTCTATAAATAGGCACGCACGCGTGCACACACACACACGCATATACACTTTTTTATATAATTACAGTATACTGTCAATGAGTAAGAATGTGGACTATCTAAAAACTGTCTTTATAGATAATTAGTCCCAAAGGTCGTAAACTGGTTAACCATCAGGGCATACTGCAAAAGACCACTCTTTGCTAAGGGCTTTTTGAAGGGACTGAATGTACATTCTCTCTAAAGGGAGGAGAGGATGAAAAGAGTTTATGTGCTTGGTTGGCAGAGTTCCTTTTTGACATGATTATTTTAAAATTGCTGGATTATTTTTGTCCTTCTAATGATGAATTAAGGTGTCCAGACACTTTTGCGAGCATCTTCTTATATTATTTATATATAAATCAATAAATACCAATGCTCTGCTCTTGTTTTCCTTTGCTGGTAAAAAAAAAAAAGATGATGGATTTTTCAGACAGCACAATGAATCATCAATGAAGTGAAAACACCGGGCAAATTCTCTTTTGTTTAAGAGAATGGCCTGTACACAGTTCAGGCCAGCACATTTTTCATGGGATGCAAGGGAGCAGTTCAAAGAATTGGCAAGGAGTGTGTCCTGCATATTCATGAGGCTGGGCAAGGAGGTGAAGGTACAGGAGAAGGCAAAAAAGCAATGTGAGGATAGAGAGGAATGTGGAGCGAGTTACCACGGTATCCTATTTTACTGCTGTTTGACGTAAAGCTCCTTTGCTTTTACACAACCACTGGAATTGAATGGAAGCAGCTCAGGGCATAAATAATGAATGTGTCTTTTACACGTTAAGAGAGGAGAATCTGCACCTCATCACAGAGATAATGTGCCCCTCTCTTCTCTCCCCAGTCTCCAGCCTGCGTTCCCGAAGTCAGTCAAGATCTTATCCAACAGACAGAGGAGAAACTCGAAAACAGCCCCTGCAAAGAGCTATTTTCTCACTGTACAAAGTAAGTATAACTTGATACCCAAAGATCGCAGGGCTGCAGTCAGCAGCTTGTAAGGAATGTGTCAGGTAAAGAGAGACATTTCAGTTTGAACCTGAAGCATGTATCTTCAGTTTATGTTCATAATCCTAGAGGCATTGCTGACAAGCAGTGAAGTAATTTCATCTGAGCAAAATATAATAAATATTTCCATGCCATTATATACACTACACACAGGCATTTAGTGTTTCAGGTATTTGACAGAGTGTTCTAGCCAAGTAAACCAGCCATGGATTTCATGCTGTGTGAAAAGAGCTACAATGATAATGTATCCAAAGAAAACATCTCTGTTTCAAAGTGAATAAAAATTAAGTGGCTATACAGTCCATTTAGACAGAGGAATGTGCAAACTTGCTCTGCATGGCTTTTCCAGAAAATCTTCACTAGGAGAATGGGGCTTTTTTAATGCTTTCTGTCTGTCTGTGGCGTTCAAACGATCATGCATTATTTCATCCTTTGTCTGGGAAAAGGCTTATCAGTTTTTGTAGCGGCGAGGCGATTTGTACTATTATGTGCTAAAGCTCCAGGTATGCAATCTGCATTTGCAAACACTGACCCAAGTACGTTCATGCCAGTAGATCATAAACCAATAAAAATATGAAAAGGAGGGATCATCGCAAGCTGGCCCATGTGGTTTCTGGCTGAGCAGGGTTTGTTTTCCCTGGATGATGTAATGGGGATTTGTAAAATTCGCTCCGCTGTCATTCATTGTTTTGACTCAATTCATTGACCTTTTCTGTTTTCAGTTATTCTTTGCGTTGGTAGGAGATGAGGGTTATTTCTGGCCTTCTCTTATAACATAACCAATTTCCTTGCATTGGTCTGGTGTCATGTAGAGATGCTGGTATAACTCGCACCAGTTGTGTGTGCCAGTCCCAATGACAAAGGCAGAGCTGTGCTCGACACAAACCCCCCTGATGCCTGTTTCCAGTTCTCAAATCGGTTTGAAAGCTGACAGTTCCCTCTAAAATGCACTTTGTTATTGCCAAAGAGGGGAACTAAAAAGCAAACAAGTGGTGAAAGGCAGCTATTGTTCTTTAAAATACGTGCAGCTTTTCATTAACTGAATGGAATAGGCTAGCGTTGGACACCACTTAATTCAGGCTCGTATTCACCGACAGCCATTCCTTCGTCTCAACTGAAACGGATAAATGAGCCAGGATTGAGACCTTGGTAATAAATATGCTGATCATTTCACATGGACTGAAATGGGGTCAAAAGGAAGTTTTAAAAAGTTGTTGTTGGTATTTACTAAATGTACTGAATAATGTTAATTTTGGAAGAGTTCACAGTCAGACCAAAAAAGGGAGGCATACATACAAATATGAAGCTTGCTATCCTGTAGGAGCAGGAACAGGGATGAGTTTCAGACACAACTTCATAGATAAGATCAGTCTGTGGGAGAAATGCATATATAACTCTAACTTCTGCTTTGACCTTTAATATTTTGACTGTCTGCTTCTGCCCCCCTCCAACTTCCCCTATAATTTTGGCTTTGAATTTGGTCATTTGTTAAAGCTCATTAAGACTTACTTTTTATTTTATTTTGTAAGCTTGAATCCACTTAGGGGAAACTGTATGATCTGTATCCAATAAAAGCTAATGAAGACAACAATTTGACTTCTGAATACTGAATATGTGCAATTAACTGCCTGTTCTAAATTGATGGTGCAAGAATTACTACCAAAAAAAATTTGAACATCTGAGAAATTCCAAAAACCTATGAATAGTAGCTCATGAACAGGGAGGAACTAAACTGAGGAGACATGTTATTCATGGTGAATTGTTTGCTCAGGTCTAGAACTGCCCCAGGGTAAGACATAGATTGTCCATTCCCAAACCAGAGTAGTCCTTCAGAGAGGATTTCCTCCTCCAGCAAAAACTAGAAATGTGTCTGTATACCCTTAGTGTCTGTATACTCCAAGTGTCTGTATACACCAAGACAGAAATACTTATTTCTTGTGGGCATTTTTCACCCAAAACCAAGTTTTGTCCCCACCAATGGTGCCAGCAGAGGTGGATGCAGCAGCCCCAGTAAGCAAGGCAAAAACCAAAACGAGCAGGTCAACAACCCCCTGTTAAACAACATGACCACCTTCATCTCAGGCAGCTTTCTCAGCTCAGCCCATCTTTTCTTAGCTCTGAACCCTTGGCCTTCCTTATGGGATGTCTGTTGGTCTCTGGCTGCTTGTTGCCTGCCACAAGCAACATACTTATTTCTCACATTTGCAGATTGACCTTTTTATTCTTTTATTCCTTTCATAGAATAGAATCATAGAATCATAGAATCATTGAGGTTGGAAAAGACCTCTAAGATCATCGAGTCCAACCGTCAACCCAACAC
>NW_008795129.1:20986191-21005970 GCF_000699145.1 Aptenodytes forsteri
GGATGGAGATTCTCCTTGGCTCTCTTCTTGTCATTAATATATTTGTAAAAACTTTTTTTGTTGTCTTTAACGACAGCGGCCAGATTGCGTTCTAGCTGGGCTTTTGCCTTTCTCATTTCTTCTCTGCACGACCTAACGAGATCCCTGTACTCTTCTTGAGTCGCCTGCCCCTTCTTCCACAAGCGGTAAACTCTCCTTTTTTTCCTGAGTCCCAGCAAGAGCTCCCAGTTCAGCCAGGCCGGTCGTCTTCCCCGCCCGTTCTTCTTACGGCGTACAGGGACAGCCTGCTCCTGCGCCTTTAAGACTTCCTTCTTGAAGATCGTCCAGCCTTCCTGGACCCGTTTGCCCTTCAGGACCGTCTCCCACGGGACTCTCTCATCCTTTGATTATGCAAAAGACTTTGCATCCACTGCATGAGCCCCAAAATTCTTGATCCATAAACAAATCCACATGTTCAGACTTTCTTTCCTCTGTTTTACTCTATAAAACACATAGCTGTTAGGAAAAGCCCTTTGACTTTAATGACAATTATTACTTCTTCTGTATAGCAGGAATTGAAATTGAGTTTTTTGCTCAAAATAACCCCTCTGATGGTCCCTCTTTGACAGAAATGAGCTTCAGCCAGAAATTTTCAATCCAGATGTAAACATCCCCCAAAGTTTAGGAGCTCAGTTCCTGAGGGTGTTGTGTTAATTTACTAGCAGAAGCAAAGACATTTGTTGTCTAGTGACTAACAGCCAGTGGGAGACGCCCCTGAAGGACAGTCCATTGAAGCCAGTGGGAGACGCCCTGTTAATTTTCAGCAAGCATAACCAGTACATATTACTATTCAGTTTGTATAAGGCCTCCTGTTATGAAATACATCAAACATAGCACTTTGTTCCTAAATTGAAACCGTGAGTAAAATAAAGTACAAAATAAAGTAGAAGTAAAATGATCCTACCATACAAGAAGTCTGGATTTTCTCCTCTTGTTTTGTTTCTCTTTTGCTCCAAGTTCAGGATTATAAAATGCTTATATATCCTTTTCATCTGAGATAGATCTGTCCTTGACCACCTCAGTGGGGAACCATTCCAAGAATACCTAAACAGCATGTACTTTGACAGGTTTCTCCAGTGGAAGTGGTTGGAAAGGTAAGTGTGACTATTTTTTTTTTTTTAATTAAAAACGAATACAAAAGGTTTATTTTCACTTCCCATGCAAAACCTGTAGAATATGGTCAAAATCTGACAGCTGAGATAGTACGCTTGCTCCCTTTGCCTTCAAGATAAAGGCAGTTCGGCCTTTCTTCAGCATTACTGTGCCTCATCCTAATGTTTGCCATTTATGGCCCTCTCTGTGCAGCGATTCTCTCCCTCTTTTCACTGTTCTCCTTCAAGAAGGTCCATCAAGACTCATTCCCCATTTCCCTGAGCTGTACTCCAGGGAAGCTCTCCCAGAGAGCTCCAGGAAGGCTTTCCTAATTTTAGCATTTGTTTGTCAGTGTTCGTTGTTAGAAGGTTCACGAAGAGGTAATGGCTTTAGCCACAGGAAATTGCCATATAGAAAAGTTACGGTTATGTTGGCGTTAGACTCAATTTAACCATGAGCTGAGTCTCCAGCTGTGACCATCCAACGAGCACGATTAGTGTCTGGGATATATATAGTGCTCCTTCATCGTCCATGAATGTGCTTACACCCATAAATACTCTCCAGCCGCTCCCTTCTCTCTCAGGGACACCGCACTCCTGAAGGTGACATGCTCCAGCAAGCAGCTTGGGCACCTTTTTTGCACAGTATGCTTGTGCACGGCAAGTGAATAGAGCAAGACCTACAACCTATAAAAAATAGGAATCCAAATCTCCTGTGATCTGAGAAACGTCTGTGGCCAATTTCATTGTAGGCCTTGTCACAACAAGCTACTCATGGCACAGCTTGAAGGACACATTGCACTTTTTTATAACCTACCCCTGTGCATCTAGAATGCTAAACATAAGATACACATCGAGTCTCTGGCTTTTGTGTTTGCAAACACTGTGCCCAAGCAAGACTGAAACAGATGCCGCTCACTAGGGAAGTAAAGAATAAAACAGAAATCCACCGCAAAACACCAGGGAGCCAGTTTTGGCTTCTAAAGCTCAAGTGTTCGGCCATTTAATGGTATTAGGTACATTAGGCACATTAGGTATGATTAAAGTACATTCAGCAACTTCAGTTGTCTTTCTGCTTAGCTACGCTCTGAATATGGTGACTTTTTGTCTGGACCAGTTATTACAATTATTAAATCACTGTAAACAGACAAAAACACCCATATAGGTTCTCGCACCGTATTTATTGGCTAGACATTTCTGAGCACATTTAATAACCAGGCAGCCTTAGTGGGTATTAATTTGCAAGGAAAGGGGCCTTTGCCTTCTCCTTGGCGGTGAGGGCTGTAGCAGACATACACTGCTGGGTAACAGTGACCTTGAGTTGAGAGAAGCCCCAGTTTCCACAAATGGAATTAATTACGGCAGATGAGTTAGGGCCAGATCCATGAGCGGTGTGTACCAGCATGATGCCTCGGAGATCAAAGGAGCTGAGCCAGTTCCTCTCCCTGGAAAGCTACAGAGCTGCTGCACAGGAGGGAATGGAAGCAGTGGGCAGAGGGGAGAGCCATTTCATGCCAAGACATGCTCCACATGCCATCTTTACTGAATCCAGCATTTACTCTTCCATTTCAATTAAAAAAAATCAGATTATTCATCTCTAGCCAGACTATTTCCTATCTATTTTCACATTTGGGATAAGGAATTTTCTCAAATGCCTTGAGGATTTGTTTTTTCCATTCCCCCAACAAACGTGACAAGCTATTGGATGTGCCTATCCGGCTTAAGAAGCTGGGAGAACTGTTTTTAGGATTAGCAAAGAGATGTTAGCACGGAGAGATCAACAGCTCCTTCAGACAGCCTGCTGGCTCCAACGGAGGAGTCAAACAGTCCATTTATTCCAGGGACATTGCTGAGCATGTAGTTATTGCTGCTAATTGTTGCTTTTAACCCCAGTAGCATTTGCAGTATCTTCACAGAAGCCTGAAAATAGCATCTTTTCCTCTTCTAGTTTTGGCCTTCTGCGTATTTTTCTTCCCCCACTTTTAAAAACAATAATGAACGTAAACGAAATGATTCACTTTAACATTTATTCCTTATTGTCATCAACCTCATCATCACTGTTGTGGGAACAGCCATGTTATCGTGCTCCCTCTGCCGACTGGCTGCCCGCCAGAGGAAAACAAAGCTGGTAGGAATATTCATATCGACTGCTAATATAATTGTAAAACTTCAGTGATGGAGCGGTGGATACAAAATTGGATCTCTCTGAATCTAGAGTTCTTCTTCTGTCACGTTGTAAAACTTTGATGATAACAAATGTGGTATAAGTTAGATGTAGGGCTGGAGCCCTTTTGGTAGAGCAGAGTTTTGTGGGAATCCTGTAAGATCATATAGTGACCGTGTCTAGTGATCGTTAGGGAGCACTCTGCCCTCAGAAAGAAAGACAGACTTATTTAACCCTTAATTTGGCCCTTAAAAGGAAATAGATGCTTTCCCTCCCTTTTTGCCTGTGATGCTTTCCCAGGAGGCAGGTACCCCAGGGCTTGGAGCCCGGCTTCCTGCTCTCCCCTCCTGCGGACGGGACCTAAACCCACCTCTCCGGTTCCTGGGATTGTTTCTTCCCTTGTTTCACGTCAGTTTCCTGTTTTGTTTAAGGTCAAGAAACCAGAAATATTTTCTGGTGGATCGAATTTTGGATCTCTTTTTCTCATCTTGAAGACCAAGCAAAGCAATAAAGTGTTAGCCCAGCACTACCCTTACAAAATTCCTATATATCGTCAGAATTAATATCTTGTTGGAAGCTCTCAGGCCTCCTCTTTGCTTAACAAAGGCCAAAACTATATTATAATGGAGATTCAGAATCCTCCTTGGTCCTAAGATGCTAGCAGAAATTATACTGATGACTCACTAATTTGAAGAC
Organism: Aptenodytes forsteri; assembly: GCF_000699145.1. NCBI lineage: Eukaryota > Metazoa > Chordata > Aves > Sphenisciformes > Spheniscidae > Aptenodytes > Aptenodytes forsteri. Next base: position 20,990,182 of record NW_008795129.1, read on the forward strand.
CAAGCAAAGCAATAAAGTGTTAGCCCAGCACTACCCTTACAAAATTCCTATATATCGTCAGAATTAATATCTTGTTGGAAGCTCTCAGGCCTCCTCTTTGCTTAACAAAGGCCAAAACTATATTATAATGGAGATTCAGAATCCTCCTTGGTCCTAAGATGCTAGCAGAAATTATACTGATGACTCACTAATATGTTGTATTTTATTACAGCTTAATATGTTGGAATTGAAAAGTTCAAGCCGTACATAGTATTGAAGTAATGTAATTACATAATTATATATTATATTATATAATATGATTACCTTTAAATAATGTGATTATATAATATTTATCTATTTTGCTTTTCAAAAGTATGCTCTGAAATAAATAAATCACAGAGAGTGCATTAAATGTAGTGTGTCTTTTTTTTTTTTTTTAATTTCCTTTTCTTCCAGGCAACCAGTAACGAAAAACACGTTTCGGCAGTACAGGGTACTAGGGAAAGGCGGCTTTGGGGAGGTGAGAAATTCTGAAAGTTTCTGTTAAGAGTGTTTCTTACTTCTCAGGCACTGCAGGTTACAGGAGCCTGATGCGACAGAGGCTGATTTTCATTAATTGCTGACAGTTTTACTTAACCTCTCATGACACTGTAATCTCAAAAGAACACTTCTGAGAATTATTTTGTATGTGACCGTTGCATTCACAGTGGAATTAGGGTCACACCCTTATTTGTATTTTACTGATGGCTCGAGGTCGCTGCCTAGGCAGCAGAGTCAGAGGAGGCGCGGACAGGCTTTAGCTGAGCAGATTACAATCTGCACAGACAAAAGGAGGTGGGATAGGAAGCGGGCGGAGGAAAGTGAAATAATTAAACCAGTATTACACAGCAGGTTTGGAAACAGTAGTCGGTTCCCCAGCTGCCCCCGCCTGTGCCTTATTCGCTACGCCGCCGTCTCTAACCTTAAAAGGACTAAATCCGATCAGATCGTGAGGAGTAAAGTGCAACCCAGACACAGCGTTTGCTTCGACTTACCCAGCAATTGTTCTGTTTAATTCGCAGGTCTGCGCTTGCCAAGTCCGAGCGACAGGGAAGATGTACGCCTGCAAGAGATTAGAGAAGAAGAGAATAAAAAAGAGGAAAGGCGAATCCATGGCACTAAATGAAAAGCAGATTTTAGAAAAAGTCAATAGTCAGTTTGTAGTGAGTATTGAACTCCCTAGAGCTCAGCTCACTGCTCACCTGCTGAGCACTGTTCTTGTTGAATCCGATGCCTCCTCCTCCTGCTACAGGAAAGGTGCCAGAAGCTGACTCCCTTCGCTTTACACCTTAGTCCTGCTCCATGTGCCTTTACCAAGTCTTATTTTAGTCTCTGGTCTGTGAGAAATGCACCAAACAAGGTGCCTGTTACTACCATGGGAGCATGATGCATTTTACAGCCTTGAATGTTTCAGGGCTGCATCAGGCTGAGCTATTTTTATCCAGCGTGATTACCTGAATTCCCAGTGTCTGGGAGAGAGGAGCTTGGAGGAGACTGAAGGAGATTCAACCCAAATAGATCAGAAGAGATTGGCTAGTAGGAGCATCTAGCCAGTGACGTGGAGCTGGTCTGCCTGACACAGGGCTTTCCTGAGATCTGCCAGCTCTTGTGTCTCTTTAAAAACTTGCCTTAGATTAAAAAAAAAAAAGGTGGTGTTATCTCAGCATCTGTCATGTTCTTTATACTTATTTTAGGAAACACTATGAATACAACAGATGCAAGATGCTTACTTACCTCTGGCAGAAGCAAAGACAATGGCACATAGTTAAAAGTGATGGGTAGCTTTGGGCTTGTCTGATCGTTCCTGGGGCACCCACCAGAGCCTCGCAAGGGTGATGCTGACCTTCGTGCCTCAGTGATGGTCCGTTTGACCACCACAGGACTGAGCTATCTGGGCCTTCCTGGGAACCTACTGAGATGATGGGTTTCTGACAGCTATCCAGCAAAACAGTGCAGAGGAGGTGTAGATTCCCTTGACTGTTAAGATTTCTCTTATGTGGAAAACTATGTCTGGATTTAGTATGTTTGTCCAGCCTGTGAAGCTATCTGAGCATTAACCTTGAGGGTTTCTGATGATGAGTAGGCTGGATTCAACAAATTAATCTATAAAATCCTAACATCTGATTTTTCTGTAGTTTTAAAATTTATGTTTGCTATTGTAATAAGGCCCCTATCAAATTCGGTCAATGTATTTTTTCCCTTTTCTAGAGAAAATCTTTAATGAAAAGTTAGTGCTTTCTTCTTAGCAGCTAACTGAGCTGTCACAACTATGCTACAAATGTTTTTCTAGGTCAATTTAGCCTATGCCTATGAAACAAAGGATGCACTGTGTTTAGTTCTGACCATAATGAATGGAGGTGACCTGAAGTTTCATATCTACAACATGGGAAACCCAGGCTTTGAGGAGGAAAGAGCTTTGTTTTATGCAGCAGAGATTCTTTGTGGCTTAGAAGACCTACACAGAGAAAATACTGTGTACAGGTAAGCACTCTCTAGAGTCTTAGGACATCTTTTCTGGGTAGAAAAGAATTGCCTGCATCCTCCCTACTCATTGTGGTGCTGTACAGCTTAGATACCTCAGTGCTTTGGCTGAAATTTCACAGAGCCCTGTACAAATACAGTATGATTCAGTAATCATGGAAGGAAGCAGTTGCTTCACTAAATACATCCTGTCTAAATTACACAGAACTAACACAAAGCTCCCCAAACCCTACCTCAGCATGCACTGGGTGACATAAGAAAATTATGAAAGTTCCTTTAAAGGGATTTCATTAAGGAATCTAGTTTCTAGTTGGTATGAAATGGAGATCATTCTATTCAAGCCTCTATTTTAATTAGTTAGATTATATTGCAGATTAGATTATCAGATGTGGAAAAACCATCTCTCCTATCCCAGAGGGAGCACAATTAGCACAAGAGGGTGTTTGAGACACAGGGCATGGATTTACGCTCTAGGACACGAACTAGTCGATTAGCTAGATTGGATCGTGATGGTGGCCGTAGCATGCCAGCCGTGGAAGGAAGCACATTCACAGCCACGCAACGGAGGCGTCCTGCTGGCAGCATCCCATCCGCTGCGGGTGCAGCCAGCGGGCAGGGTGCTGCCCGGAGTGGTGACAGGCTTCGAGAAGGACAAATTTCAAGTTCGTAGCTTGCAGTCTGGCTTGCAGCTCTATATAAGCACTTTTCCAGGGCATCATAGTGTTTACTTGCTGGATAAGCAGGGTGATTGCAGACAGAGTTCTTGTGACTCCATGAGGATGTATTTTTTTTAATCAATGACCAATGTAGTTGTAAACAACATTTAATGTTTGTCTTCATCATCCCAGCTTGTGAAATTATTATTGCTGGCATTCACAGCAGAAGAGGTCCTGTAAATTAATGAAGGAACTTCCAAGGACAATGATTAATAGACAATAATATGTTATTTTTAAAAACTAAGCCACACTTTAAATCATTTGATATGCCCATGTGTAATAAGCATTATGCATATGCTTGTATACATAGAAATTAAAATATTGTTGTTCCTTGGAGGAGTTCTTTAGCAAACTGCTACTTGGTTGCTTCACTGTGACTCAGATCTTGCTAGCTGGCATAAAGAGGGCAGACAGATAACATGCTGCTTTAGCTGGCGCTGGCCCAAGAAGGAGATTTTTTTTCTCAAGGAACAAAATGGAATTAAGTGTTTAATGTCAGTTGAAAAATCAAATAATGAGTGACGTGTCTGGCTGCCCTTTTCTTTAAAAAAAATCCTACCACATTCAAAAAAGTTTTAGGAGGTATTATAGTCTTTCTTTAAAAAGTACTAGATCACAAGCATTCTTTATTGATGAAAATGACTGGTACATTCATAACATGGCTGGTAAAATGCCATACTAACTAATGCCACTTTCTAATAAAACAAATTAGATCTGGCCACCTGAAATAGTATGTGGCTCTAAGAGAAATGGCATCCTACTTCCTTAAGCAGTTGTTCTCATGTTACTCTTAAAAGAGCTGCTCGTTTACACCTCAGATGGCACATTCATTTTGGTGACGAATGATATTATATCCTTATAGGTGACATTTTCTAGCAGTATTTTAGGAGCATCTGCAGAGACCCCTAATTTGTAATACCGCAGCATGTTTTGGGACCCGTGAGAAGTGCTATATAGGTCAATAAAATATAGCAGCTAAATGCTACTATTTTCTCAAGGTGAATAATTCATCACAAAACACTTATTCCTCAGACTTAATTTCATTTTCTATGAACAAAATGCTTCTGAGTAAATCACAGCGTCGGAAAATACATCCCCATCTCATGGGCCAGTGACGCACACTACGGACGTGACCCGAGGAAACAACCAGGCTCAGAGTCAGATTTATCTGATTCAGAATTCCCTTGCCAAACATTGCACTAATGTTACATTTCTCAAGTCCATCATGTTAGTAAAGGTCAATGGGTCGATTGTTCATGGAAAGCAAACATAAAAAGCTGGTTCTCCTCAAATTATTTATATATATAAAAAAATATATATAATTTTTATTTTTAATATATATATTTTACAAATATACAAATTATTTACATATATGCTGTAGCCATGCCTGGAAGCTCCAGCCAGCATCGAGATCACATTGTCCTAGGCATTACACAAATATACAGGAAAGCCTTGTCCACTGTGATTAATTGAGTTGTTTATGCTGTCCTGTACAGCCAAACAATGTACCACCACCTTTCTAGCATGGGCACAGTGCCAGCAGTTTATGTTGCATTATATTTAGGCAAGTCTAGTTTACATATGGGAAGCTGTACCATTGGGAAGTAGTCTTACATGTAACTGTGTCCACCGGGGAGTTTTATTTCTCCGAGACATTTCAGTACAAAAATCATGTTCCTCCTTGGCACTTGGAAGTGTTGGCCATGCAAAGGAAGCCAGCCTTGATCCTGAGGAACTAGAAATCTGAAAACAGAAATGACAACTGATGCCTGTGGGGAAGGAAAGACTGCCCTAATTGCCCTAAATCACAGAGGACTGTAAGGACTGAGCTGCTGTTCTCAGAGTCCTCGTGGAGTCTCTCATTTTCTCATTCAGAGACAACATATCCCAACTTGCACACAGGATTCTAGTCATTTGGTCACAGTTACAGCTTTAAGTGGGACTAATAACTACTGGAGTGGAAGATGAAGTAACTAATGAAGTCTGAGTTCTTCAAGGAAATAGTTCTTAAGGGATTTGGAATAAATTTTAAAAAATAAATAGGAAATGCCCTCAACCATGTTGCTTCAGCATTTGAAACCTTCTGCTGATAGGCAGGGAAAGCCCACAGTGGTATGTTAAACAAAATCGCAGCTTCTCCTCGGCATTAGGCTGCCCTTCACATATTTCAGTATTGTTTATTTGAAAAGTAGGCTTGGTACCACTGGGCTCCTGGTGAAGTTTATCTTGAGAGGTCAAGAGGGTCTGAAGCAAGCAAGAAGAGGAGATTGTTCACAGCACTCTATGTTCTTGCTTGAAATAATAAATAACAACGAGACAAGTTTTGAAATTTTAATCTTGGCATTGTCAAAACTATAAAATACCCCTCTTCATTCACAGGAAAATTCACAGCACCAGAGTGGTACAGCTTGAAACACAGGGCGGGCTCCTGCACAGACTCTGTGCAATGCACTGATCTCCTGGTGCGAGGGTTTCTCTTGTACACCCCACTCTCTTTGCTCTTTGAAAAGAAATGCTTCTTGCTGGGAAGCTAACAGAATCAAGCTGGTTCACAAATGCAAGAAGGCCTTAAAAAAAGACGAGGCCAAGTGCTTCTTGGATTTGCACCAGGCTAAACGCTGTGTTTCAGTAGGAGTTGATCAGATAAAAGTCAGGGCATGATGTTGTGAATTGCAGCAATACATTTTTCCCTGCCTCACCCGGCTGCGCTGGTGCCTTATTCGGGCTCCTGAGCCAGCACAGCCTGCTCCGGTCGCACAGCCTGCTCCGGTTGCACAGCCCTTCTGGGACACTCCCTGCCCAGCATGTCTCCACCTTCCCTCTGAAACCTCCAGGTCCCATTTCCCAGGCTGACTTCATTCCCGCTTTGCACTAGCAGCAGGCTGTGCCTCGTCCCTGCTTAGTGGCAGGGGGAGGACGGGAAGGACCCCGCCTGGCTCCTGCCTTGACAGCAGCCCACCGCATCCAGGAACAGCAGCAGCGGCTGGAAAGGTGTGCTCAGCTCCCAGGCTTGGAAAACAGCCTTGGTCAAGCGAGGGGACTTGAGTGTGGGACTTGATGCCTGGGCAGCATCTAGAAGCAGCAACTGGTGGAGCAGGTTTGGTGCAAACAAACCTTTCAGAAGAATGACCTGCCAAGGCTCTGCTAAATATATGAAAACTGAGATTTTTTTTTTTTTTTTTTTTTTTTTTTTTTTTTTTTTTTTTTTGAGAAGTTTATAACTTGGCCAGATTTGGGAATTTTTTTTTCACAGGAGCAGTAAAAGGCACATCTTTGACATCAGAGTGACCACCTTGCCAATTTTCATGGCGTTGCTCCAAACCACATAGGCACTAGAGTTTCACAAATGTTTGTAAGAAGAATCTTAATCTGGGCACAGCATTCCCCCCTCTGCCCCTCATTTCCCAAACTCGCTGAAATTATTACACATGTGCACAAGTGCATGTACACACATTCACATATTTGGTCCGAGTCAGATGCCAGGGATAGAAAATTTGAGCCCAACAGATTGCTGTTTCCATTTTCATACGCAAATAAAATATTTTAAAATTTAAAATATTTTTAACAAAATATTTTATAACAGAAAATGTTACAGAGATTTAACAACACGCAGGACTATAGGGCTTGATTTACAGGGCTTACTGGACTAGATGGATGAGTCCATTATAGAGTAGATTAGGAACTAAAAGCTTGGCTTAGTGAAAAAAGGTAACTCCAGTTTAGAAAAAGACATATGGTTTCAGTCTATCTGTGAAGTGAGTTGTAGAAAGTTGTGTTGGTTTCATGAGTTCCTTGCTGTTTGAGTTGACACTCAGTTGGTTTATTACTAGTAATAAATGTGCTCACACACTGTCGTATGATGTTATCAAAACCAGCTTCATACAAATAACTGCTATCTTTCATTTTCAGAGATTTGAAGCCAGAAAATATCCTGCTAGATGATTATGGTAAGTCTCAGAGGTTTACAGAGATGCTTTCACAGGAAAGTAGATTAAGTTAGTTTTAGGATATATATTGCACAAAGACAAATAATGCTCTGAAGTGACTAAAAGGCTCAGCATACACTAATACTTCTGTCTTGGGGTGGGTGAAGTGCTAGAGCTCACCGCATGGGTGGAATGAAGCAGCCGAGCTGCTCAGCAGGGTCTGTTCTCGAGAGCGTGGCTTTGCTGGGAGCGTCTGCCTTTTTCCATTGTTTTTCCATCCTTACTGTTGCAAGGCTGACACAACACAAAGGAAGTCGGGATTTCTGAATTTGTGCTCCCCGCTCCATTTTCAAAAGTACTTTCATCCTTTGCTGAGCCAACTCTCTTTTTATGCAAACCCAGGTACCCGTTTGTTGCTGAAGGCAGCGATAATCAAATCTCATGCTGACTTACAGACCAGATGTATGTAGCCCCTTCAGCCATCAGAGAGTTACAGAATTACGTCAGCCCATCCATCCACTGTCATCAGTTCAAGATACTTCCCTACAGCATGCTCCTCATTGCCTTTTTTCAGTTGGTTTTAAAATACCTAACTCAATCCACTCTAGTCCACTGTTAAAATTACTTTCACTGCATTATAACACCCTTAATCATTCCTCTTCTCCTTATCAATGAAACTGCTCCAATTCAGTGATTCAGAACAGTCTTTTCTTAAAATGTCTGAACGGTAAATTGCAAGAATATTGCAGCGATGTGTTTTGTGTGCAGTTGTGTTTTTGAACTAATTCGGGTCATGTTATTATATCTGTTTTGTGGTGTTTTGTTTCTTTTTCCCTTCCAGGCCATATTAGAATATCTGATTTGGGTCTAGCTGTTAAAATCCCTGAGGGTGAATCAATCCGTGGAAGAGTAGGAACAGTAGGGTATATGGGTAAGTCTTCAGTAGCTTATCTTTTTGATAATTTGCTGAGATTGAGTTTTTGAGCTCTTTCTGCCACGTAGGCTTAAGAAAAAGAATAAAAAAATATTCACATTCAGCTGGGTCCAGTTCCCTGCAGCAACCCACCACGGAGTCATGCTAGTGAAAATCAGAAGTGGGCAAAAGGGTGGACCACAGTAGCTCTTAATGAGACTGGTCTATAATCCTAAATCAGCAAAGAAAATTAAAAGAGACAACAACCGGGGTGCTAGTGGTTTTAGTGTAGATTTATTTCAGGAGGGTTATGTGGATAAAAGAAAGGTTTCTTTCTAGTTGCTACTTTGTATAATAGTTAGAATGTATTTGTATGTTTATGGTAAAATGGGTAAGTCCGCACCTATGGTCATCTTGACCACAGTCATCTTGAGTCCTCCCCTAGGTGCAGGGGAGGCTGCACAAAAGCAGAGTAGAGTTTTGTATATTGGTAAAAAACACACTCCCCGATCCAACTTGATCTGTTTTCTAAATTCAGTGTAATTATTTTCATGCATTCTTGGGTGGGCATATTTCTTGGAATAAATTGCTTATGCTTATTTGACTAAATAGAAACTAGCTGATATGAACCACTGTTACACCATATGGAGACTTTAACGAAAGCAAGCAAATCAGTTGTCATTTCTAAATTTTGTTCTCTCAGTGTAAGTTTGCGTGCACACTAAGACTGTGCTTGTGAGCGTACCTGTGTGTGTTTGTACCCACGTATGGAAGTGAGGATGCCTGCAAGACAGTGACTATATGCCCAAAGCACACTGGATGGTTGCAACACAAAATAAATGGATTTGTTTTTTAAAGGGGGGAAAAAAGTTATAAATTGAGCAAAAAGAAAGAATTTGCTTTTGAAGGAATGTCGCTGCTGTTTACAGGATGTGTGTTTGTATGTCATTTCTTCCCTAAATGGAGAAATCCGGAAGGACTCTTAAGATTAGGCCTCTGCTTAATACTTAGCTTCAACTTCTTTTTGTTTTTTTAATTGGTCTGATTTGGTAGAGAAGTCAGAAGACAGCATGCACATGGCATGTAGCGTGTAGAGAAAAAAACATGGCATGTAGCATGCCGCATTTTCTGTAATGCCATCAACAGAAATCAGGTGGTATTTTTATATTTTACCCACCATTCTCTGTGCGTGTGTATTCAGTCACCAAAATGGAACTTTCAGAAATTTAATTTTTTTTGCCTATGTACATATCAAGCATTTCCACAAGACACATCTTTCTCCTCCACAGCTCCAGAAGTGTTGAACAACCAGAGATACACACTCAGCCCTGACTACTGGGGGCTAGGCTGTCTCGTTTATGAAATGATTGCTGGGCAATCACCATTTCGTGGAAGGAAAGAGAAGGTAAAGAGGGAAGAAGTGGACAGAAGAGTGCTGGAGACAGAAGAGGTGTACTCCCATAAGTTTTCTGAGGAGGCCAAGTCCATCTGTAAAATGGTAAGGGGCTTGAAGGTCCAGTGTGGCAGCTTCATTAGCAAGCTATATCTGATGCAGTTTGAGCAGTAACACAGTACCATAGAGGGACTGAAGGGACAAGGACTAACCAAGTTAATCTGTTGATGGGTTGACTGCATTCTCTTATTCATTCAAATTGTGTTTATTTGGGCTTGCTTCTCCATGAGATTCATCACAGTCTTCTCGAGTCCTCTCCAAAGTTTTATGGCCAAGGGAGCGGTATCTATTCTCATGAGACTTTGAATGTTAGTTTGCAGTCAAGAATGCATTTCTGTCTTTTATAATCTTGTAGAAAAAATAAAAAGGACTTGATGATGCAAGACTCTGATTGTCTCCTGCAAGGAACTGAAAACCCCATGCTTCCATTGTCTTTGGTGAGCGCTGGGGGTAAGCAGGACAAAGATTATGCAATGAAATTATTGTGACGCTCAAATGTTGTCCCACCCCATCTCACTAACTTTGTTAGCAGCTTTTCCCCCAGGGTGCCAGGGTATCCAGCTTTTTTTAATGCTGTTGAGCTGTCCTTTAAAATGTTTTCTCACTCTTTCAGCTGGGAGTCATTTTCGTAGCACAATAGCCATGTCTGACAATGGAAATCCTCAAACCCTCTGAGAAATCTCAAAGCTGTGTCTGAATTCATCGATGTCTTGTTGACATCCATCTTTAGAAGGCTGAATTTTAATTTGGGAAGGGATGTGGCCTTTTTCTTGATGTTGTTTGCTAAAGAGTGAAGTCTCCTTTGGAGACAATGACATATCTGTGTATACTGGTAGAGAGAGAATGAAGGGAAAGAAAGGTCAACAAATAGGTAGTGAGAGTTTCACCAATATCTTGTGCAACAGGCAAGCAAACAGCAGATCAACAACATTCTGGTTGGCTGGCTTCATGAAGAGATATTGAAGTCTCCTTGCAAAATAATAATGGTAGTATTGCCAAGTATCATGCCTGGAAGTCATTAACTCACAGTACACCAACTCATTGCTGAATCCTAGGGGTAGTAATTAACTGACATCACTCTTGATAGATACTCTAGGCCATTCACTGCCCTTAATCTGCGATTCAGAACCCCCAGTGAAGGTGGCGTGGGAGGATCTAGGACAGCCACAGGCTCTTACAGACCATTTCATGTGCTCAAACAGCCTGCCGTCTCTTCTCTAGTAGCATCTCAACTCCCACCAGGTGAGGAGCAGCGCCTGCTGGAGTGGCAGAGAGTTTGTGCGTGTCCTATTGTTAGCATGAAATGAAAATGTTGTGAGGCAAAAATTATATTCTTGTTGCTTGTTCTGTAGTTAGTTGCAGGCATGAGGCATAGTAGAATGAAAGTATACTTTGAAAATAACCAAGCCCATGAGAACTTAAACCTGAGAAGAATTAAATGTAGCATTGATGGGATAGTGCTGGAGGTGACTTACCACTCCCAAGGGAGTAGACAGTGAAAGTCATTATACTGTAGTGGTCATTTTCATCTTCAAGCCATAGAGTCTATGGTTTCAGGGAGTCAGGGACTTCAGGAAGTTATCTAGTTCATTCCCTTGCCTCAGGGAACCATGAACTATATATAAATCATTCCTGACAACTTGATCATTACTGCTTCACTGTCCAATCACATGGCATGTTTATTTAGGTGGTTTGTGCAAACTCTTAATGGATCCAAAGATAACGCTGTCATTTTTGAGCATTAATGCATTAAAATTACTGTGCCTTAAGGCTGGAAGAGCCTTACTTCTGATACTGAGCATGATGGCATTTGTGGTTTTCCATCCAAAAGTCATTTATTTTATCAGGTGATATTTTTAAAAATCCATGATTCACATATATTTTCTCAAATACTTTTTTCTCTTTATATTGAAAACCAGAACTTTGTTGCTTTGTATCAGCATCTTAACAAGCAAACAAAAAAGTGATAATTAAGTACCCATCATACCTGCAAAATGAAGCATGAAGTTGCAGTACATAAATCCAACTTGAGCCTTCACAAAGATGCAACACAAAAGGCTTTCCTGTAGTGGACTCTTCAGGGGAGGAGTGAGGAACAACATGTTTTCCACCTTGTCTCCTAACCTTCTCTTCAAAGCTTATTCCATGAGCTAATAGCGTCTCCATCAGGAAATATATTGTCTTTATTAATTTACTCATATGAAAACCCTTTAGTGTCACCCCATGTCAACATTCCCCTCCTGGATGTTTATGCCCTTTGCATTTTTGCAGGCACATATCATAGCTCCCATAAATCATCATCCATCCCATATTTCCATGTTTCATTTTGTAAGTCATTTCCCATAAATCAGCCCTCATTTTGGACTGAAACAGAGATGAATAATAAATAATTAGGAACAGGGGCAGCTGGCTTTCTGGGAAGCTCCCCAGCCCATAGTTCCCATATAACATAACTGCTTCATGGTGTGTTTTTTCTGTGAAAAAATCCAATCTTTCTAGGAAATGCTCCCTGTTTGTTGTTGTTATGACTTGTACTTCATTGATGTACATGCGTGTTTTCCCTGACAAGTGCAGTCTTGCATCCAAAGATGTGACTTGAAGTGCATTCAAGTCAACAGTACTGGACAGGCCCATATTGCTGTGCTCTTCTGTCACTCTGTCAGTGTCCTGTTTGTCTACGTTTCCCGCAGACTATCCTCCCTGCCGCTTCTTATTCCTGCAGCTCCCATTTGACTCCGCAAAAGGGGTCTCTGATTGGGGGGTGCAAAGAAGACAGAGCCAAACTCATCGTTCGGTGCCTAGTGACAGGACAGGAGGCAATGGGCACAAACTGAAACACAGGAGAGTGCCTCTGAACATCAGGAAACACTTTTGCATGGTGAGGGTAGTCAAATACTAGAACAGGTTGCCCAGAGAGGCTGTGGAGTCTCCACACACCATTCCCCTTTTCTCCTTTCATGAGCAGCAATTTTTTGCACTCTCACCCTACAAAAAATTTCCCTTACTCCTATAATTTTGGGACTAGCATCTTAGGACTTGGAGTTTTTTATTACATGGTATGATCTGGATATGAACTGACTGATCACATGAAGATAAATAAAGCAGTGCTTTGGGGACTGTTGGCTTTTTTTAGCAATCCTCACAACAGTTGTTTCTTTTTGTAAAGGAAGCAAAACAAAGTCGTGGAAAAAGTCTCAGACATTGCAGAGTTTGAATCCCCAGTGGGGATCAAATGAGTGACATGAAAGTATCAGAGAGTTCTTTATATCAAGAAAAAGATATTAATGTAACTTCACTGCTGCTACTCAAGACTCTTCTTTGAAAGTTCTATTCTAGTCACACTTTGCCCATAACTCTGTAGACTAAATCCTGCCCTCATTTACACACATCCAGTGTCCTCTGGAGCCTTTGTTACCAGAACATAAAGCTCTGCTGCTTGGTATTAACTTCATGCATGGTTGGATGGCCTAAGCCATCTTCAGATCTGAAGCTCTGTGAATTCTCCATAGGCTTTGGCTGTAGAATTACACTTAAATTATGTTTGATTGGGTCATTTGCACTGCTGTCCCAGGAGGGCTTGTCATCAGCCTGATGTAGTTGCTTTTGTTCTGCTCTCTATTCATATTAAATACATCCTTTGAAACTGAATTAAACAGAAGTGTAGAGATGACTCAAAACATACAGTTGATATCTCCGTTTTCATTCCCTGGTCAGATTCCCAAATGTGGTGCATATTTCAGGCTATTACACAGGTTTACTACTGCAGAAAGCTGCTGGGGCTGCAGGAAATGGTACAAGACTCATTATTCCTTGGACAAAGGAAGGACCTTCCCTTCTGGAAAATATTCTAGTCCATGCTCTCTCTTGATATCCACAACAGAAGCCAGGAGAAGTGTCTGGTTTCACCTGTTGCCATCTCTAGAGCTGGCTGCAGCTACAGCTTACCAAATTCCATGAATTTCTTATTTTTTCTCCATTGGGACTCTCCTCAAGGGGCAAGCAGCTGCTCCCCTGCAGCACGGCTTTGCAAGAGAATCCTCTCTTTTCTGTGGGCTTTCAGTCCCAGACTATTCCCAGTTGCCTCTTCACTTTTGTGTCTTTCAGCCTGCAGTGGCCAGCCACCCACGACCAACTGTATTCATGCTCCAGAGACTTCCTTCTTGCATCTGAGGTTACTGAATACTCCCTTGTTTATCACGGAGGAGCCTAGGAATCCCCATTCAGCCTTTTTCTAGCCTCAACTACCCTATCCTCTGACCACACACTCCAAAAAACTTCTAACATTTACAGCCCGGCAAGGGTAAATTCCCAGATTAGCTTGGTCTTCCCACTTAGTCCAGAGGCAGGAGAATTACTGGCTGCACAGACAGGAAAGTAACCCCCTTTCTTCCCTTCACAGCTGACCTGTAGAGCAGAAACTAGAGAGGTCTCCTTTATCATCTACAGGCAAGTCCAATTCTACCCCTTCCTACTGCAACTTGCTCCTCAGCAGCACTGTTCCTGAAAGCTTCAAGGTATCATTTCCAAAAGTATATCAGAGCCATGGGTAGTAGAAGTGGTCTTTCTGCTTTCAGATTCTTCTTTCCACCTGTCAGGAAAGTCCTCTCAACATAAGAAGATCAAAAGAACTTTTGTCTTCTCTGCCCAGCCACAATAGAGCAAACCAGATCTTGACTGGAAATTCCAAAGCAATCATCTTCTTTACATAGGCTAAATCCATATGCCTGTTGGGATTTAAAAAAACAAAAACAAAAATCCCACAACAAAAACCCTTGCCTCAAGACCATGAGAGCTCAAAGTCTCATGCAAGGATTTGAAAGCAAAACATCCCTCTTTCCTTCTACCCAGGGAAAGCAAGCTCCAGAGAAGTGCCCTGAGAAAGATCTTTTCCTATGAGCTGGATCAATATGGTGCTGTATCACATGAATCTATGTGCTCAGAGGATGACAAGGCATAGAGATGTTTCTTCAAGTCTTTCTCCATCTATGAACCAGCCAGTCGTGGTGACCAGTCAGACCAGATGTCACCACCTAGACAGCAGCAGAGGCAGAGGAAACTGTGAGGAAGAAAGGGACATTGCTATCTGGAAGCTGGAAGTTGCTGTTGTGGCCAGAACCACGAGCTTTTCCCCCATCCCTCAGTCCATACAGTCTCCTCTGGCTATTGCTGCTGCTGCTGCTGAGGCAGAAAGAGCCTAGCAGAAGACTCTTCTTTTCTGTCCCACAAACCCCTTCACCACCTCTTCTGGCTGCTTGGCCTCTGCCATTGTAGCTTGCTCAGGACTGGCTGGAAGATGGTCTCTGCATACATGGGGCACACTGATTGCCAAAGCCATTTGCTGTCTCAGGCTGGAAATGAGGTTCCTAGCAAAAAAATGCAGAACTGAGGAGGCTGTGGAAGTCAGATAAGAAAACCACTGATGCCCTGGGGGTAGCACAGCATTCAGAGAAGCCTAAGGAGCTGTGACCCTGTAAACCATGATAAGGACAAGAAAACCCAGCTTTAGCCAGACACCAGAGGAAAGCATACCAACCTCACATTAACAACAAACAGTTCTTTCAAGGTTCCTTCTCATTGAGATGATGTGGCTGAGACAGCAACACAACCAGAGGGTACAGGGGCATACCCTGAGCTTGAAAGCCTACAAGCAACATCTCCAGACAACCTTGCCTTAGTGGGGAAGCTGCCTGGCTCCCCATTCCCAACCTCCTGCAGGGCTGCACCTGATTGTCTACCTGATCTCCTGAAACACTTCTCTTCTCCGACCCTCCCAAAGCTATTTGCCTCCTGTTCTCCTGAGACCCAGCAGGCACTGCAAGGTACAGCTCAGCTTGCTGGCTGCCCTAGCTGTCAGGTACAGCTAGTAAGATCCCCGGGGACTTATCCGGGCGGGGTCCCAAGGGCTCAGTCCCTTCACGGACTCGGATGATCAGAGAATCCAAACCACCCCACTGTCCTGCATAGGCGCTGAGCCCCTCCGTGCGCAGGCGGTCCCAGGGAGTTTTGCTCATCATTTCAGTGCGATTGGTCTGCACAGCCCAGCTGGGGAGGGGGGAAGGGGAGATCGCTGCTTTTCAGCTCCCGCTTTGGAGCAGCAAAGCTGGAGACGGAAGAGGAGGTGAGGCGTGAACGTTTCCTTCCCCCGGGCACCCAGTCCCCAGTCCCCTCCTGCCCCAGAGAAGAGCGTCCTACACAGCTCCAAGGCCGCTCACTCGTCGGGATCCTTCCCCGAGGGGAGCGGAACCCCTCGCCGCCCCCGGCCGGGCCCCGCCGCCGCCCCGC
>NW_008795129.1:21006133-21011540 GCF_000699145.1 Aptenodytes forsteri
CGCACAGCCTTGGTGTCAGTGCAGGCTGGCTCAGCCCCTTCCTTCAGCAGCCGTTTAGAAATCAGGGTACCAAAAGTGCTGAGCGGTGGGGGTGTCTGCCTGGCTGCATGCCCGGCTCCAGGAGGCATACCCTTCCTGTGGAAAATGGCTGGGGTTCTTATTTCCTCCATGATGTTGCAGTGTAAGTATGTAGTCTTTTCCCCCAGAGTGGAGACTCCACAAAGCTAGCCTTGACTGTTTTCAACCCATGTTTATTTTTCTGTTGTGCTAAGGCACATGTTATGCATCTCTTTAATAGGCAGTTGAAATCTCTGGGCAGATTATGGTGAGTCCAGAGTTATATTTTCTCTCCTCTATCTAGGAGAGCATCACACAGGCTTCCTCAAAGATGAATGGAAGGACAAAAAGGAACCAAATTTGTGAACCTTCACTTTTCAGCAGATTGCCTGAAGTCAGTGGTACATTTAGAAAGGTCCCTGTCCCAAGTGATGGTCTTTCTGCACCAGTCATTTGCATGCTGAGCTCTGCCTCTCTTCAAGTGTTTAGATGTGATCTCTTACGACATTGATTTAGCCTACTTGATTCTACATATATGATTTAAAAGAAGAGGCATTTTGGTGAAGATTTGGCTACATGTTCTGTCTCCTCATCCACCAACTAGCCTGTGCCAGAATTGTTCTTCCATTGAACTGT
Source organism: Aptenodytes forsteri (assembly GCF_000699145.1). NCBI lineage: Eukaryota > Metazoa > Chordata > Aves > Sphenisciformes > Spheniscidae > Aptenodytes > Aptenodytes forsteri. The sequence continues at coordinate 21,006,827 of NW_008795129.1, forward strand.
TCTCTTGCAGATCAATTAGTCCATCCATACAAGGTCTTCCAGGACCTACAACCCCTGTGTTTGTGTTCATGGACCTGCTTATCTAATAGACCAAGGATGCTGAGTTCAGTTAGCGTCCATTGCTCCATTACAGGTACCCAGGAAACAGGCAGGACTTGCTGTAGCAGGTAGAGGTGGTGCATTGCCCTTCTCTGAAAAAAAACCAAGGCTGAACTGAGGATGGTTACCAATACTGGCTCTGTGGACAAAACTCCCCTTGAGTTCAGCAGAGATAAGCCCATGAGCACAAAGGGTTGTTCAATGTGTCATGTGATGTACTGGAATATACTACAATGGGTAGAGGGAAATACAATTTCATAGTAAAGTCATTCAGCCTAAGCAACATGGGAAAATTATTCTTACGAGAGTAACAAGAAAAAAAAAGAACTGAGAAAAAGCACGTGGGACTTATGAATATGCATCTATATATGTGATTAGGGTATGTCAGACCTCTTCTTGAAAGTGTTCACTGAAAGTAAGCAGAAGCAACAGCCTATATTTTGACTGTAAACACTTTACAGCAGGTAATTTTCAAAGGGTTTCACCAGCGTGTAGAACAGCGCAGTCCTAATCCATTTAACTTTGGCAATTACAATTCCCCTCTGTACTTCCTTCTGGGCACATTCAAAACCAACTGGAGCTAAAAATATCTTTGTGGAGCTCTTGCTTTTCTGACATCCTTACCATTCCTCTTGGCATGTTTCAGCTCCTCACCAAAGACGTGAAGCAGCGGCTAGGATGTCAAGGGGAAGGTGCAACAGAAGTGAAGAGGCACCCCTTTTTCAAGAGTATGAATTTCAAGCGGTTAGAAGCAGGAATGCTGGATCCTCCCTTTGTCCCTGATGTAAGTACGATAGGAAGAACCCCCAGTGGCCTCTTTCAAGAGATTTGTTTCTAAAATAACTTCTCTCTCTTAGAGCTGTCATCACTCTCTGCATGGGTAGCTGCCCTAGGAAGATGTGCTAAGTGGTAGGGCTGGAGTGGGGAGGCTGGGAGGAAGAGGAGAGCTGCTCTGTAGACATGTGCATGCAGGGTGGGTGGGCCTCCACATAGGTGGTAACCTGGGACTTGATTCATTCCCACTCACTTTACCACAGTCTTCCTGTGTGACGCTGGAGGCACCACTTGATCTGTTCGTGCCTCAGTTCCCAAACTTCAAACTGGGAACCTTTGTATTCCCTTATCCACTGTAGTAGTGTGAGAATAAGTATGCTCAGGACCAGGTGGTGCTTGGAACAATCAGCGATGAAAGCCACATGTATGCATACAGATATATAGATATATATACTGAGGTGAAAGCAGAATTACAAAGTCCAAAGCTCTACGGAACTGAGGAATGGACTGGATCATCATGAAAACAGGCATTTGTTACACAGAGTCTGAAACAGGTTCAGATATCAAGTCTCACCTCAAGCAGAGGAGGTGACCTGGACCTGAGAGAGCATTTTGAACCTGTTAGTGTTCATGGGGTGCGGAACCCAGCACTGAGTCCTTACTCAGGATTACACACCAGTCTTGCACACACTGAAAATCTTTGTTGCACTGGCAAGAACAAAACTTTTTCCACCCTTTTGTGGTATCGGTCTCCACGCCAGTGCACAGAGTTATCTGATTATTTTCCTCCTGCAGGGCTCTCTTTCTGGCTAGACCCTCTATCCTTAAAGTTCCCATATGGTTCTAAGTAAACACTGCCATTTTAACGTATTAAGGAAAGTAACATCTTGGCAGCTCTCATTCACATTGCTGCAAACTCAACCAAACCAAAGTGGTTTGAACGCTACAAAAGTTTACTTTAGCTGCTCTGGTTTTGCTTTACATTTTACTATGCGGCCTAGTTATTCCTGCCAATTAGCCCATGGTGTTACAACCTGCTTTAGTGGGAAGAAATAGGAGACAAGCTACTATTTCTTTCTGATGTAGAAAATTAGAAAATTCTGGGCTCAAATCTGGGATCCACCAGAGTGTATTAAAAGCTTAACTGTGGCATGTAAGGCCTAGAAGGCACCTCTTATAGACATATTTGCTAAAGCAGAGGCACATAATTTTTTATGGCTATTTATTGGGAACTCAAGAGCTGCCCCTAATTTAATTTATTTTGCACTTCATGCATAGATTTCCAAGTCTTTACTGAAGTCAGCTGAATCACCCAAAGCTATATAGCCAATGGCAGAGGTTGTAATCCAACCCATGTCTCTCCATCCTCTTCTAGACTACTCTGTCTCCACAAAAATGTTGTGGATTGCAGCCATCAGGAATGCAGAGGGATGCAGTCTCCAGCAACTAGGGCTTCCGTCAGGAATCAGCTTGATTTGTTTGGTCACAGTGCTCAGATTTAGATAAAATGCTGCATGGTTGGACCCCTGGGCTGTGCAGTCATGGTACCACGTGTAGACAGTAGGATTCAACACGTGCTTGAGTTCAGCAGGTCAGGCTAGTCCCACAAGCCACCCCTCAATTATCCCTGTGCATCGAAGGGTAACTGTGTTGTTGATGGGCACATCAGATGACCACACTACCTCTAGGCATGCAGATGACCACGCTAACTATGACAGGTAGCCAGTGATGACTATTTCTGCTTTCTGTGGCTGACTGCTGGAATATGAGCTAAAAGCAGCGTCACTGCAAAGAGTTCTGTCTCTGTCATCCCAGAAAATTAAGCAGTTTAAAAAGGCAAAGCTATTTGACTATTTGTTTGAAGAAAGGCAGCCAAGTTAAAAGAGTTAATAGAGGTGATGCTGGACAGCTTCCAGCAACTGAGCTATTAATAAAAACAATGGAAAAATGCCAAACCTCTTCTGTTTTCTTTAGCAGTTAGTATACATTCCTTTAAACTTTTAAGCTGCAAACTCCACAGCTATCTGAGCAGAAGGACACTTCTACTTGAGGTCCTTTTTCAGGGCTGTCTGCAGTGTGTCACTCGTAAACTTTCTGATTTTCTGTTGTGCCCTCTCTAAAAGAAGAGCCTACTGCAGGATTTGATTTTTGTTTTCTTGCTCTTTCTGTCCTTTCCCCCTCACCTCTTAGCCATACGTTACATGGATGACTAAAACCCACTTTGGCTGATGCTTTAAGGACTTCAAAGTGGGAAGCTTAACATGCTTAAAGTGAAGTCAGCCTTTGATGATAAACATGCGGGCAGAGCAAGTCTAGAGAAGCAGGATGCAGATAGTCACTTGTTGTTAGGCATTCTCACTTGACTGAATCTGTGAATGAAAGCACATGGTCAGACTCAGAAGTATTTTTTCTCTTGCTGTTTTTCTTTTTTTTTCTGCTGAGATAGCCCAGAGCAGTATACTGCAAGGATGTGTTAGACATTGAGCAATTCTCCACAGTGAAAGGAGTCAACCTGGACCAAACAGATGATGATTTCTATTCCAAGTTTTCCACAGGATCAGTGTCTATTCCATGGCAAAATGAGGTAAGGATGTCTCACAGTAAAATTACTCCAATAAAACCCCTAACACAGGTGGTTTAAGAGGAGCTGTATATTTCCAGTAATATATAGCTACTGGATAACTTGCCAGACTGTAATGCTTTCATAAGTTACAAATGGCCTCTTTCAAGACCTATAATGTACCACAGATGTCGGGTTCAGGTGACTGTATCTGTTGGCTCTGCCTGTTTGTGGAAATTGGCAAGGATCCTACTGCACTTCCTTCTCCTGGATTTCTACAGAGGTGTTTCGACAACAGCTCTGAGGAACTTCCGTGGGATGGCTGGAAGTCCTAATGGGAGGCTCCTCCGCTGGAGATCCTCATCTCACCCATTGTCTTGTACCTGCAGCGGGTCCCAGCTACAAAAGTTGACTCTGGACCTTGAACTGCTCCAGGGTTTCCAGATCTGGGTCTTTGTTTCTGTTTGATATCAAAACACAGCCAACAGTGGATTTCATAATCCAACTCCGGATCAAACAGCAGATTCACTTGGGCAGAGGGGTGTTAATAACTGGGATTTTGTGAGTATGCCTGTCTTTACCCAATATTCTCCACAGTGCTAAAGAAAAGAACAGAAAGCTTTGTGGGGCAACTTCTAATAAGACTGATGTGCAAACATGCAGAGCAGACTCAGCCTCTCTTTTTCATACATCCTATTTACCTTCTATAGCCACCAGCAGGAATCCAACTCTTAACTCTCCTAACGTATTGCTCAAGCTGCTGTTCCTGATCCTGACTTTGAATAACCTAGCACTACTTGGAATGTATTTAATGCAGATGTGTAATTTCTTTTTTTCTTTCTTATTGTATTCCACTAGATGATAGAAACAGAGTGTTTCAAAGAACTGAATGTATTTGGACCAAATGGTACTATTTCACCAGACCTAAACAAAAGCTACCCCCCAGAGCCACCCAAGAAAGGATTGCTACAGAGAATATTTAAACGACAGGTGAGATCTTTTATGACTAAGGCAAGGAACCTCCCTTAGATGCTGTCCTGGTTTCGGCTGGGATAGAGTTAATTTTCTTCCTAGTAGCTGGTACAGTGCTGTGTTTTGGATTTAGGATGAGAATAATGTTGATAACACACTGATGTTTTAGTTGTCGCTAAGTAGTGCTTACCCTAGTCAAGGACTTTTCAGCCTCTTATGCCTGGCCAGTGAGAAGCTGGGATGGGGCACAGCCAGGACAGCTGACCCAAACTGGCCAAAGGGATATTCCATACCATGTGACGTCATGCT
>NW_008795129.1:21011683-21037127 GCF_000699145.1 Aptenodytes forsteri
CTCTCCTATCCCACTGCGGGGAGGGGGAGTGAGCGAACAAGAGAGAGAATCGGATTATGGGGTTTTTACCACCAGAAGTTCCAGCGTTTTTCATCAGCTTTGTTTCCAGTGGTTGAAAACTTCTTACCCAAACTATTTTTCAGTGGTATGCTGAAATGCCTTTTGAAATGGTTATATGGTTTTGATAAGTTCCTTGTGAAAACCCTTCATTTATGTGTTAAAAAAAAAAGAAAATGCAAATGTTGAGTGAGGTAGTCGTGTCAGGAAACCAAGACACTGGAGAAGAGAGCAGACCAGAGAATACACACTGTACAGCTTTCATGAGGCACCATGGCACCATTTGCAAATCTAAATAACGTTCTTAGACCGATCTATTTCTGTAGGGTTAAAACCATGCCTGAGCATTAGCAGGTATCCTCTGTATTAGTCAGATTTAGCAGATACTGGCATTTTGCAGTGAATTGATTTGACTCCTGGAGCTCAAGTGAGTCTTCTTTGCTGCATTCCTCAAGAACTGCCATGGTCCTCCTGACCTAGAGAGAATACAGGTAAGAAAGTGAAGAATATTTTACATCCAAAGATCTTCAAACAGAAATCTTATAGTCCAGTCAGTACATTATCACCATAAAATGAACAATGTCAGCCTAAAAAAAAGCATGGCATATTTTGGGAATCTAATTGTCATTGTCTTCCTCTTTCTACAGCATCAGAACAATTCAAAGAGTTCTCCAAATTCAAAGGCCAGTTTAAATCACCACATAAATTCAAATCACGTAAGTTCAAACTCCACTGGAAGCAGCTAGTTCCAACTCAGTTTTATGAAACAACATGTTGCATCCTTCCACTATAATCTATGGAGCTTCTATGGATGAGAGAGCCTCCACCGTTGAGTGAAAAATAAAGGATCTCCCAAAAATGGAGATTTTCTATCCATTCCTTCCAGTGGAGCCTCGCATTTTAAGAAGAATTTTCCACTCAGGTCTGTTTTTGGAGGTGGCACTCAAGACTGTGTGAATCAAATTTGTCTATTTAGAACATTGCAATAGAAATTCAATGAACATGACTACTTGCACGTATTTAAATAGCATCATACTAGAACTGAATTTTGTCTTTATTATTTTTAAAGAAAAGTTTTGTAAATTTCTCTATTGTCTCAGTTTACATTTTGTACATTTGTATTTAAATGAAAGTCAGACTTTGGAGGTGTATATTTTCCAAGCAGCAGCTGTAAAGCCATGTGTTTTAAGACATTTTTTAAAAGAAAAAAAATGTGACTCAAGACTTCCAGAGCCTCAAACGAGAAATCATTCTTTTTAGTAATTCTAGAAAATTATTCATAAATCACTTTATCAGACTGGGTTTTATTGACATGCATTTTTATGGAACAGTTTATTCTTAATTATTTTACGTCTGTATATTTGGTTTACAGCAACACTGCATACATTTCTCCTCTTCATTGGTTTGTAATGTCTCGCATTAAATGCTAAAAGATAAGATTTTGATGCATTCAAGAATGCTACTTGCTATGCCTAAGGTTTGTGATGTCATGGGACCAGCACAGCTGAGATTTGCACTTACTTACGTTGTTAGCTCATCAGAAACTTTTTGGTTAGAAAGGGAACCCTATTTTAAGCCCTTCCCCTTCACTAGTTTTTGTGCCATTTCTAATGACAGCAAGAACAAAACTGAGTGAGGGGTGACCAGGAAAGCAAATGACCATTTGTTTTTCAAGGACTTGAAACCTGCACCTGCTGAAATGAGATCAAAACTCTAAATGTTCTCCATGCTGCAGTCAAAAGTCCAAGGCCTTTCCACAGTTGCTCATATTAGACAGGTAGCAAGAGAGAAATTCAATAGTCTGGTTTGTGCTGACCATGAGATTCATGTCAGCTTTCTAGAGCTGAGCTGTGGAGGTTCAGAGTGGGATCTGAGCTGCTTTTGAGCAGTAGCAGAACCTGTAGGTTGTGTCTGCACTTAGAGTTCTTCCATGTGTCATGCCAAACACACCATGACTCGTCCCCTCAATTAGGTCCTCAAATTAATTGAATAAAATGTCAGTTATGAAATAATACCTCCCACTTTTGGTTCCATCATTCTTTGTCCAGGATCCTTTAACCATTGACGAAAACGTTGCTCCCACTAGTATAAACAGGATCGGTCAGGATCAGTAGCAGTACCTCAGGCATCAGAATCATGCTCTTCTCAAGTATGCCACTATCTTATTATTAAGAACACCAGATCAAAAATATCGCTACTTCCCTTCAACAGGAATTGGAAAACCTTTGTCCCCCCAAGTGCAGACAGGATCACCATAACCCAATGTGTTCTGTAAAACAGAACAGATGTTCACCATGCTCTTTACAATGTCGGCTAGAGTAGACCCATGATTTTACACCTTTGGGTCATCAGGAACATCTGAAGATTAGCCTGGTGTGTGTAAAACCCTGTTAGCTAGTAGTGCAGTTATCCCAGGGTACAAGGAAGCACTGTTCCAGTGGAAGTCTTAATAGTCAAAATTCATTAGACTACCACGTATATGTTCTATATGGCCAATGCAGAAGGGCAAAAAGATGCAGGTTAGTAGTGACAAAGCTCTGAGTGAGAAAGTCCCGGGAATTACATACTAAAACAGCCTGAGGTCATGAGGGAGAGAGACAGAACAGTGTCAGGATTTGCATAAAGCAGCTGACAGAGAAAAGTCAAGGAAGGGAAATGGGGCTTTGGTGCCTTTATCAGGAGTAAAGTATGTTAAGATACAAGCCCACATCATTTCAAAAGCCTCCAGTTTTCCTGGTCGTTAGTAGACATGTAGTGAAGCTGTGTAAGTGTGCCATAATATCACCAAGAAGTTGTTACTCTTTTTCCTTCAGATCAATGTGGCGCAGAAATTCCTTTTCCTTGTATTGGTGGTGCTCAGGTAGAGCTTCAGCCACTCTCCCGTGTCAGATGATGGCATTGCAGATCTTATGGAAGATTCAAGATTTTAGAGAGACAGTAATAGATGAGAATTTTGAGTCATTTTCTCTCTCTGTATCAGCTATAAACTAAATCTATAATGGTTTCAGCTTCCTGACAGGAGGGGAATGAAATATTGTAGAGGTGAAAGCCCCTGTGCACAGATGGGGCTATTACTTCCAGTCCTGTTTTCAAGGCCTGACGTAAAGCTACCTAAGTCAACAGGAATCTGATCAGTCACTTGAGCATGCTCTGGATGAAGGCATACTTGCTCTGGGAGTATTTCACAGGCCTTCTTCACTGACACATGGGATTTCACCTGATTTCAGGTGAGAAGTGGAGGAGCAGAACTTAGCCAGATGGCTGATGTATATCAGTGTACCTGAGACAAGACAAGATGCACATCTTAGTTCTTCTTGGAGAGCTGCAAATGCTGTGCAACTCTAATTTGTTTTTATCATGCTGAGACATCACCTTCTAATAGGATGGTGTACAATGTGTCTGTGCACCCTCAGTTGATTTCATCCTGTGCACTGATGCTGGGGAAGAGGGTGCTGGATGGGGGCTAAAGTGAAAGACTAAGCTCTTTTTCCCACTACTGCTATTATCTCACTTTGCAGCAACAGACAAGCATATCCCCCCATCAGAAAAATGTGGGTGATAATATCTACTTACCACCATGAGGAAGGAAAAAAGACAATTGGGGGAAGGCTTAGTCCATTAATATTTCATTGGATAAATCTGATAAAACTGCAGCTATTGGCCCAAGGGCTTCATCTCCTACATGTTACCAATTTGGCACACGAAGACTAAATTTTCTTTACCGTCTCCCACTTGGGAAATAAAATCCTAATAACAACAAACCCCTTACTGAAAGCTGGTGAACAAATTGCAAATAGATTGTAGATGGCCTTATACTTCTTAGATGCAATCAGCCTTAACTAGTGGTGGATGACTTTTTTATATGACAACAGTGAATGATAGCAAATGTGCCTTCTCCTGCTCTCCTTTCAGCTGGGACAGTTCCTTACTCAGCACCTCTAGGACTCTAGCAGTGGAGACACAGGGACAGTCCAAAGTCCTCGAATGACGAGATGCATTCAGTGAATCCTGATAGTTGGAGGACATTATGCTAGGGTTAGATATCCTGAATCCTCACGATGGTATGGGAGAAGGATGCTTATATGCACTTGAAGCATCAAGCCTGGGATGAAGTCCCTCTGGATCCCAGCCCCTTGGGAGCAGTGAGTGAGTAAGGGGAGAGACAGAAAACAAGACCAGTTGAGGAAGATTTCATGCCACATCCCTAAAGTGTTGCTATCCTGTCTGACAAACTTTAAACAGTATTATGATGCTGGGGCAGCAGAACTGTTGTACTCTTTCAGTATCCATGCTCTGAAAGACTCAATTGATACCACAAATCAGTAGTGATAATGAACAGTCCTAGGAATCTTCTAGTGAGGGTCTGCCTACAACAACAAAACCTGCAGGATTTTCTTTTTTATTACTTATTTCTTTTTTTTATTATTATTATTCAGCTCACCTTGCACTCAAGACTGGAGTAGGACCACAGTCCTCTCACTTCCACTGTGTGACTAGGTGCAATCTGAGTCCAGAACTCAGGCTGAAGCCCTGCCAAGGCAGTGCCCTTCACAGCCAGGCTTCCACAGCCACTTGGCATCTGGCTCCATGGAGCCAAAATTCAAAAAACACTGGGAGCCATGGGTGTTCAGGAACTCTGAAAAAAAAGACTTATAGTTTCATCATACAACCTTGGAAAGCATTTGCAATGGGATTTTTAGTATTTTGGTTCAAAGTGAATAGTTTTTGAGGTGGGTTTGCACATAACAAAAGAGCAGAAAGGAGTAGTTATTCAATAGCTTTCCAGACTGATTAATTTTCTGTATCTCCTTTTCCAATTACAATACAAATTCCAAAAAATGCATACATTCAGATCTGGTTGCTTGTTTTAAATAGACAGATGAACAAACTTAGCTCTTTTTAAGAATCAAAAATCTTTTGCAATCTGATCCTGAATTGTTCAAGCATGTTTTTTATTTTTAAATCTTTACTGAGTAGTCTGATGAACACTAATTAGTTTACAGGCTTTTATGATTCAGATGTTTGTTATTCATTTTCTACAGTGTCTCAAGGTTCACTTAAGTCTTGTAACATTTTTTCCCACTCTCTGGTTGGATGAGAGGCTTTTTTAAAGAAAAGGGATAATGAAGGAAAAAAAAAAAAACCAAACAATTCTTACGTGTGCACTCTTGACCTAGATTATCTAAAAAAGAGATTTTTTACAAGAATGGCCATGAATCAGATGGAGTTTCTGAACACAAACCTGCTTGTGAAGCTTGGAAAAGTGTGAAGATAATCAAACCAAAGAGGTACTGGAGATCAAACTGAGCGTTAGGGAGCTGCAGAACTCAGTATCGCAGCATTCATCTGGCCCTACTGATTAGGGATGCCTGGTAACTGGCAGTTCGGAGACAATACCAGCTATCCGTAACAACAGTTTGATACCATCTCAATTTGCAGTCATCCCCTCCCCCAGAAACTATGGCTAAAAGTGCCATCAGCAGTAGGGAATCAAACTTGGCTGACCCAGTAAAGCGTCTGATTCGAAGACACTGATTCTTAACGTCGTTCAACCAGACCTCAGGATCCAGCTTGAATTCTTTGCTTCATCTGTCACACCCTCGCATTTCAAATCCAGTTGCTGTTGATCTTTTTCAGTAGAGATGCCTCAGCTAAAACAAAAACCAGGAAACCAATCTGTAATACTCATAAAACCATGGGCAGGACAAGGAAGACAGACCAGCTGTGAGCTCTGAAGGACAGTGTGAAAACTACCATAATGTGTGTATCTTCAGCAAGTGTCCAATGGCAGTTGTTATCACACATTGACTGCACATTCTTCCTTGGTTCATCATATGTTGCTCACAGTTTCTTGAGTAACCTGGAAATTGCACACACAAGGTCATATTAAGCATAGGGTCTGGCCCATGGCTCAAAGGCAATGTCATCTCTACGAGGGTCAGATGGAACAGTTTGATGAGGCAAGTAGGTATCCACTCAGCCTGCATGAACAGCCATCGCACAGGTCTCTGGTCCCATGTATCTGAGCCTCAGTCAGGAATTCCCTGTGTAGGCTTTTCTGGAAGACCAATAAATGCACACCCTTGTAGCACAGCTGCTTCTTCTTACGGATATCCATGGAACTGGTGGCTGCAGGACCTGACTTCATTGTGGACAAGATACGGGTGTTTTAACCTCTGCTCCACAGTTAGTTGTTCCGCCCCCCCCCAATTCATATTTGTAATACTCACTTGTTAAGTCTCTCAGTGCAGAGGAGATCATTCATCAGGCATTTCTAGGTACTTCCCATACAATCTTTGGAAAGACTGGACTTTGCTTTGAAAGAACATCCTTGGGCTAGTCTGCCCCTTGGGATGTAGACCATCTTCCTTCATGTGTGTAGCATGAAGCACAAAGTGGCCTGCAGGAGCTTTAGAAGTCCAGACTTAAAGGCTCTCCTGCTTGAGGATGGTTCCAGCCTGTCTCAGGCTGCAGGGAGGTACATTTGGCAGGGAAGGTCAGGAGAATCAGCCTGTTCAATGGCTCCGTGGAAAACAGAAGATTCCAGAGTTGTCTATGTCAAGCCTTCCACAAATATGACCTGGAATTTAAAATACTACTAATTATTTAGAGTAAGAATAATAATGACTAACACCCTCCTGCTAAAGCTGAGACAAAGACTGCCTAAGTTTAAAACAATTCTTCACTTTTGTGTGCTGGGCGGGACACAATTATACTAAACAATATTGTTTGTGCAGTGCTGGCTGGTAATAACTTTCTGTCCTTAACTGCAAAAAGAAAAGAGAAAGAAATTTGTTCAGAGAATTTTGCAAATTATTTCCTTTAGGGAAACCACCAAAGAAGGTGAAAGCCAACTGTGTGCTACAGTATTATACTCTCACCTGCCCCAAACATCTCTGTGATAATACAAATACAAGCTGCTGCAGTTGGATCAGCTAAGCTAGTGTACTGACAAATGGGCTTTATGAAAGGAACGATTTTAAACAGATTGCTGCCTATTCACTAAAATGAATATTACTGCTGGCACAAATGTATTCTCCTTGGTTTATGTACTGGAGCCAGAAGTGGTGGTTCGTATTCCTATTCTGCCCACGTGTTTCTTCACTGCCCTGGGCAAACCTCTGTGCAATTTTGTTTTCCCATTCTTAAACGTGGAGGGATGCTCTCTGTCTATCAATAGAAAGCACTTTGGAGTCTGTGCATAAAACAGATCAGTTTCAACTCTTTGTATTATTATTTAAGTGAAATAGGCTTAATATAGCTGCTCTTATTTACATGACCAGGGAGATGACTCTTGTAAATTAGGGCGCTTTTTTATTATTGGTTTGTCTTAGTTCCTTGGAGATATTGAAACAGAATGCACTGTGCTTCTGTAAAGACATCTCCAACAGAAGGTGAGATGACAGCACAAATGTTAAAGTATTCATTTCTTATTTAAGAGCTAACTAGTAATTGTGGGATTCACACGAACACTTAATCTTTTTTATATTGGAAAGAAATAGTTGTGAGGAAGGGAACAAAATAATATTCATTGGTTCTTGGCCAATTTTTTTGGCCAAGCCTGCAAATGAATCCCTAGGTACCATTTAAGTGAACTGCTGTGTGAAGTCACAAAGATGCACGCGTGGCAAACATTGGGTCAACTCACGGCCCAGCTATGGAAACAAAAGAGGCAACCACATGCCTGGAATCAACGGGCTCCAAAGGGGAACTCCAGGTTTTCTGGACAGTCAGCAGTCCTGTAGAGAAGATTCACTCCCAGAGAAGAAACATTTCAGGTAGTGGCTGGATGACAAACGTGTTTTCCTTTCTCATCTCCCCACACGCAGCTGTTAGATGTGTTTATTAGCAAGCTCAAACGAGTTATGTTTCATGTGTATTGAACGCGGTCTCCCTTAATTGCATTTCTTTTAAACGCTGGACACTCTTCTAAAAGACTTAACATTTTAGCCTTTTGAAGGTGAAAGTTGTAAAAACTTTATTTTGTGTTTCTGAGCAATGTAGATAGACCTAAAGATTTCATGAACTATCACGTGGTTGCCCATATCTGACTAATAATTAAATTGTAAAATTGCAGTTTCATATTAGGGTTAGTCTTTTCACCTGCTTTAAAAATTAAAAATCATATTTGGTATATAAACACACACAGAATATCCTTCTGATTGAATTTCAAGAGCATATCCAGGATTAAATGTTTTTAAGCACTTCTAATACTGTAGTCTATAAGAGGAGCAGACACTTCTAAAGCAATGTTAAAAGTTGTCTTTCATAACTGAGTCAACAGATCATTTTTGTAATAAATTAAAGCAAGTGTTCTCAATTAGAAGAGCTAGTGGCTGTTGGTATTGTACAAAAAAAAAATCATTCTAGTATCCAAAGGGTTAGGGGTGGGGAGGGTCTGTTTGGTTTTGTTTCTCTTTCCAGGGAGATCTTTAACATTGTTTGATGAAGCTAGTTTCATTTTGAGATTGTTACTGAAGATAAAGGCTTCTGTGTTCTATGGCTGCTTGGATTCTTCGTACATAATGTCCTAGTAATGTCACAGTGCTGCTGTATCTAGATCAAACCACTGTTTTGATTGTTTTTTTGGCTTTGGTTTTTTTTTTAATAAATTCCTTAATTTAAATACATGAAAACTATATGTTTTGCTTTAATGAGGCATACCATCAAACAGAGCTTCCTCAAGTCCTTGGGATCTTGAAGACGATTACAGCGAGAGTGGGATGCAGCCCATATCTTGCTAGATGCCTTTGTGGCTTTGTATGTTTTAATATTACCGTCTTTTGTATTTTCTGTCCTATCACATCTTCACAGAGATTGAGGGAACTGAAAACAAAACTGAGGTTGCATCTCACTTTGTGGAGGTTCAGATTCTCATCTGAAAGCAGGTTGTGTTTCTGCTGAGACGTCCTTCCTTTGCCTTCCATCCTCACATCCCCAGCCTTCCTCTGCACTGCAAACCGTCAGCCAACAAAACACTTTACGACCTTAAAAGTAAGTTCAAGGGAAGGACGACAAAATCACTGGTAGGGATGCAGGCTTCAGAAGACATGAACTATTTTTTTAAGTTGAGCACTGCCTGATTTATGAGGCCCTACAGAGGACTTTGCCTAAGCTCCAGTTAGGCAGAGAGAAAGTGTCTAGAGAAGGAAAACAACAACAACAACCAACCAAGTGTGCTCTTCAGTATTCCGTACAGAAAGGTCTAAAATGATAAAGAGTAGCTGCAAAATCACCAGGAGGAAAGTGGTGCGGTGCTTTTTCTTTAAGAGGAGAAAGAAGAATTTTTCAAAGAGGCATAAAGAATATTTTTATGAGACTGCTAATGGCAAACAGTGTTTGCATCAAGTTTCAGGGAAGAACATTGTGAAAACAGATTATCTGCATGAAAGCAGCAGCTACGTCCAACAGCTAAACTCAGTAAAACCTAAGGTAACAGACTACATAAATTCAGGTCATGCATATTATCACTTTCCAAACAAACCCAAGCCATTTTTCACAAGATTTTAACAGTCTGAGAGGATGTGAGATGAAATTTTATTCCTTCTCTAACAGTTCTTGGTGGTTTTCTTCTCTCTGTAACTTGATGTCTTTTCTGTACAGCAACATCTAGATGTGTTCCCTCTTGGGAGATGTAACCTTCCTTAGACTTTTCCACTATCTCTGGCATGAGATGCGCAGCTTCTCAGAGGAAAGTCATTACACTATTTTGAAGAAAATCCAATTAAAAAAACATGTCAACTTTTTTAATCCCTTAGGGTGCTTTACAGATGAAAAATACCATAAATGGGCCTGACTGTGCAATTTCAGGTCTATGGAGTGCTTCTGGGGGAGGAGACAATACAAGTTTCTGCCAAGTCAGAGTCTAATGTGTTGGGTTTTGTAATTCTATTTCGTATTTGTTATACAGTAAAAGAAAAAAAATAAAATAGGGCCTATTAAAAATTGGTGCTCTGATTTGTCCTGAGTGGGGAAGAGTAACTCTGCCGCAGAGGCTGAGCAGCTTGAATAGCCCATTTACAGACGCTTGGGTAAATTTTACCTGATTTTCTATTTTTTTAATTACAGTTTATCACTGCTAATTTTTTTCTTAATTCAAGGAAAATTTGTTCCTCTGCTCTCAGCAAATGTCAGTAGCACCCTAACAATGGTTTCATGGACCTCTGTTAGCTTATATGGCAGAGCTCTGCAGAGAGGCTCAGGATGCCTCTGGAAGACCTGCATCTGGGGTCATCGCAGTGTGATAATGATTAAAATATCAGGCGCGGGAAGGCAGGCAGTTTGCCTTTTTTAAAAAGCTTGTAGGTAGGAAGTGACTTGCAAAACTAAACTTCAAAAGCGCATATTTAAGGGTGCAAAGCCACATGGTTGAGAAAAGAAAGAATTAAGGTTGCCTGTGTTCTATTAATATTGTTCCCTTGTCCTTATGCACTGTTATTATTATGCCCTCACATAATAGTATGTTATTATTATGCATTCACTCCTAGAGGAGAAACTAACCTCTGGCAGATTTACAATGAAAACCAGATGCATCCCCTCTACAGCATCTGCTAATACATTATATGTTTCAGACTTTCATTTAAATCTAAAAAAAATATTTTCCTTCGGGGAAAATCTCACCTAATTGGCTGCTCCCCTCCATTTGCAGCAGTAAGACAGTTGTGAATTCTGAAAAATTCATTTAGCCTAAGTATATAATGCTTTCTCCCACACAAAAAGGACCGAGAGCTCTCAGTATCCCGTCTCAGGTCCCTTAGATGCTATTGATCCCAGAATTGGGAAAGGGATGTGGAATGAGTCTTACCTGTTTCCCTTCCCTTTTTTGGGGGGAAAGTCTTGGTTGTTTCCTGAGGAGACTGGCAGGAGGGATGTGAGAGATTCCTTAATCTGCCCTCTCCTCTCCACACATATTCACTCACACACTCTGAAAGACAGAAATATGAGGCCCAAGAGCTGAGGAAGCAGTGCAGTAGAAGAAATATTTCTGCCAATAGGTGAGTATTGAGAAGAGGGGAAGTATGAACTGCAGAAGGGACAAGATACACCTTGGGGCAAGTTTCACCAGGGCTGAAGAAATGGGAGTAACAGGGAGGTAAAAGTGATAGAGAGAAGCCAGTACTGGAAGGGATGAGGTCTAGCCAGGGGCATAGCTTGCTTAATTCACATTAAAAGAAGTCTGAAAGCAGAGAGAGAAACATCAACTCAGACCAACACCGTAATGAGGAATTGATTGCCAATGATACCACAGGCGGTAGTAGTTCTTTCTAGAAGCTTAAAATAATTGCCCTGCTTTGGGTTTGATATTCAGTCAGTGTACTGTGGAATTAAATACTGGCATTTCACATAATAAAAAGATTCAGCTGCAGCTGACATCGTATACTTAGATGACCACGATAAACACTGAAATACAATAAACAATTTGAAGTTCAGATTACATTAGGAATTTGCTACGTTGTTCTCATATTTACAGTAGGAAAGAGGGAAGGAGCCTTCTTTCATACTTAATTCCATAATTCTCACTTAAATCTAGCATTTTTTCCTCTTTGCCCTTGTAGTGCTTTTTAAGTCAAAGGTTTGTGAGTCTGCAAATGAAACCATAATGGCCGATCATATTTGAAAGTAAAACTTACGGCTGTGTTTGCTTCTTCATGCATCAGGCACTTACAAATGATCCACCTGGTGAATACATGTGGCAACGAGTGAAAATAAACCATTTCTCATCAACTATTTGCATCTGTGCAAAACATCACCATAAATGAGTCGGGCCAAAGTGACATGATAAAAACCAAGAGGCTTAAAACAAGCAAGTAACTAGGCAGAACACAATAGTCTTTCTTCAGATTAGCTAATACAAACTGCACGCTAAAACCTACCAATAGGAAACCAAGCTGCTCCTCTGACACTGATCACCTTTTTCTAAAGCAACTTAAGAATTCAAGTAATAAGTGTATATATTTAGAACACTGGTCTCTATATAGTGTCATCACCTTTTTCTAAAGCAGCTTAAGAATTCAAGTAATATGTGTATGTATTTAGAACACTGGTCTCTATATAGTGTCACAACTATGTCTCAATTATACTGACTCTTTGCAGAAAATAATTGAAAACAAGTATATTCAATGTTAATCAAGAATACAAAATGAGAGAATATTTTCTCCCACAAACAAGCACATTTCTGTGTCAGAGTGGACTGACATACATGAACTACTTAAGTCAGAATGGTGCTGAACAGGAACAATTCTTCCTGGTTTTCAGGACTGCATGAAAAGCTGTAACCAGCTCCAGTATAATTTTTTTTGCACAAATGCTTCTAGGGGAGCAGTGATGTGCATGATGTCCAAGAAGTCACCCTTGTAGAGGTCCAGGACATTCTGGGTTTCCTCTTGATTGTTACTCTCAATCACTTTTTTGTTGTCTTGATTTGCTGAGCTGCAGGACTCTTCACTCTCCTTGCCATGCCCAATCATTAGCACAGCACTGCAGCTGCTTCTGTGCCGAGATCCTCTGCGGGTGAGGAAGGGGTTCTGGTTCTTATCAGCAAATACTTTTGTCTTCCTATTAGACCTCTTACTCTCATAGTTCCTGAGCTCCATTAGCCTCTCGTTGAAATACTCTTGCAATGGCTTGTTGTGGAAGCCACTGCTGGTTGTCGGGTGGCCTTTCAAGTAGCCTCTTGAAGAGCTCCCCAAGCAATGGACTAATGAAGCTCTGTTTGGAAAATTATTCAACTGTGATGAGGAGCTCTTTCCTCTTTCCAAATCCTGGAAAAGTCGGTTGAAGGCTGGAGCTTCTGAATAATTTCTTGATAACTATTTAAAATAGGGGGGGGGAGGGAGAGGCAAGATTGGGGGCAGAAGGGAGAAGGAAATCTGAATTAAAATATGCTGCCTTAAATAGCAAAAGGATCTTAAGCATATGGTTCCATACAGTAAAGAGCTGTTAGAGAAGGTTTTAGGTTCTTAACCCAAATTCCCTGAAGACCTAGAGTTTGGTACCAATCCTTCTCTGGAACAGGAGTCCATTGGGCTGAGGTTAAACAATGCTGAGCGTTTGTACTTCCCACTGACTCTGATGTACTGCCACAATTCCATGTCTCTGAAAATCTAATTATCTGACAGAATCTCTCACCTGTCTGTATTAACAGAATTTCAGGTTTATCCTTTTCAAATCTCATTAGCCTGTAGCTGCTGTTTCCCGTGGTAAAACCAGATCCCACTTGTAAAAGATTTTTTTAATCCTTTTTCCCTTTCCTTATTCCCAGGTAACTCTGCTCTGAATTGCAGAGTATTATTACAAGAATTGCAATTTTCACATACAATACATTCCTACATCTTTAAACTATGAAGTTTATTATTATTACCCCGCAGCATATCATAGATGTGCACAGAGTTTTCTCCTCCTTTCCCATCATAGGATGCCCATCTCCTTGCTAACCAACCAATTTAATACCCGAGTTACTTCAACAGTCAAAGAAAGGCCTGATCCAGCCCCCATTGACATCAGTGGGTGTCTTTAGGTTGATTTCAGGGGAACACCCATGCTGTGAGTCCTTTTATTGACTGTGAGAGAAAATTTTGCTAGAAATTCACCATGTAAAAGATTGCCTTTCCATGTCCACAGTTATATGTCCCCTGGGTTTTCAAAGTTACTGCTCTGCCATTTCCACCTTTCTCACAGCTATTCCAAGACACCCCAGCCTGCCTCAAGCTACCAGGAGCAACAGCTGGTTTCTGTACACCAAGTTAGACTAGACCATGGCTTTTCCTCTGAAAAACCTTAGCAGTTCAGCTTGAAGGAAGAAATGTTTTATATTATATTACTGTCTCCAACAATAAAAAGAAAGGCCATACTGTGTGTAGATGACAGCCACAGCAGGATCATGGAACATTTTGCAATCATTTATTATGCCTGACAGTGCCTTTGGTATAAAAAAAAGCCATCATTCATGCAGTTTTTGACAATTGCTAATTAAGTCTAGATACTTGCTAAGGGTCCAGCCACAAATCTGGTTGCAGAGCCCAGCAATGTCTCAGTAGGGCACTCCATCATCAGCATTTGGCATGTTGCCTACTGGTAATGAATGAAAAACATTAAGCACAAACAAGAAATAGAGGGTTGGACATGCCATGTAAACTGAAAAGTAATCAAGTTTTTGATCTCTCACTATTCCATCACACTTCATTCTGGAAGGGACCCAGCAAATCTAATGACCTTGCCTAGTGGTTGGACTTTTGGAATAAGTTAGGTATTGAAGAACACTAAAACTTGACTAAAAAGTAGTCTCTCCTTCCTACCTCAAACCTTAAGAAATGGTTTAAAAATTAATAATCAACTTAACAATCAACTTAAAAATTAATAAACAACTTGATAATGTGGCAGAATAAAAGTCTTTCAAGTTCAGCTTTTCTATACCAAAACACAGCCCAAAACTTACTATCCTATCAAATATCAACTTAGCAGGAAGTAGGGAAATTAATTACTCTAAGAGAAGAATAGGTAGTAGTTATCATATATTGCAAAGAGAATTTTTGCATACAAACCTTAATGTCCTGGAAGCCTGGATATTCTGGGATGATGGGCAAGGTGCACATGCTAATACTGTTTGACTGCCTTTGTTTCATTGTCCTACAAGAGCAACTGCAGTTCCTGGAGAGATGGGATTGTCCCAGCCCAGATGGGTTTTCAGCAAAATGGAGTGGTTTACAGTCTTTTATATAGCAAGTTCTCAGGCACATCATTGAGTCAGGTCCCTCCATTTCAGCACAATTCAGAAGAGTTTGGAAGCAATCTGTATTCCAGAATAATCCTCTCTTCTAGTCTTCCTCTAATGCATAATCTCGTGCTAGTGAGCCCCTTGACAATCTGTAACGTTGAGTGCCAGCAGACACAGCAGACAGTCTAACAGCTCTGAGCAGTACAGCTCTTGCTAAACTGGCTTCTTAGAGATCACAGGCAAATGATGCCTTCACTGAGGTCTGGAACCCTCTAACCATTAACGCCGCTTTTATCCTCTGAAAGCTCTTCACAGAAGGTCGGTAAATCCAAACCATGAATGCAAAAAGCTCAGGTGAGGGAGGAATTTGCAGGGATTACAAAGTCTCATACTGTCATCTCAGACAGCCAAATGTGACTGCTGACACGGCAGCAATTAGAGAAGATCAACAGCCCACATGCAGGAGTTGTCATTTGGCTTACATCGGAGCAGGCAGATCACTGCCCTTCTGACTAGGGATCCCTGACAGCAAAACATTAAAGGTGCTTGCTCAGCAAGGCACAAGGTGAGTAAGTCAACACAATTAACCAACAGGTCAAGAAAGACAGTGTAGACACCTGTAACAAAAAATTCCTTCCAAGAAATCCTATGCCACTAGGTTTCCTCAGTGTGGTTGGAGATGGATTACAGCCCTGGAGATCTGAGGAGATCCAAACTGCCTTGCTGTTTGTGTAGCCGTGTCTGGAGAGGGATGCACTGCCTTCAAACAGCCCGGCACCAGTGCAGATTTGGCAAGAGGCCATGGTAAGAGCAAGAATCCTTTCAGCCAAAGCTGTGAAAATGTTCACAGTAAGAAGCAACAGCTGCCCTGAACAGCTTACAACCTAAATACCATAGATGAAGGGCAGTCAGGGAAACAGCTCCACAGTCTTGATTTGAAGATACGTTAGTGGTATCATCTGCTAGAAACAGATAAATGTATGTAGTTGCAATATGTCATGAACTCTGACAGCATGAGGCTCCTTATTGTGACAGCAGATATCTCCTGCCAGTTGGAGGGCAGCACCTCCATCCACTGCCCCACCGTGGCCAGTTTGCATGCAGAGCATTGGCACTGAGGGATGAACTGCCTCTTCTCCAGGACATGCCATGGAGTGATTACTGTGCTCACTGGTGCTTGTGGAAGGTAGACAGAGGGGATTTACAACCCTCTCAACCTCCAGGGCTTCTAGCTTATTCAAGGTATCCA
Organism: Aptenodytes forsteri; assembly: GCF_000699145.1. Classification (NCBI taxonomy): domain Eukaryota; kingdom Metazoa; phylum Chordata; class Aves; order Sphenisciformes; family Spheniscidae; genus Aptenodytes; species Aptenodytes forsteri. The sequence continues at coordinate 21,027,703 of NW_008795129.1, forward strand.
TAAATATTTGCACACTCTGAATATGTGCATGCAAATATTTGTGGATGTCCTGGATAAGCTAGAAATCCACATCCACCCAGGGTATCCATAAATATTTACGTACACGTATTCAGAGCACTGACTGCGAGCTGTAATGAGCTTTGGCTCTTATCCATGAGACCATCAGCTGGATTCAGGTTACTGCTTTAGACTATCATCTGGCAGATGGCGGCTTGGCAGGCTCAGGGCAGAACCCTCAATAGCAAACACCCACCACGCTGTCGGACAAAAGCAGGTCAGGCATAAGTAAAGAACTCATGTAAACAGCCCTTCCCTATCCAAATGCAAAGATGCGACACCACTTTTTACCAGTTCTGGCTCTGGCGTTCTTTATTTGAGGGTAAAACAATTCTCAGGCAGATAGCAAAGCTCTCAGTATGAGTGACCATTCCAGCCACACCCACACCAGTGTATCAGGATCAGGGTCTGCGTCCATAGCTCCGTGTGAGCCACCCACAAATTCAAATATGAGGCTGATGGTAACAATTTGCATGTAGAGATATCACGATGCTCACAAAGTAATAGAACTATGAGTCATCCCTGATGCAGCCCTGATTATCTGTATTGTTGTTGTATACATAATGGTACCTTAATATGTAAGTACAATGTGGCCTTGCTAGTAGTACCTGAGAGAAATTAACAAAGCATTAACAGGCTTCTTGGCACCAAATTTCCTCCTAAAAGACTTTCCTGGTCCAATTTAGCAGAAACATTTATTTATTTATTTACTACTCCTCCTTCCCAGATCTTTCAGATATTCTCTGCGCCAAAGTTGTCTTTGGGATATATTCCAGGCAAACCTGGACCAATAAGTCACTGTGGACAGGCAGGAGGTGGGTCTTGTCTTAAGTCTTCAGGCCAAGTCACTACCTCCAGGTCTAAATTGCTTCAGCCATGCAGAGACAAGTAGTGTGCAGTCTGACTGGTGGCAGAATCTGCCTTACCTTGTAAAGAGAAGAGGGAGAGAAAAACACAGCAGCAGCAGGAGTCGAACTAATTTCACTGGCGACAGAGAGCTTTATTATTTCACAGATCAAGGTATTCATGGTACCACCCACAGTTGTCATCTGATTCAGAGAAATAAGAACTGTGCAAAATAGCTGCCATTGACACAGTTGCTTTAGGAGATGGGATGTATTGTGAGTGCAGAGGCTTTCCAGGGGACCTGCAAATGTACCATTATTATTGACACGGCAAAGAGTTCCCTCTTTCCATTCAAACCTGCAGCCTGAAAACCTCTCATTATCAAAATTCATTCCCTCTTCTCCCCTGAAAGCATTTGCCTGGTTGAAGTGAGACACCAGCAGCTTTTAATCTGTAATTGCTCATCGTGCTTAATGAGTGAGTGCTACATACAATGTGTGACTTGCATGAAGCTTTAAAAAAGTCCCACGTTTCCGTTTTAATGGGAGGTTCTGATTCTACTCCCACAGTCTAAAATCGGAGCTCATGGAGTCTGTTCTTCTATAATCCCGTGTTCCTTCTTGTACCATATCATTACTGCATACAGTGGGGCCAAGGTAATTCTGTCTTCGGCAAAGCTCTCTATCCTGTTTAACATGAAACTTTACATTATCCTTTGATCCTCTGGTGAAAAGAAACATGACTTTCAGCAGTACGTAGGCTTCATTAGTTACCCACCTTATATCCTAACCTTTACACTCTTTTAAAAAGGTCTTTTTTTAAAAATTGAGAGTCACATTATTATACCATTCCTCATGTCAGATAAGCCAGCATTGTTTATAGCAGTTTGCATGACCAGCTTGTGGTCATGAATCTCAGTTCTTCTGCCTTAGGAGTAAACCACTCAAAAGAAAAATAATGCAAGGAACTATTTAAGTTTCTGTAAGCCCTACTATTGCTAAACATTTGCATTATCTCTGCTATCCCTTCAACAAATAAGAACTGGTCTATTTTTATATCTAACCTTCAAGTATTGTAAGTTAGGTGAATGATTGATAACATTCCCAATTAATTATAAATTGCAAAACAGAAATGTTTAATTTTTCAAAGTACCACTGAATGACATAGATGCTAATAAAAGTCCAAATCCAAAATTGGATGTGGGGTCCAAAACCAAGTAATAAATACATGGTGTCACACTCTTTATATAAATTATTAAATTCCTTGCAGCAAAAAGAAAAGCTATGCTCATTTAATGATAATTTGTATCACATGTAATGTGATTAATATTTCCTAGTTAAAGATATCTAACCTGTGTTATAAAAGTATGGATTCATTCCCATAGTATCTGCTTCATGAAGCTATAACACTTTGAAGGTTACATAGTTTTATGCAACAAACATGAAGAACTTCCTTTCCTACCATCTACACTAGGGGAACTTCTGTGACTGTAATCTGCTGACTTCTTACTGAAGTCAAGGCATGTTACATCCCTTCATCCACATAACCAGTCATTTTGTCAGAGTAGGTACTTGGGTTGGTCAAATGTGGTTTGCCTTCTCTTAATGGTCAGAGTCCTAAATCTGCTGCTCACTCTGGGTTCCTCTGGGTCTTAACTCCATCACCCCATAGTCACTGCAGCCAAGTTGGTCATCTGCGACCTGCGACATCTCCCCATAGTCACTGCAGCCAAGTTGTCATCTGCGACCACGGCTCAGCAAAACCGCTGCTGAGTTGAGACTAATTTTTACTTGTATTTACTTGTATAATGCTGTTACTAATATTTCAGTACCACTGGCTTTCCCCCCATGCTTCACCCTTGGTTTGTCTCTGCACAGCATGGCTGGGGGGATACTCTTCAAACTGCCATTCCCAACATGGGCTGCTTTGTCTGACAAAAATCCCAAATGCATTGAATACATTTTGTGATGGTTTAATTCATTTTTTTAGAGCTAACCACAATCAAGGGGCATTTGCTGTTGTTCATTTTTAAATGAAACCAGAGGTTTCCATCTAATTCCTTCACTCCAGGAGCTGCAGCTTTAAAAGCTGCTACAACCTGCATCAAAATCCAGAAAGATGCTCTCGTGTAAGACTGTGAGCATAAGCAAACTCACAAAGAGAGCAAAGTGAATTGCACAGCAAATCCCTTCTTCCTTGCTGTTAAAGGGATGTCACTGCTACAGTACACTGTCCTGTACTATAAACATGCCAGAGTCTGCCTGAGGACCAGCAACAGTCCTGCTGCAACAGCCCACGGCTCAGCAAAACCTCTCTGAGCTGCCATGTAAGCTGGTAGTTAGTGCCTACAGAACAGGCTGGTGCTTCCCTACAGCCATTGATCTTGCACCAAGAGCACTTCAGTATTGCGTGATGTAAAGCCTTTAAATTATAAAGAGTTTTTGTTAAACTGTGAAAAGTGCTGGTTTGTAGCACTTCAGAATGGAGACAGGGAAGGTAGTCCCAAATCCTCGGTAAGCCACAGCTAAGTGGGATCGCAGGGGAGCCAAGTAGTGCTGAAGCTCCTGTGGCAACCTAGGGGCCTGAAGCAATGCCAAGAGGTGGGAAAGACCTCACCAAGAGCTGAGCACACCAACTCCATTACCTTCTGACCAAGGAGACGAACAGGCTTTACTAGTAACTACGGGAGCAAAGTATGTCATGAAAAGAGAAGAAATGAGCTGTTTCTTGCCCAGAGATGAGTGGTTGGGAGTGGGAGCAGAAGTAGAATTGCAAAAGGTTGAGTCAAAAGTTTTGGCTTCTGAGGTTACTCAGTTCCTCATTTAGAAAAGACTTTGGTCTAGCCCTAAAAAGAAGCCTGGGCTGTATCACTGCCTCTGCATCCAGACTTCCCCCCAAATTTGGATGGTATGACTTTGTGTCTATTGCAAGTATGTCCCCAAATTATAAAGGTTTTTGTTAAACTGTGAAAAGTGCTGGTTTGTAGCACTTCAGAATGGAGACAGGGAAGGTAGTCCCAAATCCTCGGTAAGCCACAGCTAAGTGGGATCGCAGGGGAGCCAAGTAGTGCTGAAGCTCCTGTGGCAACCTAGGGGCCTGAAGCAATGCCAAGAGGTGGGAAAGACCTCACCAAGAGCTGAGCACACCAACTCCATTACCTTCTGACCAAGGAGACGAACAGGCTTTACTAGTAACTACGGGAGCAAAGTATGTCATGAAAAGAGAAGAAATGAGCTGTTTCTTGCCCAGAGATGAGTGGTTGGGAGTGGGAGCAGAAGTAGAATTGCAAAAGGTTGAGTCAAAAGTTTTGGCTTCTGAGGTTACTCAGTTCCTCATTTAGAAAAGACTTTGGTCTAGCCCTAAAAAGAAGCCTGGGCTGTATCACTGCCTCTGCATCCAGACTTCCCCCCAAATTTGGATGGTATGACTTTGTGTCTATTGCAAGTATGTCCCCTCCACTTGCAAAAAAAAGCAGTGTCTGTGGGGGTATGAATCTATACACCATTTTACTTCGCAATCAAATCCCTGATCTCACTCGCACTCTTTTGACCTCAGACCAAGTTTCATGCATCTCTTTTCCTTTCGTAGATGGCTAATACTCTTAAAAGAAGAAACAGATGGCACCCGTTTGCAGATGTCAAATGCTTGCCTCACGTGGCATGTTTACTATTGGATTTTCACCAGATTCCTGGCCCAGATAGAGAGATTTTTGTCATAATCACCAGCTTTAAACCTGAAGCAAACATTCACTGACTAGGCTGAGCCACAATTACATATATATCTCTCAGTGCTTCTGATTCTTTTTTAAATTGACTCTAGACTGGAGTACAGAAAAGGGATTAGGGATGCTTAGAGTTCAGGAAGTAGAGTATTAAAAGTGGATGTTAAATAAGAGATGGAAAAAGAATAAAAAAATGTAACTCCTGCACTCCTAGGAGGGGAAATGCAATCTAAGAGCAGAGCTACAAGAGAAGACCCACATTTCTCAGTACATGTGAAGATGACTTGGGACGGGTATTTGTGATGAATACTCTGATTTACACTCTGCTATCCTTCTGCACAAACTTTCCCATGTGAGCATTTCAAGTGGAGCAGACAGGTGTGACCTTTTGTGTCATGGAATAAAGCAGCCGTGAAGCTGTGAGGTTTGCCACTGTGTTCCCCAGAACAAAGCTCTCAGGGCTTTTCTTTCTTTGTTTCTTTTCCTGTTTTTGAATACAGGTTTCTAGGCTTCCTGGCTGGGTGACTGAAAGCACAGGGAAAGTGCTGATCCCTCTGGGACAGCAGTGTTCAGCATGGGATGTCCTTGTCTCTGCTTGCAGCTGGTCTGTGTTAAGAACAAATTCACCTGAACCTGTTGACAGTTTTGTAGCACATTTACAACATTGCACATCTTCAAGAAAAGCACTCCATAAGGTATAAAAGCAGCCTCCTCCCTCTATGAGGGATTAATTCTGGAAACTAAAGGTGGACACTTAATGACAGCACTGACACTGCCAGGTGTTTCAGACGCATTAAGCTAATGTGCTTATTCCACAAGCCCAAAGTGCCTCATCTACCCATATTCATCCCATGGCAACTTCTAAAGCACAAGGAGGCATTAGCAAATCTACAGCTGAGCAAAATCCAGGGTAGAGGAAAGATAGAGCAAAAGTCATATTAAAAGTCATAAACAAGGTGACTGCTCGTCACCAGATACAGATCTGGTCAGATCTGCTCCACCAGATACATTCATTTTGTCTGTGTTCAGTACCTGAACTGTGTTGAGCTACAAACTGTGTGCAGATTAACCATGCTGAAGCACAGTGTCAGTAAGGGACATTCCCACACTCATTTGGGTACCTCAACAGGCTCAGGACTACTGTATTCTGTCCTTCTGCCCTCACCAGGTGTTGCTTTTTGGTAGCAAATTGAGTTACAAAAGCATGAGAGCAATGAAGAGCTGACAGGTTTATCAGCTGCACCAAATGATATCAGCAATACAGAGCCAAAGGAGAGGGGAAGGTATACCTGCTGGGATCCCTGCATCTTCCACTGTGGTAATTTCTCCTCTTTTTGGAAAGTACATAATAACCCCCAAAACACAGGTGATTTCTTGTCTCACTTGCTCACAGGTGGTCTGATTCCCTGTCTGCTTTTTCTCTCAGTGGTATCTACTTGATTTTTCCTGACTCTTGCATGCTGCACTTGGTAACTAGTCTAGATATGAACACATCACCTTCCTCCCATCAGTTCTGTTCCCATTGACTTCTCCTCCATCTTCCCTGCACGCTCTGCCCTCTATTTCCTCTCTCCTCACACAGAGACAAACAAACTGGCCTCCCCACCTTGTTTTCTGCTGTTCTCACAACCACTCTATCTAGTACATCTTTGCCACAGTTGGCCAAGACACCTGTAGAAATGGTGGCAAACAAAGAAGTTGACAGTACATGAACTCAGCTTTAACTCTCCACCTCAGCATGGCTGTCTGTGGAAATTGCTTGTACAAAGAGGAAAGCAAAGAGAGGTAAGTATGGATGCATATCACATCAGTGATAACAGGTCGATATTCTAACAAGTGATGCCCTTTGCCCCCGTGCAGTGAGTGCCTGATATTCTGATCATCTGCGCTTTCTGGAAACAGCTCTGTTTGCAACTCTCTCTCTTCAGATAGAAGCTAACACAGGGCAATCTCCAGTATCAGGGCAGTATTTGCAAGTCAGTGAAAAGCCCATCCATGATGTCAAGTTCTATCAGTGCTACCAAAAATATCACAGGCAGAGAATGAGAGTCAAGAGCAAGATCAGAAAACCCAGGTTGCTTTCCCTAGGACTGCTCCCTTGGTGGCCAGAAAAAATGTCATTGCTGGGACAATGTTCCTGCAACTGCTTCCTGCTGGAGAAGGAAGGTATTGGTTATGGTTGCTTTCTCTGTTAGTGGGTGGGAGGACAGTTTCAGAGAAGACCATCAGGACTGTTATCTCTCGTCATTTCCCAGGAGACCCTAAGCCCTCCAGATAATTTTCCACTGAAAGTGGAAGATCCCCTGTGCTAAATCATCTGGGAAAGCAGGAGTGATAAAAAGGCAGTCTGAAGTTAGCAAAGGAGTGTTAAAAATCAGGCAGCTCCTCAAATCCATGTGGGTTCTGTTCTGTTTGAGACCTGTTGAGACTGTATGGATAATACCTGAACACAGGCAAAATCCTCCAGAAATATCCTGTCTTGGTGTACTGCTTTCCCTCCAGCCGTCCCCTGCGCTGCCTTGTCTCTTGCGACCTCAGCTGGCACTGTGAGATCCTTCTACCAGCAACAAGCTTTGAAAGGGGGGCACGAGGAAGGTGGTGTTTCCTACTTCAAGCGGGAAGCAGAGCTCCAGCATGCCTGAGCTATATCCTCTTCCCCTCTGTAATGGATATACCTTTAAATTGTTGTAACCCGTGATTTGAGTTGCATGTTATAGGAATTACTATAGCAGGAACCTCCTGAACATACAACACACCACCTCTCCTGTTCTGAGTGACCACCATAACAGATGGAGCCCAAAGTCATGGACTAAATGAACTCAGTGGACATTTGTGGGCATTTTATAGACAATTTACAGGGGTGGTCCATAGACTAGGGGAATGATATCTGTGTATTATATCAAAGGATGGGAAGGGGGGTGGTGGGTAGTGAGAAGTATTGGATAGTGTGGGACCTGGGCATGACATATATGGTATGGAATAAGGGGTGCAGAATGTGCTGGTTTTGGCTGGGGTAGAGTTAATTTTCTTCATAGTAGCTAGTATGGGGCTATGTTTTGGATTTGTGCTGAAAACAGTGTTGATAACACAGGGATGTTTTAGTTACTGCTGAGCAGCGCTTACACAGAGTCAAGGCCTCTTCTGCTTCTCACCCCACCCCACCAGCGGTAGGCTGGGGGTGCACAAAAAGCTGGGAGGGGACACAGCCGGGACAGCTGACCCCAACTGGCTAAAGGGATATTCCATACCATGTGATGTCATGCTCAGTATATAAACTGGGGGAAGAAGAAGGAAGGGGGGGACGTTGGGAGTGATGGCGTTTGTCTTCCCAAGTAACCGTTACACGTGATGGAGCCCTGCTTTCGTGGGGATGGCTGAACACCTGCCTGCCCATGGGAAGTGGTGAATGACTTCCCTGTTTTGCTTTGCTTGTGTGCACGGCTTTTGCTTTACCTATTAAACTGTCTTTATCTCAACCCACAAGTTTTCTCACTTTTACTCTTCCGATTCTCTCCCCCATCCCACCGGGGGGGAGTGAGCGCATGGCTGTGTGGTACTTAGTTGCTGGCTGGTATTAAACCATGACACCCTCACGAGAAGCCTCTGTGGACCCTCCACTGTCCAGGTCAGCCAGAGCAGAAGCTCTGCCTACAAACTCACAGGGCTAAAAGCACTTTCAGACATCATCTCCTGACACCCAGCACTAAGCACGCCATTCCCCCGTAACTGACAAAGAGTGCTCTGAGCAGCCCTGTGCAGGCAGGCAAGGTTGTAGTACCCCACTTGGTGTTTATGTGTTGGGGGAAATCGGTCCAGATCCAACAGCTCAGGAGAGGCAGGGCTGCCACAGCTCCGTGCCCCCAGGTCCATCTGGGAGCAAGGTTGAGTGTGTATTCCCAGTGGGCAGACATACACAGAACACACATACACACCACACATACACATATATACATATAAAAATACATAAATGGCTGGCCATACAGATCCCCAGACCCCATGGTCTCTCTGCAGCGGCTGGGACTCCCCTCGTCCCTCCGACAGCCAGCTTCTCCTATGGGCTCACCCTTAGAGACTCACACATACCCCTGGCTCAAAGGCAACTTCACCCACTTGCCAGCTTGATCTGCACTAGAACTCACTTGCCCACTCAGGCTCGCTCCAGCTGCTGGCTCCACAGACACATGGGCTCCCATGACCCCTGGTCCCACTCCAGTTGCTGGCACTTACATCCACTCACTCTGTTCTCGCCTGTTGCTGCCACCACAGACACACAGGACCTCCAACCAGTGCTGACTGGGCTCACGGCATGGCCAGTGTACCAACAAGAAAACTATTTAGATAAGACCAGCACTTTTTATCCCCTTATCCCTCTATTTTCCCACACTTGTTTCTCCCCAAAATGACCTACATCCCCTCCATTTCCCCACCTTTGGTTCCTCCCCTGGACATCCCATAAAGTAACTCCCCTCACTCCAAAAGATGCTCTGGCACTGACTCATCCCGATGGATTTCACGCCCGGGCAATGCGGCCGACAGCTCTCCCGGGACAGACCTGAGGGGCCCAGGACAAGGCGTCCCTTCCGTCGAGCCCTTACCTTGGCTTCCCTGCCTGCCATTCTGCCCCCGTGCTCCTCTGGCCTTGCGGAGATGGACCTTTGACGTGCTGGCGGCTCCCGGGAGGGGCAGGGGCAGGGTACGATGTGGACTCGCCCCGCGTTGTCCCTTTGCGCTCCTTTGCGGGTGTGCAATAAAAAAATCACATACGCCTGTGATTCCACCTCAGACTGTCCCGGAGCAACAC
>NW_008795129.1:21037459-21065998 GCF_000699145.1 Aptenodytes forsteri
AAAGGAAGCAGAGCTGAGACTCCAAAGAGGTTCCCAGCTCCGCGTGAGGGCGAGCGTTAACGCCTCCCGGCGCAGAGGAGGAGGTGTCACAGGAAGGCGATGGCGGGATATTAAAAATTATGGTGGGTTTTTTTTCTTTTTTCCATTGATTATCAGTCAATGTCACCCTCCTGCCATGATTCCGGCTGAGATTTGAGCACCGTTCTCTTACAAATGAGTTTTCCGAGATGTGAAATACAAAAGATGGCCATACGGCAGAACCAACCTTCCATCCTGCAGCAGGGCAAGGAGGGCATTTAGCAAATCCCTCCCTGGCTCCAGCTACAATTCCAGGTACTGTTTAAGCCTCTGAAAATCCCAGCATTAATGTAATGGTGGAGATTGTACCTCTGGCTTCCGTCAACTCGAACAGGCATCTAAGACAGGTCCCCAAAATGCAAATCTATTAATGGTGTTAATTTAGTGAAACCTGCAGCAGATGCAAAAGGTGCCACCTGATTAAATCACTTTTAAATTACTGCTGTTATCTGTAGAAATAAATGGGATTTCAGCCTTGGTGGAACATGAATTTGGAAAGCATACTTAGCAAATTTAGCCGTGGCAATGCCAACCTGTGGCATGTCTAGACTCCCATAAATGATTTGCTGCAAGGTATAGCCAAATGTACTTTTGCCGTAGCTCCATCTATATCAGCACAGCTACAACAGGAATAGACTGAAACCTTAGTTTCTAGTCTCATTGGCGAAAAATAAAACAAAACCAAAAAAAAACCCACAAGCAAAAGCTTCTCTTTGTTTTTAAAGCAGCTCTCTTCTCAAGGCAACAGTCACTTTACCAGCCCCAAGTGCCTGCCCAATCCTCATTGCCACAATTCCCGAGAAGCTCACCAGCACAAGCGATGACTCACACGCTTTCTGCAAAGCCTCCTGCGTTGTTGCAGCTCTGACCAGTATCTTCCGCTCCGTAAGACAGTGTTCCTCTTGTGCTGTGATGGGAAGCTGGAGGTCGACCAGAGTCCCGTTTAACAGTGCCTCTGTTTGAGAGGAGCAGGCTCAGACAGCAGCTCCGCTGGGCACCCTCCCTCCCTCGCAGTGCTTTTTCTCAGGGTTGACCGAGGTTCAGCACTGCCCAGCTTGAACCAAATGTATTTGATGAGCTAAGGGAGCCGGACAAGCAACTGTAGTATGTGGGGGCATCCTTTATATTTGAGAGTGTGATGTGACCCACCTGTCCTTTAACTTCTTATAGATCTCTGAAGACAAGGACTGTTTTGTAAAAGGAAGTTTTCTATATGGCTTCTATGTATTGCCAAATAGAAAAAATGGTCATACCCTCGTAAAGGGTATTGCAACTTTCTCCTACATGTCCTTGTTCATGCTCCACGTTGCCATGTGACTGTTCTGCAAGCCTGGGGATCGTTAGCAAAATCCCCACTGCCAGCTACCACAGAGGTGCATGAATGCACCAGAACTGTGTAATACATCTAAGTGTCAGAAAAAAAAGTATCATGGAACATGTTATGGAACAGGTTACATCTTACAACAAGTTAACATACTTTTCAATGGAAAATAGTGATGCTCACATTACTGTGAGCCATGATTTTCCTTTTTTTGAAAAGCTCAGTAACAATTACTTCTTTTTCCCATCACTGCATTTTTCCTGTGATGAAAAATGATTTTTATAGGGTATCTAGGAGGGCTTGTGATCCATCAGCCCTCCAGAGGTACAACCAGCGCTACACGCTGTATTTATAAGCTTTGAAGGGGGAAAAAAGTAATAATCTCAGTGTGGGTTATGCCTATGCAAAATTGGAGGGGTGAAGGAGTAGGGTGAAGACCATAGAGAGTGAAGAGAGGGTGGGTGTGAGGACTGCACATCCTCTTGGAAGTGGGTGCTTCATTCTGCTGTAGTCCAGATGCTCATAATCTCCCAACCTGGTGAAGTAAGATGGGCCTTGAAGCAAGATGCTGCTTAATATGAGATTGCTGCCACATAAGTAAAATTAAAGTTGGCAGGACATACCCACGTCATGCTTTTGGAGACCTTAGTTCCCAGCTGAACTCATCCATAGGCAAATTAAGAAACTGCAGTGAAGTGAATGATGGTTTTCACAGTGTAGCTACAGCTACCCTGCTCTAACAGTCTTGGTCCCACTTCAGTCATTCCATACGGGACCAAAACCAAAATTAATCTGAATGCAGACTAATGCCCATTTTCTTCATTTACATCACTTTGGTCACTGCTTTGGCTATCTCAATTTTATTTAGCAGATCATGAAGGCCTTTTTGCATACAGACTGATTCCCCCCCCTTTTCCTATCCAGTTTGAGAGCTTTGCTGGGACACCAGTTATGTACACAAGGACAGCTGAACCTTAACAGCGTAACCTTGAACACAGCTACTCTTGGCAGCACTCAGCTATGTGGCTTTCCCTTTCTGCCCACCCCCACCCCACCCTGCTGCAGGTCTATCGCATCCTTGGGCATCCTTCTTTGAAAATGCTGAGCCCTGAAAAAACTCATCACTTCCAAGTTCTGTTTTTCTAGCTTGTAGCCTCTCTTCTGAGGTGTGGGGGGGAAATGAAAGAAGAAAATAAAGACTGATTCAGGTTTTGGCAGCTCTCCTCTCACAGAAGAACATTCCACACTTGCACATGAAAGGGATTTTTTAGCCAACCAGAGCAAAGAGTCAAAATAACAAACACAAACAATTACAAAAAAATTGCCACACTCAGTAGTTTTTCTGACTGCTGGTAGTGGCTTAGTGAGAGGTTGGTTCATTGCCTAATCTTGAGCTCAGAAAAAGACAGATCATCTTTAAGTTTACAGTGCTATTGGCCCAGCTACAGAGGATAAGATTTCCCTTAAGTCTTTGCCCAAGGCCTAATGATGACTCCAAGAATAACAAATTGCCATGAGGCTGGAAATTTTGGTTCAGAGAGATTTTGTTCATGTTCCGTAAATGATACACAAATATTCATCCGAGTGGATGGAAAACGCTTAACAGCTACATAACGCAGTGAAAGAGACCAATCCTGAGATGGAAATAATTTACTTAATTCTTTGCAGCACTGCTGTCACTTCCAGCCATCTGTTAGCTGGGACGTCGCTGATAATCTATTAAGCAGCTTGGGAGATTAAACCGTCCGAAAGCAGAGATCACAAAGAGTTCACTTATTTCTCTGCAGTAGAAAAGGAAGTGGGTGGGGGAAAGGGATGAAAGGATGAAACACACAGCTCGTACTCTTCTGGCTTCAGGATGAAAGCTTTGCTCTAAAAAAACCCTGGTAATTTCATACTTCCTTAACGAGAAATGGTGTCAAAGATGTGGAGTGAGCAGCAGCCGGAGGCATTCTGTGAGCCCGATTATCTTCATTACATGGTAGCTGGTAATTTTAATCCAAGAGTCTTCTCTAGGCCTATGGATTTGCCAAGTAGCCTGGTCGGGATGTTGAGAATCCTGTTTTTTAATAGTGGCTAACAGAACAGTGCAAGAAAAGGAGCAGAAATAGATTTCCCATTCATTTTGGGAGTGACTTGCTCCTGCAGGAAACACCAAAACTCTGCCCCTGCGATTTGGTCATGTACTGAGGTACTCGGTCTCAGTGATAGCCGTAGCAGGGCTGCCTTTTGTCCTTCAGTTTTTGGGGTTTCATATCATTCGGTATCTCTTTGCAGACTAAAAGAGGGGCATCAAGCTTGTCCTCTACGCTCTTTGCTGTCAGGCCCGTCTCTGTAGCATTTCAGGTATGCAAAAAGGACATTTTTATGTTGTGTGTACTGTGGCTATGAAAGAATGTCTAAACCTAGCATTCAAACCATGGAAAAATTATGAAGTCAGTAAATACAGAACAGGAACTGAGAAAAATTTACGTTAGGCTCTTCTTCTGGACTGTAGCTTGAAAAAGAACCTGAAAGGTTTTAACTTGCCTCCAAGTTAGTATAGTTTTTGTAACACTGGGAGAGCTTTAGTGCTGCAATTGTTAGCATAACTTGTTCAAATATTTCAAGTTCCCACCTCATCTTATTAATGACATGGAAAAACACTTGAAGTCTATCTAATCAAATGCTCACAAGCAGTCATATCCCACGGGCAGCTGAGATAGGCCTGACGAAAATGGAAACCACATCTGTTGACGCTGATACAACTTTAGCTCTGCTCATGCCAGCTGAACTGTACGCTGGCACGTCATTCTGTTGAAGCCCCATTGACCACCACGATTTCCCCTGGGCTGAGGGGTCCAGCCAGGCGGAACAGCTCGCAGACAAACCTGGGATTCCTTTGGGAAAATTCACACTGAGGGGTTGCTGCAGCCATGCTCTGGTAGGGAAACAAACAGCCAGATGCTGCTGGAAATTTATATTGCAAAGCAAACGAAAAGCCCCCATACATGCATCACCCAGTGTCAGGACAGCCCATTGATGGCAATTTCGGTGTTTGCCTGAGACATGAAACAGTGGGTAACGCTCCCCCTTCTCTGTCCCTACCCGTGTAGTACTGCTTTTCTCAGCCAACCTTTTTTTTTTGCTTTGCACATTTGTGTGTAAAGTGAAACAAGCTTTACAAGGCCAGAGAGTAACAGGGGAATGCAGACAGGCAATGTGTTTGACTTTTAGGTTGGTACCTCTGGAAAAGCTAAAGCAATAGAAAAGTACGGCAGAAATAAGCACGTAACAGCATCTGTGCCCCGTGCCTGGGCTACAATACTCAGCATGCTGGTCACTGTTTCCTTTAGGAAATGTCCTGTCTTTCAGCGATTCAAATGAGCACAGCCCAAGGCAGGAACAGCTGTGGGGGAAGGGACAACTGCTGGCCCTTTTCTGAAGTTGTTCTGTAGCATGAAGTATGCTCGAGAGCCTTATCTGCTCTATAATGCCAGCTTTCAAAGCAGTTTTTATCAGTTTTGACACACAGTGATCCCCTCAAGTTTTAAGTTTTGATCAAAGCAACACCAACTGCCTTTAATGAAAAACAGAGCCATTTTAGTATTTTAGCATAGTATTTTAACTTAGCTGCATTTATTGCTTACAGAAAGTTCACCAAGTCCATCGCATTTGAGGAAACAAGCAGCTGTGACCTTCCTGTATTTGAAGTCTTACTCTAAGACCAATATTCCTACATGTTATTCTGCCAAGAACCAGGAGAGGGTGCTGTTAAATTTGGCTATCATTTCATCTATCCGGAGAGCAACCACATTCTGTAAAACGCCTTTCCCTATTTCTTCCCCCACCATCCCAAGCCCCTTCGTATCGGCTGCTTCTTAACTCCTGACTGAAGTGGATTTGCCACACTGATCAGCCACGATATAATAGCACCGATGACAAGCATCTTTCACTTAATTATAGTAAAGCTCCTGAATTGGAGTGATCAGCAGTCATGCAGCGGCTGCTGAGCGCTCCTATGGCAAGACAGTAAAGTTGCACAGATCCTTTGGATAAAGGATGCCCTGCAGCTTGCTTTTAACTGTGGCTCTGCCAAAAGAGCCCTTGAAGCCCTTGGACATCAGCTGTGTTGGATTTAAAACAAGAGGGACTGCCTCTGGGACAGGGAAATGAACACTATCACGTCAACAATCATTCGGGGCAGACATTTGGCAAAACTGGGTGACTTTGTAAGACTTGCTGCTCTGTTTTAGGATGAAAAAAGTTATAAACAAACAACTTATAAAAGGGGGAATACATCCCTTTTCAGCTTTGAACCACAGTCATAGAATCACAGAACGATTTGGGACCTCTCTGCATCATAGACCTAGTTTTTAACCCAGATGCAAATGCTACCCACTTAAAATCAATCTGAATCTTCAGTAAAAATATAAGCACGTTCCGAACTGTTATCCAAACCTGAGTATTCAAACCTCTTTCTTTCCCTCCCTACGGTTTTCCAAATCCTCCTTCTCCACAGCAATGGGTTAGCAACTTGAAGCAAGCACGATGGAAGAAATGCAACGGGAACAAAGAAATGGGAGGAGATGAAGAAGGTACAAGAAGCATCTTCTGCTGTTCAAGTGACTTTCTGCAATTTGTTCGGACAACGGCTCAGTCAGAAGTGAAACCCACTGTGTCATCCCATCTTCCTATCTTCCAAGAGAAAAACATACTATGACAGAATGTAAGCAGCAACTGTGTTAACAGGGACTGAAAGCAGAAAATGGGGTAACTATGGGATATGAAGTGATCTTGGCCCAAACTGAGTTCAAATCATAAAACAACTGTCAGCACACGGATTTGGTGTATTTGTAGAATATTTTAATTTTTAGCTGAGAAACACACAAGAGGGTAGAGTTTAAGGCATGCAATCAGGCATGAAACTTCTCTTGCTTGCTTTTTGTGCTCATACCTTCGGTGTAAGTTCTATGAAAAGAAGTAGATCCTATCTTTAATCTCTACGTAAAGCAACTCTGAGTACCCACTTACAGCCTGAGGCTCGATGCAATGTTTACAGTTGTTCCTGGAATGCAGGATTTACTTATAGGGAAACTCAGTTCTTTTTCTCTCTCTGAGATTTGTTCTATGCCACACAGAGAAAATGTCATATATTTCACACAGTAAGTTTGATCAGTGATAATATCAACAGAAGCAAAATAACTTTCTCCACGTATGTACATGCTGCAATTACAGACATTGCTTGCACGGTTTTACTTTGATTGCTCTTTTACCGGAAAATACAGAAAATCTAATGGATAAGAAAACAACTTTGATTTCTGCACCTTGCAAGTCTAGTTGTTGGTTTTCTTCTAAAAACACAAACCAAAACCAGACACCACAAATAAGACAGCCAATGGGGCAATGAACTTTTTACTGCTGAGGCAAAAGAGCAATTCAAAGATCAAGAATTCTGTGGATTTAGGTGCATTGCCTTAGAAACATCGTAGGTATTGAAATAAACATCATAGGCATTGAGATGCTACTAAAAAATACATTTCCATTTGAGTAACTTTTGGTTGGTAGTAGTGTAAAGCACCTTTGTCTCTACTCCTATGGGGCATTTGCTCTTCACAAGCAAATAATACAGTACCTGATAGGGAGCATATTGCCAAGGAAAACGTTGTTTATAAGCAGCTACAAACAGGTACTTTCTCTCTTTAATGCCCTACCATTGTCCATACAGCTTCCGGTTTTATTTTTTATTATTATTTTAAAACATTATAGTCAAAGACACTTCTCCCTTCCTCATGCATTTTTAAAATCAATATGATTAAAAAAGAACCTACTGTGCATCCACGTGATGAATGTGGTAAGAGCTCATTCTGCATTTCTCCCATGGAGGTCCTCATCCTGCATTTTTCTATACCACTAAGACTTCTGCTGCAATAACTGGGAAGAGACAAATCCCAACTCCTAAATGTGTTTAAGCAGCCCACTCCCAAGGACTTCAATGGTATCAGAGGTTCCATCCTCTGCTGTGGCAGGTGTTAAGAGTTCGTTATTACAGTGAATTTTCAAAAGAGGTAATCCTAAGATTACAAATACTTGGCAAGTCCAGAACTGGATGGTCCCACTTCCTAGGGCCCATCACAACAAAAGGATTCATGCACGTCCTTACTTCGTTCGTATTCAGCAAAACACTGAAATACAACTTAAGCATGAGGTCAAATACCGCTCAAAGTGCCTGAAGCACGATTGTGACTTCACCGTTAAATCTTTTGAGAGCATAAAAGGAAAATGAACTCAGTGCATAAGAATGACATCTTAAAACATGCATATGGAGGCACTGACCTCTTCTTTGACTTCCTAAAAACGAACAGGCCATTTAGCTCTGGGGAAAGAATCAGCACTCCTGTTCCCGCTCTTAGATCTAACTAGGGAAGAGCCCATGGAAACAATTTTCTTTACACAGTACCTGCAAGAGTGGCTCAGAGTTAAAAGAAATAATCAAGTCTACCAAGTGAGTTTGCATCCTCAAAAATTACAATCTAGACTTAGTTTAAAAATGTTGATAGTGACAATAATGTATAAAACATATCTGGCCTTTCCAACAAAAAAGAACCATAAAACGATCAAAAGCTAACTGTGCATTTAGACTACCCAGCACATAAACAAGAGTTCGAGAAAAGCAGTGCAAAAAATGAAAGAGTAAATAATGAGAGAATGTGAAACAGCTAGACTACACACTGCGAAGCTGGTAAATAGAGCACTTAGCTAATATGCTTTCCCAACTTAAACTGCAATTTAGTAACACTGCAGTGAATTAATTAAAAAATGTACGAACACATGAAAAACTGTATGCCAAAACATGCTTTTCAGCTCTGACACAGTCCCAGGACGGTATGGAAGGCTCATTGGGAGCGTCTTCCTTTATCACCCTGACATTTCATCTTTGATTGCTCCAGGCAGAAATAAATTGCCCTTCCTGTCAAGCTTGATGTGAGAATGGCTAAACCACAATGTCAACCCCTTGTTCCGCTGCAGGTATCGAAAGTTACGATTAGGAAAACCTGAAATACTTCTCTGGGGCAAACAAAATTAGGCAGGGTGATTTTAGTAGAAAGATTTTAGTAAAACAAAGCCAGACTTTGTTGGTTGGTCCTTTGCCAAAGTATTCTTGCCGCGCAGAGCAGGATTGCTCAGGAGACCTAGGAGAGACCAGATGCTTCCCAATACCGGCATCTGACACTGTTGTTATGCTGACATGCAGGACATGCTTTGCTGAAATCAGTGTGCCCAGAGTGGGATATTAATGGTCAGGTTTCCTAATGGCTGTTAGAAGTTCTTCAGAGATTCGCTCTACCTTAGAGCTTTTGTTCCCAAGGGAATACAGGTTATTCCATCCTCTGAAGAAGGTGACTGTCTACTGAAAAAAAATGGGGGAAATTTAAGAAATACAGAGATGAAAATCATGGCTAGAGAAGTGTTTTGATTCAAAAATAAAGGCAAAGCAAAACAGGTATCACCTTGAAAGAACAAAGTTACATAGGAAGGCATTGAATTCTATTGAGCTTAACCCTGAAAGATGCTGTTCCTTCATGATTACGTTTGCTATGAATGACTCAGCCACAAAGTAACGTGAAATGTACTCCTCAATAGCTTCTCCTAGCAATTCAGGATGTAAAAGCCAGTCACAAATAAAAATTACAAGGCAAAAATTAGAAAACAACCACCCTACCTCCCGTTTCTCATCATCATGATGCCTCACAAAAGAAAACAGAAAAATTGAAAGCATTTTAACTTGTGAAATATGAAATGCAATTCATGCTATGGAGGAATACCTCAGCCTTTCAGCTAGAAAACAGTCTTTCTTTCCATGGGTGCTTGGTTATTAGCCATCATGCAAAAACAATTAGTCGTTCAAGCAATTAAGAAGGTAAGTATCTCCTAAAAAGGTTTTGAGCTTTTCAAGCCCTAAATGCAACTGCTATAAACCTAGACTGTTCCTGAGTGTAATTTAGTTATTGTATTGCCTCTCCTGAAGAGATTCATTCTATCATGTGTTGTAAATTCTTGATGCTCTTTTAGCTGCAGTCTGAGCCTCTGGTGAATTCTCCTCTTGCTCCTCAGACTTCTTATGATTTAGGAATACGTCTGACTTTCAGAAGCGGCTGTAGCTGTCATATTTCATGAGATTGAATATCTGGTAGGAGGGAAAAAAAACACAAAAACAATGACCTAAGTAAAACTAGATTTTAAATGAGAAGGACAGTATATGAATTCTAATGTATTTTTGTTCTGCTAGTACTAAAGCATTACTAAAAAGCATGACATTAAAACACACTTCAAACTCTCAAAAGGGGCTGCGTGTAGCAAACAGTATTGTAGGTTCCACGGTCACTGTTTTGCAATAATGTCCGTATTAGTTTAAGAATCAGATTATGGTGTTCACAGTAGCCAACTTTGAAAACCTAATACTGAAAAGTGGAAGGTCATATGTCATGGTCACTAGGTAGGATTTTACAACTGATGATCAGATGACTGCACGTGTGGACAAGCCAGGACATTACCTGGTCCCCTCCCACAGAAGCCCTAGCTCTGCAGAGCCACCAGGAGCAAAACCTATCGAGGGTGTCCTTCTGGCAGGGTAGTAGGAAGATATTCAGAGGGATGAAGCAAAGCTGAAGAAAAAGAGGTACCTTTTAGGCACCTTTCTGACTGCAGTTACTCTTGAACATTACAGAATAGCTCAGTATACATGCAGAGCACTGGATAATTAAGAAAAGCCTCTAAATAATTTACACAAACACTGAAACTGCAAACTGAATCTAGACTGAAACAACCGGTTTAACCAATGTTTCTTAAACTTACACCAGTCCTCCTATCCTTTTTAGATTACTACACAACCGAATGCTGAGACGGGTCTCAGGCCAGATCAGAAATGTTTCAGGTACCTGCCACAAAAAGCTGATCTGGTACAGATGTAATTTACCAGTTAAAGTGTGGTTTAAAATTGGAGATGGATTACATTTGTGCCGTCAGCCTTTTCACTAGCCCAAGATCCGGCCTTACTCCCACTGCCAGAATACAGCCAGCATGGAAGTGTCAAGTCAGCACTGAGTACAGTTTTTCTCTCCCAAGGCTTGAGCTTAGGCTCGTCCTTCAACACAACTGCTTTCTCTTCTGTTTATACCTATTTCAGACTAGAACTCATTTGGTGTTTTCTGAAAACAAAAGGGCTTGGGAGAGGAGCCTGGAATCTGTTCAGGTGTCAAGGTCAGGACTATATTTTGCCTGGTCTTAAAACAGAGGGGAAGGAAAAAAGTAAACCTCAAAACTACAATTGAGGCAAAACCAAAGCCTACATCACCCTCTGCCTATTATTTCACTGGCGGAGCCTCTCTGAGTCATGTTTCATGACCGATTACATTTTATGGTACTCAGAGTAACTAAATTTCCAAGAGGAATTTCTGGATTCTGACCTGCATGTGTGGATAACTGGAGCTTTACCTTTACAGGCCTCATTTCTAACTGATAGTACAACTGGGTAATACAGCTGTTTGTTAGGAGGGAAGAAAAAAAAAAATCTCAAACTGCTTTTTCATTTCACATCCTCAAGGAACCTGGACAAAGGCAAACACACAAAACTTGACTGTTCTTGCCTGTGTGTTTGCTGAAGTACCCCCCTTGCAAATAAATTACATGAAGCATTTTACTACCCACTGTTTGTTTACATATTTAAGTTCATGTTTAAAACAGTGGAAATCTTGCTTTATAAACTACATATTGGGAGACTAAAAATCCCAAGACACCCTCTTGACGTAGACCCAAATCAATGCAGTTAAGCAAAGTCAAATTACACTTTCTGGTGTTGGCTAACTACAGTATAATTAAATTTATCCAACTAACTCAAGGGAAAAAAAATTGTAAGGAAGACATCGCCTGTTAAAACGTCGTAAGTCAGTGTTAAGAACTTAGACCCCTCTTGTTTCTGGTATCATTTGAAGCATCTCCCAGAGAGAAAGAGCACTGTAAGATCAAAATCTTCTGGAGTCTGGTCAGCCAAATGCACAGAACAAACAGATCATGTGCAAAAGCAGAATTCTCTTTTTCCCTCCCCTCCTCTCATCGCCTCCGTGGAGCAGGAACATTTACCCCGTATTTTGAAATCTACAGATTTCTATGAACCACTCTAACACCACTTCATTCAGCATGAACAACTGCCTCCAAGCTATTTGTTTAAGGCCATCCCATGAGCACAGAACCACACCCCACAACTAGCCCCATTTAAATCAGTAGGTGTCTGGAGAACTGAAGTGCTAGCTACCAATAATGTTGTAGACCGGACTGTGGCTTTCAAGCTCTGCCTTTTTATACTTCAGACACACAGTGCCAGCAGTAGTTAACACTGTTCTTTAGAGAACAGATTATACCACTCTTCATAACTTTATAAGGATTGAAAACTAGAGAAGATCATAACTCTTCCTGAACTACTATCTAACAACAATAAGCAGAAGCTTCGAGCAGTGGAAACCTGCAACAACCCATAAATGCTCTGCATTTGGTTTTAAAAGTTCACAGACTTTCTTCCCACACTAGTGGGATTCCTCTACCACTGGTCTAGCATGTTTCCAGTTCAGGTATTACTAATCCCTGGTTGTTCATGTGCATGCTCATTTGTAAAATTTGCAAAACATTTTAACTCCAGTAGTCTTTCCAGCTTCACTCTCATAATCACCCACCCTGAACTGCAGTGCTTAGATTTACCAGAACATTTTCATTCCCTTCCCCCAAGTCAGAAGTTCTTCCATGAAAAACTTTGCTTCTTCACATGGAAATCGAGTTTCAGACATTTCCACTGCTAATGACCTGGAACCTGCTTGAAAGACAGCAGAGCCTTTGCTCCTCAGACCACTTCAATTGACCCAGCCAGCGCCCAACTAACTATTCAGTAGCTGATGTGAAATGGGTTGAAAACACTATTTAAATCTGCGTGCTGTTTCTCCACAAAAGAAAAGAGCCAAATGGAAAATACAGGTAGTCCTGAGGATGGTACAGAAATTAAAAATAGTACAGACTGCAAGTCCTGGAAAGCTGCAGGTAAGAATGACTCACTTCATAACTTAGGCTTTAAAATAAGCTAAATATCAAGAAAATTTACCACCTAAAGACATGCCTGCAAAGTGTCACCTAATTTCTACCAGACCTCCCAAGACCTATAGGAAAAGGCAAAGCAGATACCAGCTCCTCTTTTAAGTTTTGTGTGTTACAGAAGAGGAGGCTTTTCAGTAAATTGCATTATATTCATATTGATATAAATACCAAAACAAAGCAAAGTGAAGAATCTTGAGCTTTCAAGGAAACCAGTGGCAACTATGGAAACAAACATCAGCAATGACTCAGCGCAAGTGAATACACAGGAAAACGTAGGCACAAAGTTAGTCAGCTGGGTGATTCTCAAGCTACAGGCAGAGGAACCCAGGAGAAAATTTCATCCAATTTTCCAGGAAAGTCCTGAACTGGAATTAGCATGGTTGCACTGAGTCTCTTACCTAATTGGCCCTAGTTAGATGGGGCCAAGAACCTGGGGTACGGTGCATCCACCCTCAGAGCAGCTGCATTGATATCGCCAATACGGAAGCAACCCAGGTCTGTGCCTACCTATTCAATCCATGCCACGGGTAGCTGTAGGCAGATTCCCAACTTTCCTACACTAGCTTGTGCTTAGAAAGCAGAGTCCATTAAAAGCAGACAAAAACTAAAGAAACTGTATTCTGCAAGAAAATAACTTCACCTGGTCCTGGAGCTTCTGAAACATGAGAGGGTGAGGTGTCTCCAAAATGGTCTCATTCAAACGGGACTGTCCTTCAACATTGACTTGGGAGGAAGCTTTACTGGACAGGAAAGTCATGTAAATTTCTTTAGCTTTTTCTTGCATCTGCAAAAAGACACATTTATTTAAAGAATTATTTGCTGTGGGAATATTCTCTGTATTTGTTAATGTTTTATTGGAGACTGTTCTGGGTCACTTACTTCTTGAGGTTCACATCTTAAAACCAAAACATAGTCTGAATTAAAAAAGAAAACAAGCAACAAAACAAATATACATAGATTATCTTATTTATGTATATTCACTTGTACCAGAGGAAAAACATCACTGCAGGCCAACTCCTGTACTGACAGTAGAAGCTACCAGTATTCGGCACTTAGGTTAAACAGCAGGCTGTGAGAATGCAGTGTAAAACTGCTCAGCATCATCAACCGGGCCTTGTCTTCACTATTTAGAAGACTATTTTTACTAACAGATAACCAGCATGCGCAAGGAACCCAGAGGGAAAAAGCACTGTGGAAGCTTACTCTTACTGCAAGGTAAAACTAAGCAAAATTAGTGTATAATCCATGCTACTGATAAACTTGTTATACTACATGCTTTGTCATAACTACATTTTTACCTCAGGGCAGCTCACGTGCAACACTGGCTACATGATTAAAAAAATCCAACAAGTATTTTTTTGGCTAATGGTAAAGGTAAGACTCTCAAGAGCCTCTGAAAGCTGATAAATGAGGGTAGGTGTAATTTGCATAAAGCAGTTTGCTAGTGTTTGCCCTGATTTCAGCAATCCTGTTTCAGTGGTCTTCTCCTGATAAATCAGTAACGGTGATAACATTTTGACCCTACCTAGCATCCTTAAGCTTCAACACAGTAAATGAGTGGCCATAATCCTCTGAAATTCAGCGCAAGCTCCCCCTTGACCAGAAGGTTGGATAAGAGAAAGCCAGCAGGGGAGAAGAGAGCCAAGCCAGGCAGGAGGCAAGCCTCCCTGCTGCAATCTGAATTCTGCACACTGACAAGGCCTGTGCAGCAGCAGGCACTGTACGATCCCAAGCCACAGGTACTCGTCAGTGTTCCCCATTGTACATCTAATGAGCAACCGCATCTCCAGATGAGCACCAACTAAAGTGCTGTGTCTGATGGGAAGTGGGCTTGAAGAAGAAAGCTTTTAAACCCTTGCCCATGAAGGAGTCACCGAATCTCTTTCATGTTTTACAGCTGAGAATCAATATTTGGGGGTAATTAGAAGAAAAGCTACGTATGTTTGACAATTCACAAGGCCTAAAGAGTTAACTCTCTCACTGCTGAAGGGGACACACATTTTCCAGGAGTATTCCTTTTTAAAACAGATTATTCATCTGATGGGTAGAACATCATGTGTCAGGTGCATTAGGTCACAATGAAGTGTTTTTAATGATTTCCGATCTTTCCAGTGTCACAGATCAAGGGAGGACTGGGTCAGCCATGTCTATTCTAAATGAGCAATTAATCCAATTGATCAGAGGTGTGACTGCTTTAACTGGTAAAGTTAATACCCTAATGCAGACACAGTAAAGGTAACTTTAGCTATTATCACATGAGCAAGCATAAGTGATTTTACTGACTGTCAGTCCTACCTAAATAATTTTTGAACCTGCTGTCCAATTTCAACCATATTTAAGAGAGGGGCAAAGGACTGAGAAATAATTACCCTCCTAATGATTCAATGGAAAAGAATGGCAAGAGAAAGGAAAGGGAGAGAAAAAGCAGCACATGCACCAAGGGAAAAGCTGCAGTATATGTTCAGAAGTTATCTACTTGAACTGCCAGCATGTACTTAGCTGCTGGCTAATCAATGCACGTATAGCTCCATGTCAGCCACAACACAAGGTGCTGCTTGCCCAAGGAACACAGGAGCAAGCTGGGCACTGCAGAGAAAGAGTAGAGAAAGGCTTGAAGGGAAACACAAAACTAGAAGTACTGTGAGGAAGTTTAAAGAACACGGAGGGAAACAAGAGGATTGTGTGGGAGGTTGGTGAAATGGGGAGGATCTCTGGATTTTGTGGGGAAGAATGACGAAGAAAGGAAGTGAAAGAGCTGTGGTAGGGAGATGGGGTCATCTGAGAGACACAGGGGACCTGACTTTATAGTAATGGGGAAATATGGAAATGCATAGCTAAACATTACAAGTTCTGCTGCATGTGGAACAACTGTTATGCTATGTCTATGCTTCAGTAGTACAGCATCAGTTTAACTACAATATTTTTTTTTTAAAAAGAAAGTACAGTTAAAGCTGCCAGTATCTTTATACATCCCCCAAATGACATTCAGGGAGAGCCAGGTTCAGGCAGAGGAGACAGCGATGTTCCCCGTTTGGTGGGTGGCATTCTTTGTTCTGTGTCAGGCTAACTAATGCCTCAGCACAGGGGACTCTACTCTGGAATTTAAACAACACTTAAACTGGGATCTTGTTCACAGGTGGTTATTAAAGGATTTCTGGCACTCTTCACTTACATCTGTGTGCTCGCCCCAGCATCCGTGCCAAATTCCCATTTGGAGTACAAAGTTCTGTCTACAGAAATCCCCCTCACTATTTCAAGTGGATACAATATTCTTTCCCACTTCCTTTCCTAAGGTCAAATTCAGCTCTCAAGCATGTGTGGTTCCCAAATGAGGTGAATGGAAGTCCCAGATGCTCATCAGAATAGGCTCCAGCAGTTAGCAGCTGTGCAGCATTACCCAGTCCTGCTTAACCATTGCTACATTCCACATGGGAAGTGGCAGAAGAAACTCTTGAATAGGTATACTTTGTTCCGAAATTGTTCTCTATAAAACTTCTCGACATGGGTATTTTGGTGTGTTTTTGCAATAGCTGAAAAGATTCCTTGTTGTTTGAAGCATTTATTACAATCTGTAATTTATTTTTAAAGCTCAGCTGCAAGAGAAGAAACATTTAAAACTTGGGAAGTAGCACAATGGACATGTTGTTTATTTCATTAACAGTCACAAATGCAACAGCATATGACTAACTGCAATAAAATATTTAAAGTTAAATTTTATTCACTTATCCCCACCACTTCCATTTCAATAATTAAATGTGTCCTAAGATGAGGATCATATGGGTGGCAGCAGAGCTCACTGCTACAAGTGGACTTGACCTAATTCCTTCCTCAATCTTCGCTAAAATTACATTTCTGTTTTAACTTCAATTTGAAAGGAATATCCTTTTTTTTAAAAAAACTACAGAGATGTGTCTTGAGCTGAGGGGAGGAGTTTGTGCTTTCCTGTTGCAAGAAGATAGGCTGAATCCAGTCCATCTAAAACCCGCCTAGACCAGTAATGTAGTCTGCTTGCTGTCTAGCTCTGCAGATGCTGAAAAACCTCCCCCACTCCCTGAAACATGCATACATTTTGTATTAGCTCACCCAAACAGGAAAACAAACACAAACTCATGGAGCAGTCTGGTCTGAACTCCATTTCTGCCTTCTCCTGACTAACGTTCCCATCACTAGTCTAGAGCCAACACAGACCTAATTCTCCTCAATCTTCGCTAAAATTACATTTCTGTTTTAACTTCAATTTGAAAGGAATATCCTTTTTTTTAAAAAAACTACAGAGATGTGTCTTGAGCTGAGGGGAGGAGTTTGTGCTTTCCTGTTGCAAGAAGATAGGCTGAATCCAGTCCATCTAAAACCCGCCTAGACCAGTAATGTAGTCTGCTTGCTGTCTAGCTCTGCAGATGCTGAAAAACCTCCCCCACTCCCTGAAACATGCATACATTTTGTATTAGCTCACCCAAACAGGAAAACAAACACAAACTCATGGAGCAGTCTGGTCTGAACTCCATTTCTGCCTTCTCCTGACTAACGTTCCCATCACTAGTCTAGAGCCAACACAACAGTCAAGAGCCTGGCTTCCTCTTGCCAGCGCTCCCTTTGGTCCCATGATCTAGCAATCCTAGCTGCATAGTGGCTCACATTCAAGAGGAAGGGGACAGAGAAGATGTATCTGCACAGCATCTTGCAAGATCTGCCTGTGTTGGCTTGATATAAGTCAGCTTCTAGGCAGAGCCCGTGTGACTGTGGTTAGAGTAACAACTGAACCAAGTTTAGTAAGTCTTGAGGAAAGGCCCAGGATATTTTCTTAGAATGGCACTAATGCAGTTAAGACAGTTTGCAACCAACAGAAAGCAGGAGCAGAGTGAGCCTGCATCTACCTGCAAAGACCAGAAAGAACACGAGGGAAGGACAGACCATTTACTGAGCCAACCACCCTAATGGTATACCAGCCTATACAAAACCAAACACTGCTCCAGGCTGACACAGAAGGGGTGACAATAACACTAGGCACAAGGGCTACTTAATCCACTGGCCAGGTGGTGACCTTTGTGCAAGTTTAAACTGACCAAGAAAAACCCCATGCTAACACTCTCACATCAAGTAATGAAAAGTTTATCTTATACTTTAAAAATAGGAGAAAAAAAAATCCCATTCAATCCAGGTTAAATTGAAATCAGCTTCATCTGACCAAAAGTCTAAGTGTCTATGAGCTAGTTTCTGTGGTAAACCAGTTTTAATGAGAAGCAGGTTACAAAACAAGTAAAAAGTTGTTTTTAGAATACTTTGCTCCCATTATATAGATACAAAGCGACTTCTGCAAGAGTCACTTTCAGAAGACAAATTCATGCTTCATGCTATCATAAACACTGGAAAGATTTCTATTTTTAGTGCTTTTTCTAGCTTTGTAAATTATCTAAACCAAGCCATCCATAAGCAGTAGCTATAAAAACTGACTGTAACTCTGTGTCATTCTAAAGCCCATTTATTCTAGCCAGCTATAATAGCTTTGGCAGTACTAGACTCCAGATTGACCATACTGTGTAATGATTGGTACTGAATAATTAAGCTAAATGGAACCTAGTTAAGTCTCTGTCCATTCATTTGGCAATTCATTCAAGAATTCACTAAGCTACTATCTCTATACATCAGTTTACTATTTCCTGTACTAGAATGTGCAATCCTAAAAGAGCTAAAAAGACGGAAATTATTTAGCAAGGGAAAATACGATTATTATCCCATTGCAAAACGTGGGACCTTACAGAAGGATTTTCTACTTTCATTCCATTTTAAAATGCAGTTTGATACCTGTTCAAGGGGTAGCAAAAAAAAAAGGCTACATACCTCTTGGCAAGGACACTGTACGACGTACAAAGAAAAAATATCTGCCCTGTACAAAGCAAAGGGTTCTTCCTATTTGGTTGTGGACTGTTAGGCTGGCCTCTACTTCACCAGCTCAGAAAGCAAATGTTTTTAATGGAGTAGGGAGATCAAGAATACCTAGATCCCCAGCCCAGCATACTGAACATACCAGCCAAGATGTTGTATGGACATTTGGGGACAAAAGAAAGGAAATGCTTTGTCACAAACTGAGAACAATGAGATCTGCAGCTTGTGCCAAAGCAGAGCCAGGTCAGTGGGACTGACGGTACCACGCTTGCCCAGACAGGAGGTAAGCTTCCAGTGCAACCCAGACAGGCTGCAGTTGAAACATTCCCTTACAAGCAAAGGGAGAGGAGGACTCCCGGCCTCACTCCAGCTACTGATACTGCTGCTATCATAGTGGCATCTAGCACAGTTCCCTCTTTTATCCCATCTCATTTACTTTATTTCTCTTTCTGCCTTGCACCTTACAGAAAAATAGCCCGATTAGTTGTTCTTTTCTGAAGACTATCTGCATGCGTGGACCTTAATGAGAGAGGGAAGCAACTAAATACACAAAGCTGAAATAGTGCTAAATATTACAAAGTGTGCAGTCAAACTGAGCGTTTTCCTCTTCTTGCAAAAATTACTATTTTTGTAATTTTTTTATGGATTTATCAATACCAAAAAATATTCACAACTGAAACAAGCAAATTGTTTTGAGGGGAATGCTTTTTCAGTGCAAAATAGAGAATATTTACAGAAAGTACACTCCCCTCTCAAAAATATGTTTTGTTGAAAATCCAGGGATTTTTTTGTTGAAAATCTGCTGGGAAACAGTTTCAGCTGACAACATTTGACTGACCTTAAGAGAGGAATCCTGCAGTCCGGACGCAGCTTTCCTATGCCTGCACTTTATAATGCCCCTACTAGCTCAGTTCCCCCACCTGATTCCTATTCCCTGACGTTCCTGATGTTACTCAAAGCACGTATGGTCCCATTTGAAGCAGGTTTAAGTGGCATTTTCCCAGCCTCACCTCCTCATGGTACTCTGCTTCCTTTCGCCAGAAGAGTGCAAAAGGGAATGTACATTTGCACCCGTTGCCTTCTAAAATGCTCCCTTTGGCAACAAGAGCTGCACACATGAAAAGCACAAAGGTGGGTTTTCAAAAAAAGGACTTATGGGATTTAGGAGTCTGATTCTCAAGGACAGTGGTGCTCAGTTGGAGTTTTGAAACTACTTCATTTCATGCTCACAGAATCGTCATCTCAAAGATCAAATAAATTTGGAATTTCTCAAAAAAAATAAAAAAAATAAAAAAAACTTTTTCCAGAAACAAGCAAACAAAACATGATACATATTTTAGGCCTGATTCTATAGGCTTCAAAGCCTAAATGTGAAAGTGGATGCTGTGTTCCTGGTGGATCTAAATGTAGACCAAGATCCAAGCAGTGGAAAAACTTACTGGGAGTGGCTGGTTGAAAAATTTCCAATAGAATATTTTCTACTAGAAAAATATAGCTTTCATGAAAATGAAAATGCTCTACAGGTATATATCAATTTGAATAAATTTTTAAACAAAAAAGTCTAAATGGACCCTCAATTTCTTTTGTTTTGTAACTTGTAATTTGATAAGGCAAAACTTTTCATTTTGGTATTGTAAAACATTTTGTTTGCACTGCTTGTTATTTTTATGTTCCACTAAAATATTATAATGGTGTATATTTTCATGTAATAGCAAAGATGCTTTAAAAAAAGTCCTGAATGAAATGTCTTTATATTTTCAAGCAAGATGATGCAACATCACTGAATTAAACCTTTTGCTATTCCCAAGCAATAACAAAAAGTTCAGAGTTTTCAAAACATGGGAAACTTGACAATTTCAGCATTTTGTTTTGATTTGAAATAGAACCAGCTTTGTTTCCAAACAATTCCACCACCGTGATTTCAGTGCAATTTCTTCAAATATATTTATTTGCACTCACATGAAGCATGTTATGCAACAGAAACGTTATAGCTCCAGCTCTGCTACAGAAATTTTGTTAACAAGTAAAATTTATTTAGGAAACCATACCTGTTTTTTGCCCTGTGTTTTCTTAAATTCTTCACATGCTAGCCAGAACAAAACGTTTTCTTCACTAAATTCTTTCTTCAAAAATTCCTAGGGAAAAGAAAAACAAACAAACAAACGTTAGGATCCAATTTCTCAATTGTTTTTCTCTCTTCCTACTATAGCTATTAAAACTAGAAGCTGCCTACGGCTAGCTTTACCACAGTATGAGTTTACATAATACAGCGTAACAGAACCACTGCATTAGTGCATCTGCACACTACCAAGACACAAATGAACAATCATATATTCAGCACTTTGAAAGCACATTGCAGGAGAATGATGAGCTACGTTTAATCTCGGAGCATATCAGTAACTAAGAAGAAGAGTTTCTTCAGTCTCCCTTAAATAACTCGAGCAATTTTACAGTCATTACTCAAAGGGAAATCCAAAAATATATGAATTCATTAGCAGGTGAGTATAATGAACTATTTTAATGAGAGTCACAGATCACTTGATATTCTCATCTAGTATCTTTCTGATTTTTTAATGAGTAAAATCTCTACAAATAAAAGTGTTTCTAAACATGATCATCAGTGGCAATAAATTCACTTAAGTAAACTAAAGCAGAAGATGTATTTGCGTTCTCTAGACAGTGTTTAAGCAGAGCACATTCCTCCAAAAGTGAGGCATGTTTTAAAATGGGGAAAAACGTACATTAAATTTCTTTATAAAACATAACGACTGAAGTATTTATAGCTCCGAGATCATCAGTTTTCTCTTTCAAGTGTTAGAAAATAGAGATTAAGAAACACCAAGAATTAAATAGCACCAAGATTACTTTTTTTTTTTAAAGAATTCCAAATCATGGTGTTTTGTAATTCCAGTTTACATCACTTTTCAAACCAGTCTGGCAGGAAACCATTTTATCCCAGCGCATTTTATCAGTGCTTGGTATGGCAAAACCATACTCAAGTAGGTAGTTCCTATTCCTATAGCTAATATGGCAAGAAGGCCTTGAAAAACCAACTTGCCACCCTCACCTAATTAAGCCTCAAACCTGCATTTGAGCTGCACAAGCCCGTACTTTGTTGTAAACTTAAAGAGAATTCTTTTCAGTACAACTGCTGCAACACAGAATAAGAGCCACACAGAGTTATCAGGTTCAGGAGCTGTTAGTGGTAATTTATTGCTTAAGTAAGGACAATGTATGAGAATAAAGAGCGCAGGATCAGTCCTCAGTGATAAATAATGCTTGGCAAGAGATCAGTGGCTCAAGGACTGTAACTTAACCAACAGTAACTTGTTAATCCTTGCAACAGCTGATATATCTGATTAGAAAGATGCAACCAGAAGTCTTCTATGTGCCTTACGAGAGCAAGCTGCAGTGGCAGTGGGCAAAGGCACTACCTCAAAAGCTCAGCAAATGCCACAGCTCCAACTCTGCCACCTCTGCTCAGGGTACGTATCTAGAAGGATGCATGCCTATGTGCTTACAGCACTGGCACAGCTGCACCATTTATGCTGCGACTCACTCAGCTTTAAATCCTAATTTCAGTTTATATAAAGATCCATAGTTAATATAGCAACCCTAAATCTTTTCACTCCTTCTGGATCTTCGAGGAGGTTCTCCAGTGATGTAGCCCATTTTGAGGTTCCTTTCAAGGTTTGGTGGCTGCTGCTTGGGTGACCCTCGCTGTCATTTATTTCTGGAAAAAATGGAAAAAAACGTCATCTTTATTAGAAGCAATGAATGTCACTTGCATTTCTTCCCCACTGCCCTCTGCACCCTTGGATTACAGCTGCTCTCTTTAAAGGAAACACCATAAAACTGAAAATAAACACACACACATATTTGAATTCTGCTTCGCCTTTAAGGAGGCAAAAATGCCTTGCAGTTAGATAATTCATGAGCATGTAAGTAGGCACTGTCACTGTTTTACAGGAGTTCAAGCACCTTTTGCATGTGGAACATAATGACCGCAGCCTGAGTAGTAAAAGGACCATTTGCCTTTTGTTCTGTCACTGTCAACAACATTGGCTTCTATAAAGCAAATCCTGGCCAGTCACACACATGAAATTTATTTTTAAGAAAAGAATCATCACTGGAGGTTGGAAAAAGGCAAAGAGAGAAAGAAAAATAATGCTTTGTTTAGCAGGAGAACTAGTCCAATATGTTAACCCAGTCTAATGGGAGGAAAGACAGCTGGCAGAGGAGCCTCATTCCAGCTGAGTCGACCTGCTATTGGGCAAGTGGTATTTGGGTGTTTTTTCTGTTTGTTTGTTTGTTTGCAAGTCCACTGAAATTCTGCTTTTATAAGGTGTACGGGACTGTGCCCACATCTTATCTGCCAGCCAGCCTTCTCACAGAGAGATGGTGTACATTTTTTAATTTTTTTATCACAGGGACAAGTACGTTACATCTAAGGCTGGTGACGCCAAAAAAAATTGTTTGCTGGCTACCCATTAGAAAACCTATTACTTGGGAAGACTCCAGGAATTTTACTGCTGATCTGAAAAACTCTAAAACAGACATAAAGCGCTTGGCCTCCTTTCCTCTCACACACGAAATGCCCAGAGAAGACAGCAGGAGTGCAGGCCATGAAAAGTCAGGCTAAGAGCTCCACTTCAGGTCACTACACACTGGAAAGGTGCACAAAACTCTTACTGTAATCAATACAGCTTCTGTTTATTTTTATAACCCCTTCATTTCTCCCTACCAACTTAGTGGAAATATGGATCTTAGTAACTTCTGCTTAAGCTCTGTTAAAAAACCCTTCCTCCACCATGAAACTAAACCTCAGCAAGTATCTCAAAAAAATATCTATGCAGAGCTATACTATCAGATGCCCTTTTCAGTTGGTAGCTAGAATGATAAATGCTAAGGTTAAAGCCCTACAAAATATTGGCACGACAGCAGCCTACTGACTTTTGGTTGGTAGAGACCTGTAAAGCCTATTTGTTTTTCTAACAGTGAGATGGACCACTGTTTTAAATGAATGAACATCTCCTCTTCTCCCTTGATAGGAGTGGGTTTTTTATACAGGAGAAATTACAAAGCTGGAAAAGAGGTAAACTTTCTGGAGCCATGGATTCCATACCCATTGCCTAATACTGAGAGATCTACACTCACGCCCCAAGTAAATAGAGACGTAAAAGAAAGGAATGCATCTAAAGCGATCAAGCAAATGGTCACTGCAGGCTACATTTTTCATGTGTAAATTCTGTCTCTCCTTCGCCTGTCCCGCTCTCACTCTATGATGCAGTTACAGCACCAGCCTGAAATTTCTTACACAATGAGTGCATGACTCTATGCCTGCACAAAATCTTTCAGGATCCAAGATCATAACCAATTTGGGTAAGGACTGTGACTGGTCTTCAAAGCAGCAAGTATACCTACAGCTCTATATAAGAAACACACAGTCTGCTAGTTAAAGGTCAAGAGTCAGAACCTGAGGATTGTCTCCAAACCACTACCGAAGACTTCATACATGACACAGGAGTACAGTGAGTTAACTGTGCCTCAGTTTCCCCTCCCCTCATGCAAAAGGATGTGGTTCTTGATTATCGCTTGCAAAATTTATTTTGGGAACCTGACTCAAAGTATCTGGGCATCTAATCTCAGTAAAATCTGTGAGATTTAAGTGGGAATAGCCAAGTACATCGGAGCAGAACACAATTACCTCTGAGGAGCTTGAATCTCTTGTTATGATCACTCTCACCTGCAAGCAGAATGGCAGCTGTCTGAAGAACCAGGCCATTCCCTGATTTAATATATGATTTAGCACAGAACATATGGGAGTGAGATTTTATTTCTAGTGTTTCTTTTCCAGGCAAATTTTAAGTGAACATTAATGATTACTTTGAAGAACATGTATTTCAATGAGCCAATGCAACACAGGGCAGACCCAGTGCCATGAGAACCTAAAAAAAATTTCTGGTGAGCAGACAAAGGCCAGAACAAGTGCTTCCATGCACCCGGGATATACCGATCTGCTTCCCCTCAGCTGCTTTCACTGTTCTCTCATTTTACTGCTGGCCATTCTGCATCCTCCCTGATCACCATTCTCCCCAGCTTCCTCTCACTTCCAGCCGACTCAGCACAACCCAACTCCACCCACCGTTTACGTTCCCCCTGCTCCTCCTTGTCACTCTCCAAACCCTGCACTCTCCTATGACCCTGCTCCCTTTCTCCCTACCTTCTCCTCCTACAGCCTTAGAGAAAAATTAGGTTTTGAAGGGAAGACCTACACGACTTCTTCCTCTTGCCCATTCTGCTGAGCCTTGCTGTACAGGACTCTGTTACTCAGTTTGTTTCCTCACTTAACCAGCTCCCCACAACCCAAAAAGTACTGCGGTACAGAGATGAGGCTTGCCTATCGCTCGTACAATGCAACCCTTTCATGTACCCCTTGCCTCACTTATTCAAGCTGGGAGTTCCCCAGAGCAGAGGCTATGGGATGGCGCAGGTGTGGGGCAGCTCTGCTGAGCTGGCGCGGGTGCCACTAGCAGCCACAATCCCAGCTCAGCCCAGGCTACAGCTCCCAGCATCAGTTCACACTGAGGCAGGGGACTCCAGCCGTAGTGTCACAATGGAGGCAGGCCCTTGGACTGCCTGCATATAGTAAACACAAAAGGCCAGAGAACGCTCTTGGATCCAGGTAGTGCAGCACAGCTCTTGTCCTGAGCAGTCCCCCAAAAACACAGTAACTGCATCCAAACAGCCTGCTGGGGACATCGCCTGGCTGGTACCACCCTTCCCACTGTGCCTGGGGCAACACAGCTGGCAGGGGCCAAAGCCATGCCAGGGAACATGCCAACAGCTCTGGAGGGCTCAGGTCTGTGTGCTGCACATGGCACTGATCAAGATCTCTCCCTCCGGGCTGAGTACCCTTAATCCCCATGTTCGGTGTTCCTTTGCAACCGCCATAAAACATTAACATTCCCCTTCAGCACAAATGTAAATAGGCTGCACATGATACATGACAATAGGAAACACTCTGAAATTTTATGAGGATATTAAAATTGTTGGGTATTTTTATTATACCCCACTAAATATGCCATCACAAACATTTTTTCTAATACAAAAGTGACCCCCCCAATTAGGATCATAACTTCCCACTCCACATGCTGGTTTCACTTAGCAGATTTGATGTGTGATTTCTAGAACTTTTTTAACAGCTTAAAAGATAGGAAAAATGTTTTCCCACAAACGACTCAAAAAGCTAATCCCCAAATCCATATCCTATAACACGTTACTAAATTACCCTAAAAATGATACTTCTACTGAAGTACAATTTAGTGAAAGTCTGAAACAATTTATTTTAGAAGGCAATATTGCAATAAGTGTAATTACATGAATGACCCTCCTGAAACCTATTTATCTGTTTGCTATTTTTAAAGATAACTTTCTCCTGTTAAAATCATCTAGTGACAAAGTTATATAATACACACTTGGAAATAACAAGCTCCATACCAATGTTTAACAACCAAAATGTATCCACTCGTATGATCATTTAAATGAGGAAGGCAGACATTTGCTGTTACTGAAAACCGGGAGATAATTTTGTGCATCAAAAAGGGTACTACAAAATTGCACTTCTTTCACCAATATTTCTGTAAAAGTAACACATAGAATGTACAACCGATTATACTTAGGCTAACTACATTTCTTAATGTCACAGGAGAGTGCTTGCTATCTTTTAGTCGGGTTAGAAACCAAGAGGCAGAGAAAGCCAACAAAGCATGCACAGCAGAGCACAGTTGTAGAGTCCCTGCTGAAGCAAACTTTCCACTGAGTGTATGACCATAACACAACTGCATGCATGATGTGCAGTGGCCAGCTGCTTCTACAAATGCAGCAAATGATTAAGTGCTTATTGTAACAGCACCACTATTTTAGAGAAGAACCCTATACTAAGCCAACAAATAGGCAGTTACATTAGCTGGAGCATTATTTTAGGGAAGAATCTTATAGAAGTTGCCTTCCCCCATCACAGAATAGTACTGCCGCATTAGACTGCGGATAAAGGTTCTTTGTCAGCAATAGATGTAACGGTAAGTGCAGCACTAGTAACACTGTAATTGTCAGTTGAAGTGCGGTATCAAAAGTGGCAAATATTTGCACTCTCCAAACAGGAACCTGGACTGAAACCACAGAAAGTGTCAATAACATCAAAATACACAACTTTGCAGGTCAAAACTCATGGTTCTGGCCCTTGCTTTTGACAAGCACAAAAAAATGTGGAAAACCATCAAACTTTTAGAGATTCAGACACAGCTAATTGAGTTAGACATGCTAATCCATCTGCCTTCCAGAAGGGCTACGCGCTACAACGGTTTCCCAAGCTGCTGTCATTCCCTAACTGTTGATACAGTGGCCTGCGTGGCACCATATCAAACAGCACAGACTCACACACTTCACAGAATTCCGTTGAATGCATCCCTTACCTAAATGCCTACTCTAACTGCCTCTTTCCCACACACACCTTTTGCAAACTTCTTAACAAAAGACAACTGGCACACAGACAGCAGATATGACAAAGTACCATGTAAATAGCATATTCCTTATTCTATATTTAAGCATTAATATACAATGTTAAGAAAAGCCTTCTCAATTTCTTCCTGAAGAACTTCTGATCACACCACCTGCATTTTCCCCTTTTTCATCTGGATCAGAAAGCTGCGAGCCACGAACCTTTATTGTTACTTTAAAAGTACTCTGAATACCTTGTCTTTTCCTACGGTCACCAGAATGCCTATCCAGCAACAATCACCAGTCTGGAATTAATAAATCCAAGGTTATGAAACAGTGGGAAACTTCATAAATAGGCAGCTGAAAAGGGAAAATTCCCTTACTTTCCATGTATTCAAGCGCCACTGGATGAATCCCCACACAACAATTTTTTCCTAGTAGCAGCTGAATTTTAGAGCTTTCCACTACAGAAGAGTTGTCCTTCGCACGCTTTGGTTGTTCAAAGCATGAGCCTCAACATCCTCTTTTGACTGTCTCGAACAACAGATGTCTGCTGGATTCCACTTTTAACTATAAGGAAGGAAACTAAAGGGACGTTCCGCTTTTGTAGCATCTCTGGAAGTGTTCACCAGACATATATCCTTTAAAAAACAAATTAAAAAAAACTCTAGACAAA
The DNA here is from genome assembly GCF_000699145.1 of Aptenodytes forsteri. Classification (NCBI taxonomy): domain Eukaryota; kingdom Metazoa; phylum Chordata; class Aves; order Sphenisciformes; family Spheniscidae; genus Aptenodytes; species Aptenodytes forsteri. Next base: position 21,065,035 of record NW_008795129.1, read on the forward strand.
CACTACATTTGGCTTTTCTTAGAAAGACTGTAACTTCTTACTGCACATTATAAAACGTATTATTTTCTAGGATTCTGAGTTTGTAACTTTTACCCCAACTGTTTTAGTAATGATGCGTATTAGCCCCTTTGAATCGACAGACTTACAGGGATTCTGAGGTAACTTTTACCCCAACTGTTTTAGTAATGATGCGTATTAGCCCCTTTGAATCGACAGACTTACAGCATCAGAGATACCGTGCCACGAGATGCCCCATAACAGCACAAACACATTACAACGCCTGTCTGCAGAGGGAACTGTGAAGTCCTGCATTTATCACGCCTTGGTAACTTCCATTTCAGTTTAAGACACTTCCTCCAAAGGCAAACTCTTCAAAGACAATTTAGAGCTTGAACAATCACGCTCTGATGTTCTGGGCCATTGCTTCGCTACCAATAACAGCGACAGGCAGCAGTTCGCAATTAAAATTTGGCTGATAATAAGCCCAAGCAGAATCCAGTTCCCTCTTCCGTGCAGCTGCTGGAGTGGGAAGAACCGCGCCTCTTTCCTAAGCGCGGTTAGTTCACGGACCTCATCAGGCTGGTAACAGCCTCTCTGCCCTGAGGGTCGGCCCCAGGGCCCCCGGGCGGCCCCCGCCGCTGGCACAAGCCCGGGCAGAGCCACGCCACGCCGGACACGATGTGAAAATCAAGGGACAGGTCCACAGCAAGGTGAACCACCCTGCAGATGAGTTTAAGCCCGCTTAGCCCAGCTGGACGCGGGTACCACAGAGCCGGGCGGAGGAGCCGGCGCGGCCCAGGTAACGGACTTGAGCAACGAGCGCTGTCGGGTGTGGGCTCACTCGGCTCCCCTCAGCCGGTGTGCCCCGGCCGACGGACAGCCCGGCTGTGTGAAACTCCCGTGCGGCGCCGGGCCACCGAAAGGGCGGGAGACCCGCTCACCACCCCCCGCCGCCGGGAGAGGG
>NW_008795129.1:21066413-21066631 GCF_000699145.1 Aptenodytes forsteri
GGCCGCGCCCTGCCCGCCGCCTGCCGCCAACCGGCCGTGAGGAGGAGGCAGAGCCTGCCTGCTGCGGGGACGCCTCACCGCCCAGGCGGGACGGGCTGGGGAAGCGGGGCGGCCGCAGGCCAGGCCGGCACGGCGGAGGACCGGTGCTGTCGGTGCCCCGAGCCTGGAGAGGGGGCTCGCACAGTCGGGGGGGGGGGGGGGGGCCCCCCCCCCACCGC
>NW_008795129.1:21066713-21097539 GCF_000699145.1 Aptenodytes forsteri
GGGCCGGGCCCGGCCCCTCCACACTCGATCCTCCGCACCGCACCACGGGGTAAAAGGAGCAGCATTTCCACGTTACCGTGAAGCACACAGACTGTCGAATGCAACGTGGCAATGGTGGGTCTTCACTCCCGCTCCAGCGCCTGTGAAGAACGGCACCCTTCCCCTTTGCTGTGGGCCCCAGCTGTTCCAGCCTTCCCCACTTTCATCCCCTTTCCCTAGCCTTCCAAACAGCACCATTCTCTCAGTTCACCCACATCCATCTCATCTCTCTCTCCTCCTCCCTCTTCCCAGGCTCAAGCCTCCTACTCCCCAGTCTACTTCTTTCATCACACTCTTGGACATCAGGCAGCTATCTCCCCCAAGCATTCAGCCATCAGACACCGTTAAGTCTTTGCTGAGCAGGTGCAAGAAACAAAAACACTTCCCTAAGACAGTCACCTTTATGAAGTTGTGCACTTTCTTATCAAAATAGAAGTGCCAAGTTTCTCGTGCTGGGGGTGACTCCTTTGCTCTTTCCAGACACGGAAGAACAATTATTTCTCAACAGGAAAAGCACGATTACAATTTTAGCAAAGGTATTTTCACTTTCAGAAATAACTTTTTACCAAAATATTTAATAAAAAATCCAGCATGTAGCCAGTGTGACAAATTTGTGTAATTCTGACAAAATTGTAAGCCATCCACAGACAACTACCTCAGGAAGCACAGGGCAACAGTAGTGGGAGGCAACAGGAGTGCTTAAATCCCACTGGAAATAGCACCGATACCTAAAAAGTCACAGAAATCACTGCTAGCAGACAAATCAACACTTGTTTTATTTCCACCTAAGCCAAATCCCATCCCGAACACACAGTAATGCATTTATAACTAGCTCTGTTCACAGAGGGAACTTGGATCAGCTCCCCATCTCACTGAAACGTATCGATATTTTCCACTTACATGCACAAGGCCAAGATTTCATTCCTGGGAGCTGGTGACACCAGAACGCTGAACACAAGAATAAATTGCATCTGTGCTTCCAAAATAAACAACAGCACAATACCTTCCAGCTGAAGTGATTTGGCCTGCGTACCACTGGACTTCTGCCTTCAGTACCAGGGCCAAAAGCTGTGTTAGCTGGTAGAGATTTCTTGGCTCTTGATGTGGATTTAAAAAAAAGAAAAGAAAAGTTTGCTATACTGCTGAGGGAACTGCTCAACAGCTGCACGTGGCATTTCCAAGCAGACGTGAGACAGGCACAACGGTATTTGGACCACAACTGGCATTTCTGTGTAAGCATCAGAAGAGCATGGGGTAAAACCACATGAGCAGCACCACCCAGGTGGCACAGCTGGGAGAGGTAAGGCACCTGGATGGGCACAAGTTAAAGGAACACACATAGTGTCAGTTTTGGGAGAAGACACCTGGGACACACACTCCAAAAGATTTTTCAGTCATATGCATTAACACCAGATATTTCAGGGCAGTACATTTACACTGAAGCAGTACAGATATCACCAGATCTTAAGAATCAGATCACAAAGCCCAAAGGTTTTGATTTTAAATGTTAAGAACTAGTACTTCTAGGACAACTACAAAATCTGCAAGCTAATGTACTGACAACAAGTTATTGGAGTAGTTTTAAGACTTAACTTCAAGGATTTGGAGACCGGAGTACATAAGAAATACGAGAATGCTTGGAGACCAAAGATTATGCCCATGGTGCATGTTCCTGTGCTGGTGTCTCCAAGAGGCCCCACAGAGCCCAGCTGCCCATTTGCACTCCATTTGTATACTGCTAAACCCGACCATCAGATCTGCCACAGATTTACCTGTAGAAGCCAGGATGTTTTCTGTTCCTTTCCTCCCCTTGATACAAAACTTTGTTTCTAAGATTCTTGTTTTCCCCCCTTTTTTCTTGAAAACATTAGCATTTGGGCTACTGCTGCAGAGACAGTACCCCGAGGTGGGCACACCAGTGCCTGCTCGCTCAGGGTCGCTGTTCCCGATGCCTGTTCCATATATTCTGCTCTCATGTTTAAGACTCAGTGCTTCATTAGACATAATGACATAAGGGAATTTTCCTTCCAGGTGAATTTGGTGGAGATACTCAGGCATGGTTCATTTGCTGGGGATTTTTTTTTGTCTTTTTCCATGAATAAGCTGCAATACCTGTACATAGCCACATGCAACTTTAATGATGACTTAATTCATACTGTGCCAGTGTCCACATGCCAAATCCATACATTCTTACATTGATTTTTACACCTTGCATCACAACTCTCTTATCAGCTTTTCCTTAATTTCACAGGGTAAAGCTTCCCTTAAAAATTAAGCTAACATAACCCACAAGTTTGTTTGATAACATTTGGCTGTCAAACACCTGTTCCCCAGACAGCAGGCCATGCCAGGTAATATACAGCAGAAGATGCACTCTGTGTACTTACCAAATCATTGCACTTACATCTAAAGAAGAGCGTACCATTAAAACTGAAATGTACTGAAATTTAGAGATACATTTAGTCAATGAAATAATACCATATGATTATATTTTATGTTCAGCTTTTATTTCCACTTTCAACACTACTCAGTAACGTTCAAATAGTAAAGTTCACTTAAAACTGAACATAAAAGCTTTCATGAGCCTTGTATCTCCCACTCCATTCTGTACCTACATGACTTGTCAGCATATTGCATGGCAGCAAACCTTGGACTGCTCATTATCCTAAAGGAGGGCAGGTTTAACAATTTGGATAAAGTTCAGCAAATTTCCCATTGACATTGGTAGAAACAGGACGGGGGGGGGGGGGGAGAAAACGAGAATGTGCAAGACGCCCCAAAAGGCAGAAACACACTTGAAACACACTTGATAAATCTGTGATTTCAGGCAAAGATTAAAGATTCCATTTTAAAATTTTACTTGTATCCTGAAGAGTAATTGGTGGACTTAAATTTAAATAGCTGGTTTTGAAAAGAAATGGAAGCAGTTGTGCTTAGCTGTTGCCATTGCAAAAACCTATTCTGGGACATACTGAACTATGAATAACATCACAGAAAATTTGTAAAATGTGCGGCTCATTTCAACACCAAATTGCAGTTGAAAGACTCAAAGCTAATCAACAGACTATGAGAAACCCGACTCATGATTTAAAGCCCTGATTTCATTTACGCCAACATAACGTAACTGATTTCAGTAGAGGTACTTCTTATTTACATGACTATAAGAACTTAAAATCTGAAACATTAACAATGAGGAGAGGCCTTCAAAGTGGGGAACTCCCATCTGCTACACAAAAAGCCCTTTAGAATCCAATTTTAGACTTGCAAAGTTTATTTTCTAGTCATACTGCACGTTTCTAACGCACTGCAAGAACACAGCACTGCACAGTATTACTATATACATTAAAGGCCAGATTCACAGACTTTCATTTACATTATGCTGCAGCCACCTGTTCTGGAGGTGACACTCGCACCAGTAAATAGTGTTTCTGCTGCCAAGTTTCCTTCAGACAGTTACCCAGGAACAGCTCTGACTCCTACCAGAGCTGCAGCAGTAGGAGCTGCTGATTCAGCACGTTCTCCAGCAGCCCTGTCAGATTGCAGTCCCACCTGGAAACGCCCTCTGGCTCCCTCAACTTAGTACAAGACTTAGGGCACCACTGTCCCCAGCACCATTATCTTTGCCAGGGCATGTGGCAGAACAGATGCTATGAAAAAAACAGAGCTCACATGAGAAGTTTGACTAGACTAGTGTGATCCAAAAGCCCACGCACTGGGATTTCTACTGGAAGTTTCCTGCTTGTACTACTGAAGCCAGAGCATCCTTGCGAGAATTTTTAATTTTTTTTTTTTCCTTCTAACAATCTTGGCTCATAATTGGCAATGAGGTTTTACGAACTGAAAAGACAGAGGACAAGATGTTTAAGTTTCCTCAAAAATCTCTAAAGCAAACGAGCATGCTTTTGACTGTACTGATTTCTAAGAAAATTCGTTTTCACTTAAACCCAAGGACTAACCACTTCACCCTCACTTCTATAAGAGATTCAGAAAGCCAAACCAAACATTACTATAATTTTATAACTTTCAAAGGACTTTTTGAATATGGCTAACAGTTCAGCATTTTGCCCAAATATGTTTTCACACAAATTTAAACAGAAAGTGATCTGTTGATATACATTCTACAGATGGGCAAACCTAGCCCTGTATGATGTGACATTATAGCTAACAGCAGAAAATAAGACTAGATGCCACACTGCAAAATGTATTCTGGCCAGAAAACACAAGGCATTTTAATCCATGAGAATACATGCATAAAAATCATAGACTGTTCAGAGAATCATAGATTCAATACATAAATGCAGGTTTCAAACTTCATGAACATTCATCTTAAGTGTTCATGATGGGTTGGCAAACATGGCTTAAAAGTTTTTCCTTCCAAATCAGCCAATGCTGAAATGCACAGCGAGTATCATGAACCTAGAGGGACTCAGATCTTTTTTTTTTTTTTCCAAATCGAAGTATTTTAGCTCCTATGTTTTCACAGTTTAAACACAAAGAAATCAGTGACAGGCTCACTGCTAGAATACACTAGAGTGTGGTTAAGCCTACTCCTTTTGGAGAAAGCAACGTGATTTGATGTTGTTAAGATCCAGTATTTTTTTCAGTTCAAAGTCAAGAGTCACTTTTTAGTTATATTAACCATAAACCAGCAACCTATTTTTAGTTTCAAATCAAGTTTTGCAACTCTTAGCTAAATACATTTACTATCTGAAGATTCACAAATACCAGGGTAAAACAGCAGGTAATAAAACATGTTTTTAATCTTTTAATAAGATACACACAGAGAAAATATAAACATACCCTTCCTGTAAGATACACAGCATAAAACAGCTTTGAAGAGAATTCTGGAAGAAAACTGTATTCTATTTCAGGCTTGCCTAAATCAGGGAAATTTGTCCAGCACCCCCTCACTTTGAACTCAAGAGAAAGCTCTGGCTTACTCCTTTGTAATACCTTCTAGTATAAGGAGGTTCACAGGGTCAACTTTTATCCCTAATCTTGTGGAACATTCCTCAATACCTCCAACTCCAGCAGCTTTATGCATGCCAAAATACAGACTGCAAAACTGTAGCAGCAACATTTAAACATACAGAAACTGAATTACAGGCTAAGTAATTCCAGTAGTGCTCCTACCTTATATTAGTTATACCTAGACCTCTTCATAAATTGCACTGAGAAAAAAACAAGACCAAGTGTTCCAAAGCTTGCAATTTAAGTGGGTGAATTTTTTTAAAATAAAGTTTTATGTTGTTCTTTGCATCTGGCAGTGAGGAAGTAAAACCGTTTCATTAGGTTAGTATTAAATGCATATTTAAGTTTGATAAAAACCTTACTGCTAAACTAATCTTACTTCTCGAGTTTCTTCAACTTTGTTCTATAAAGAAGAAAGAATTAAGGTGAAGGAATTTTATTTTCCTTTTATATTGCCTTTAAATTGAAAGGGAAAAACAAAAAGGCAAACGCTGTCTTTTTTTTTGCCCTCCAGGGTACCTGCAGGATTTAAAAACAGCTTTCAGAAAATAAAGTAGCACCATGAATTAAAACTTGAGATTAAGAAATATGGTTTTGAATAACCAATTTTACAGCAATAAAAACTTGACTTGGTAAAACAATATTCACATATTCAACTAGAATTGAATTAAGAAATCATCAAAACCTTAAAAGCATTCTAAGCCCCTCTGGACTCTATGTAGTTAGGACTGATGGAGGGGCACAGTAAAGAAATGTCAGTTTTTGTGAATTATGTCCAGTCTGGTACGAACCTGAAGATACAAAAAAAAGGGTGGGATACTTAACACATGCTTTCAACATCCATCTGTAAATATTAAAACATGCAGAGTACAGAAATCAAAGATTTTTGCAATACAGGGGAACATTAAAAATGATACCTGAGGTCAGCGTGTGTTTCTGCTAAGAACCAGATGCAAATGCAACAGATTGGCTCCTTGTGCATGAGAAGCAAGTACAACTCTGTTGACTAGAAACATACATAATTAAAGTGAGTAACAGCAAAATAGACAGGGTACAAGTGAGAGATACATAACCTTAACACTAATTAAATCACAGCCCACCATTTAAGTATCCATATGTATTTTCTACAATGAAAATAGTCATGAAGGAATGCCTGTTTCTACAGCCGCAGTAAACTGAGATTTGGACATACTTGGATACTTCTAATGAGACTGCATCTTGCCTTCCTTTTATTTAGAAGTCATACAGACAGAAAAGACTCTGGCAATACCTTCCAGCAAGATTTTGCTGTAGAAGCATTTCAATGAAAAGTCAGTTTTCTAACCTATACAGCTTGTTAGACACTTGTTGCTAGATGCTGTGACCTTGTAAAATGTATTTAAAGCGTAACATCGCATACCTTGCCAAATTTAATATATATATACATCTTGGAGGACAGGTTCTATATATTGTTTATTAAAAGGCCATAAAGCAAAAAGATGCTGGAAGAAATGCTCTCAGAAGTCAACATGAACACAGCATCACCTTGTATACTGGCCTTAAATCTTCTTCAAAATGCAACATATATTCAGCAATGTATGTTGGTCCTCTGACCTCAGGTATGGACCATTTCAAAAATATATTGGCAATACATATGAACAGCTGTTACACTTCTAGAACAAGGTCTTGTTATACGCATACTGCAAAGTTTATAGTAATTTGCTCACTTCTGAAAACATCCCTTTTAAGTGATTTGCGAGATGTTTCATGGACTTTCATATCCTTAATCCATGGAGTACATAAATCCAAGGAGGAGGCAAGATTCATCTAGGAATAGTATCCTAGAAACATTCATATTTTATTTTTCTTAAAGTCTGTCTGAAATTAGCCATGGTTTTAGATAATTAGTCACAAATACAACAGAAATTTCTCCTACAAAACCATAGCACATACCTGTAAATGAAAGAAGCCCAAATTCATACTAAGATAGCAAGAGTTCAGAAAATAATGTTGGATCTCAGCCTTCTCTGAATATTTGCAAATACACAGGACAGATTTATTCTCTACAGAACACAAGCTTTGCCCTTAAAACAAAGCCAGCAGCAAGGCATAAATGTTTCCAGCATTTGACTGTACAACAGTGATCCGGTACGGTAGCTGTAGCATGTAACAGCGGCTCCAAGAAGTTGATTCCATCTTTACGGTCTAAGGTGTATTCATGTAGCATCCTTGTGCTTTCAGGTGCAAGTAAAAAACTCAAGTAGAAATGGTTCTACAAAGGTATATTGCAAAATTAAATAGTCCTTTTAATAACTAAGAGGGTTATTTTCCCTGCAGTCAGTACCTGAGTTCGAAGATTTGAACCAAGCAATAAATGGTATCAATTGGTCTTTCCCATCATGCTTGATAACCCAACATTAAAGGAAACAAATCATCTGTGGAACGAAAAAGATCCACTTCACTGAAAGGACCGCAGAAACCACAAAGAGCATTTTTCATGGAACAACACCCCAATAATAATTCTCCATTTATTAAGGTCAAAGAACTAGCTACTCAAATGGAGGATGGCAGCTTTTCATCATCACCTGTGATACTTAAACTTCTACAGAGTTGGCTCTAGTTAAGTCAATTTCCATCTAGGAAAAGTAAGCCATTATTCAGTGTTTCATATGGTAGATTTGTGATTCCTATTCAATTCCTACCCACCCCTGCTCCAGAAATTATACATTTAATGGGAAGACATTCAACAAGCAGCCATGCGTATCTCAAACTACTTCAGTTATACAAACAAAAGGGTCAATACAGGCAAACAATAGAATGCCAAGCTAAGAGGTCTAAATTAAGCAAAGGTTCACAAATTCAGAGGCTTAACGCAATTTGCCCCTTTAAGTTTTCTTTTTTTGTTTAGTCAACTTAGGTATTCTAGTTTGGCTGTTTAATGTGCGTCTATTTTCTCAGGAACCAAAAAGAAAACGGCCAAAGGTTATGTGTTTTCTATTTTTGTAATTTTAAACAACATTATTTTAAGCAAGGAGATAAAGCAAGTTTGTGTCTGAACCATCACAATCCTTTGGATACTGCTGCGGTATCTGCGTAAGCCTGTCATGATTTTAAATGTGTTTGACAATACGACTTGGCACTGATGCTGCTGCATCATGCACACTAGACTGTCATGCATCCCACCTAGTCTCACTATTTTTCCCTTTCCTCCTCCTCCCTTCCCTGCAAGTGGCTGGGAAAGACAGCTGCCGAGTCATCTGGGATCAGTGAGAACCTGGGTTCATGCAAAGAATAGCAACTGATCCCTTGTTTTCAAAGGGAAATATTCGAACGTTATCACCCATCACTACAGAAAAGTCAGCTTACACTGAATTCCCTGACACAACTCCATTAAGTATTCTTCTGAACAAAAAAATACCGTCTATGCAACTCCGATGTCTTATTGACAGCTTGAATACTAAGATACAAGGTAAAGCAGTATTTCTTCCCACAGCGTATCAGGAATACTTTAATAACCAAGAAGATTCAGATCAACTTTAATCAAAGCATGAGTGGCTGTGTATTTAAGCAAGAATAACTTGTATTCAAATAATCACTACTGATGTCAAATTAACTTTCTGAGTCATTACCCTTTAAATGTCAGTGAGCAGAGGATGTCATTCACATCCATGATCTAGATCAGCAGACATCCCCAGAAAGGTGACAGAATCCGTGTTCACTCATCAACATAAAGTTCCATTTCTTTTTAAAGTAAAACATTCAAGTAAACATTTCAGCATTGTCTTTGATCTGAAGTGATGGTAAGGGGGGGGGGATTTTATCCATGTGATACTGAAAAACACAAACAGCTTTTTAATTTTTTTTTTTAAACAATCAACTGGATTCACAAAAGTTGGCCGAAACGAAACACGACAAAGACCTTCCCAGCAGCTACTGCCTTGCAGTTGCCTTTTTATGAACAGAAACATTACTGCATTGTGAAACCTTTAAATCTACCAATGTTGAACAGGCACCACGTGATCAGAACAAATAAATTCTCACTCAGTTTCAAAAGAACAACTTCCTTTTGCTATTACAGCAGCAATCCAGATCCCAAACTGTATATGAAGATTCAAGTTGGAACAAGGCAGTTCTTTACAAACCCCATCCATTTTTTTGAAGTATACTGAAGAAGATTGCCTGTCTCTTGCAATATAAGAACAGTGCAACAAAATCTTTTATTGCTGACCAGAAAACAGTTCCACGTGATTAAAACAAAGACTTGTGCCCTTGTTCAAAAACAGTCAGATAATTAAGAACTATCAGACACTAATCATGTCCATACAGTTGAAGTCTGCTTCCTTGTGTACAAACACAAGAAAAACAAATCACTAATTTTCTGCAAAACTAAGCCTTATTCACTGTGAGACTTTTTTGGCGAGTGAAATGAAGGAAATGGTTCTGATACAGTGAATAGCTGTCTCATGAAGTTACCATAGTAAGGAAGAAGGTTCTGCAGGAAGAGTACGTCTGAAAACCGTTAACAAATATACACAAGGAGGCAGGACTGATGAAAAGCTACATGTAACCTTAGACTTACAGCCTTACTACTGCAACTCTGCAAAATACAAAATGGTTTTCTATGAAAAATTTTAAATAAAACATCTTTTACATGATTGCAAGTGCATAGTTTACAAGTTCAGCCTTGTATGCCTGCTGTCAGTTTTACAGCAAAGAGGGACAATGTTTTGACAGATGACAATACAGGATAAGCCCTTTATCATGTTTCACTTTTATTGAACATTTTCTGCAAATGCAGAATACAACCTTGCTTCAGGTTGCACGCATCAACTTAAGCCATGATAAATCAATACTTTTTGAAATCCAAATCCTAGTGGTAAGGGGTTAGGTAGTGGTTGATTTCTGTAGTTAGAGAAATTACAACAGTGTAACAGTCACTCATAAAAGCAGTATGGTGCAAGAGGCTCTTTGGTGCCAAAAAATTGTCAGTGATGCATTTATGAACGCTACCGAGTAGAAAGCAATCCAAATTACAACTCTTCCTTGCAGTGCTACAGAAACATTAAAGGACACTGGAGACTCCCATATCTTGACCAGTCTGCGAAGAAATATCACCATTAAAGAAAATCTGTATAAAAATCAATGACAAAAGACTTAAACAAGAAAGTATATCCTATCTTTCATCCTGAAATACAGGTCAGGTACGGCCCAGCTCTACAGCAGGCATATTAAGTAATCAGATTTAAGGTGATCTACACATTGAGACCTGAAAGATCACTGCCTTAATCTTACACCCATTTATATGGGCATTTATGTGGCAATGTACTTGCATCATCTAAATCTTCAGTAGCGCCTAAAGAACATACTGCTTACATACCAGCATGCATCCAGAACACAGTCGTATGTCAAACACCTAGAATTATGTAGAAACCCCAGATTTCAAAAGAAGTCTAAGAAATCCTAAAGTAACTTGCAATTCATATATCTACTGACTCATGATTTCTTTTTTTTAAACCAGGTAAGTAACAAAAATGCAGACTTACTTGTGATTTTTTTTCCAAACTACAATGTATAGGCCGATCCTCGCGTAGATATACACATATATACAAAATTTATAGAAAAACAAAGAGTCCCGTAGACAAGATTCCTATCTTGAGCGGAAAAACGCTATGTATACCATAAAGGAGAAACAGAGATAAAGGGCCAATTCTGTCATCACAAGCACTTATGGTTCCACGCTAACTGCAGTCATTATTGCATGCATTAGATGCCCAGAGTTACAAGTATCTCCAGGTACAGTTGAGCCACCTGACTAAACTGCTCTTCCAGTATATCTCGCTTTCAACCTGATCTAAAAGTCAAGGTACCATTAGCATGTCAAGTAAAAGAGGAGGAAAAAACCTCATGTGATTTGCTACAGCATTAAGTGTAGTTATTTGCACAACCTGGCTGGGTTTAACAAAACTGCAAGTTTCCATTTCAAAATCTATTCTAACTTGCAACACCTGCATGGTAAGAAACAGAAAAGAAAATATGCAGCTTCTCAGACACTCATTTAGAACTATCATCTCTAAAATCAAACATTCCGTTTCTTTTAAAATGCAAGTTTGCTTCACTGAACTACCACTGCAAATCCTACGTTTTTTTTAATTGTGCCTGCCTCAGTGTATTTCAGTATACAGCTGAAACATTTGCACCCCCTAGCTGTCACAGGTAAGACACAGTACTTATATCTAACTTACATTCATTTTCAACTTCAAATTTATTGAGGCAGTTTATATCAATGTATCCATAAAATAATTCAGAAATAACCCAAGTATACCATTTAAACATCTTCATGATTTATCCATTTACACACTCAGTACACAAACAACCCAGCCTCTGTACAGGTTCATCACATGCAAACCACCCATAAAGACAAAAACTTTAATTAAAAATAAGTCACAACTCAGTGTACTGTTTCAACTGCATCTCCATTTACCAAATGGCACATTGAATAGTCTCTAAAATAAGATGTTTTTAACAATCTTGTTAAAAAATTCTTGGGCAAAATATTTCTAGACTTAAAAAACATCAAGATTTTTCAAAACACTCAAGATACTATACAACTTATAATAACCTTGAAATAGGTTTACAAGGTTGTTAACCAAGGTATTTACATACCAAATAATGTAAAGCAAAAAATTCGTATTTCTAATGACAAAAAGGTGATGCATTAAAGATTTATGAAATTAAAATTAAGGCTCTTTGTTATAGTTCTTTATGTAACTTTACATAATAGCCAACTTTGGAAATGTCAGTCTTGCACATTCTTGTCAATCTACTGCATTCAAAGCAGTAGAGTATATTAAGTATTACTTTGAATAATTACATTGCTACTTCTATGTTTGAGCATGCTTTTGAAACACTGTAATTATGAAATATTTACAATGTGTAGCCTTCAAACTTTATGTAAAAGCATAAGTATGACTGTCTGATTTGAATACAAACAACATACTTGCAAAAACTTTTTTACTTCTCAAAATTAAATGCAAATTACTACAGTCTTAGTAAGCAAACCAGCTCTGAAAAGTTTTAATGTGTGCCTGAATGTGGACAGTGAAAGTTATGTGAAATTACTCAGACAGTACTGTTTTTCATTGTAGACAACTATTCTTTGTATCAGACTGTTTTCTTTAAGCATGTAGAAAAATTAAATATTTTTTTAAAAAATTATTTCAAGACCTACATATACTTTCTGAGCTATGCCCATAGGTTTCTTGAAAAATCAATACTGTCTAGCAGGTTGTAATGATTGGTCCACAGTTTATTTCAGGATGTGTGTTCAACTAAAAGCAACTTGCTGTTTTTCAACGTCATTTCTCTTAAAAAGCACAGTGATATAAAACACTGAAGACAGAACAAAAAAATGGAATGGTAACCTAAAGATCAAATTGATTAGCCATTTCTCCTACTATATCAAAATTTGTAGTCAGAATTGTCTTTATTGACTTTATTTTTAATTTTTGTACACAAAGAAAAACATGTTCATATCCATCATGAACAAAAACTTAAAAAGGCAGAACTAGAAGACATTTGTGTCCTTCACCAAAGCAAAGCTGTGCTAAAGGTTCCAAACATTTCCATTTTTAAAATAAATATTTTCTTTTTTCATTGTCTACATTCCAGTCTTCAGAATGTCACTGGAAACTGCAGCCTATCATGAAATACACACTTTTAAACAGAGTCCCAGCTCACTGTGTTTGGTAGCTTGCCATACCATATCCAGCTTGGTTAGGTATTACAGGAGCACCTTGTCCCTGGGCAGGTTGAGCACCAAATCCACCCATCCAGGCAGCAGATGGAGATTGGCTTAAAAAGAAACAGGATAGTTAAAAAAAGGAAAGGAAAAAAAAAAAAAGAAAAATAATCATGCAAGCTAGTCGAGTCATTTAGAAGACAACAGACTAAAAAAAGAGAACGTAAAACAGGCTTCCGACACTACTATTCATACCAAAATAGAACAATTTTTTCTTCTCTTTAATAAGTAATTCAGGTTAAGTGCTACAACATGTGATTCTTGAAAATATCATAAGCTTTTTAAGAACAAAGAAAAAAAAGCCCCACAAACCTTGGTTACTAGTTGCATAGGACAACCGCCTCCAAAGGCATGTACATATGCAGGTGGCTGTAAGTCAACATCAGTGATGCAGAAATGCAAAAAATTCCCAACGCCTAATTAGCATGAATACCAGCGATAGGTTTATCAGGGCTTAGTATGTTTAATCAGGGCAAGAGATAACGAAGAAATATATAAACAAAGAAGTTTATTTTAAAAGTATGTTAAAACAAAAAGTTGTTGTGAAGACTTCAGTCTTCAACAGATCAAGTATTAAAAGCCCACCCGAATTCTGAAACTGCACAAGTTGAAATGTCAGTATGTAGTTTCTTCTCTCCAGGGTTATGAACCCTTTAGGTAGATACTTGAGCTCCCTGGTTCAGACTCTCCGGTATTCACCGCTTCAAGTCAGAGTCCAGAAAATTTTTAGATATCAGACAAGACCACCATCCAAAACTCTACCACAGAAGTAGTCTTTGTGCCTTGAGTCTCAAAACACCCATACCCACAAAATGTGTGATCAAGTACAAGTCAGAGTGACTCACCCCATTATTTGGTCCATGGTAATCGTTAAACATTAAGCTTTAAGCACATAGGAGTCCACCTAAGGCTTGAAACCTTGTGCAATCCTTGAATCAAATGAGCCTGAAACTCAGATATAACATTCTTGGAATATTCTAAAAAATTAAATACAATTACTCACTCTACTCCAAAACCCTGTTGATTCCATGCTTGGCCATACATTCCATATGATGGTACTTGCCACCCATTAGCCATATATTGCCCGTACTGTTGTGGATTTCCATATACTTGGCTCCATTGACCCCACTGACTGTAATCCACCTAAGGAGAGAATAATTCATAGTACTTCAGGTTCTAGAGATGGATTATGTTCCTTTTGTGCTGCTAAAGGCAAAATTTTTGGCTATATCAATCACAGGGCTAAAAATAAATAAGACAACACTGTGACTTAATTAGATCCTTGTACTGAAAAACGTGTTTTGAGTGTGTTTGAAATACCAAAGAATATTTGGTTGCACAGTCACCTAGTCTGCAGTAAGTGAACTAGCAAGAATCAGAATTACCTCAAAGTTTCTCCCTATCTTGAATCATATCCAGAAGACAGTAACAGATATTCCATCAAAATCACTAGCCCAATTTGATGAACAACTGGAACATAACTGAGACAGAACATGGAATTTCATAAGAACACTATCACAAAATTTAGCTATTATAAGTGGGAAGGCATTACAGATATATACACTTGCTTTTGTGATACAATGAAAAAGTTAAAGTGCAGTTACCTGTTGGAAGTTTTTAGTCATATCAGGGGACTCTTTACCCCAATAACATTTAACAACATGTCCTTCAATTGTGGTTCCATTAACTGAAACAATAGCATGTGCTGCACTTTCATGGGTTGAAAATCTAAAGAACGTAAAAACAAACTAATGTTATGCTTTATAGTACTTTCACCTGATTGTTAAAAAACAGTGACTCCATACATACAGGAAATCCAGAGAAAAAGATCTGCTTTCACAGATATTCATCTTCTCAGGTAAAAAGACTGGTGGCCACATTTAAAAGTTCCAAATTTTTCTATGAACATATGGTGACAGCTTTTAATGTATCAGCAGAAGTTCAATCAAGTGAAATTACAGAAAGATGAAACATTACTACATGAACAAAATCACAGATTTTATTTTTCTCTGTCCATACCTGACAAATGAGTAACCTTTTTCTGGAAACACCCTTATTTCCATAATCTGTCCAAATGGTGAAAAAGTCTGTCTCATAAGTTGATCTACAACATACAATGTTTTTGAATTAGTAACCATCTTGGCATCCAGAAAGCTTCAATAATAAAAAAAGCAATGAAACAAATCATACCTGTTAGCCCAGAGGCAATTCCTCCACAGTACACAGTACAGTTTTTTGGACTTGACTGATTTACTACATCTTCAAATCTCAATTGTTTTGTATTATCTATAAAGAGAGAAGGCTGTTTTTAAGCAGTAAGCTAACAGTAACCACCAAGTCCCAAATACTTACCTTGTACACAAGTATGAATTATACATTTAACAAACACAACCAATATTTTATGACAGACCAGTAGTGCCACCACTACATTGATATAATATACAAAAAACAATCTATTCTTTAAGATCTGGAAGTCAAACTAGACATGTAATTAAGTGACATGATTTTGGAGTCATGTTGTTTTATTCCTCCATTGAACAGTGCCATGCAAGAGCGCAAACGCAACACAGCATTACACACAGGTCTTACTTTCTTGTGTACTTTTGGGGGCTGGCGGTTTCCGTGTTGCCCAGTTAGTTCTGATCTGACGGCCTCCCAACCACTGGCCTCCCATGTGTACAATAGCATTTTCTGCATCCTAAAGAGATTAAAATAAAGATTATAACACATCCAAACAAGAAGGATGTACAAGTCTACTTCTAAGAAAGACTTGGTTGTCAGTTAATTCTGTTGACAAAACCAGTAACAGTACTAAAAAGTACATGAAATTCTGAACAACCACAGCAAGCAGCCAAGAATGAAGTAACATGAAGCCAATCAGTTACAGAGAAGGCTCTCACAAAAGATTTGGTAAAATCTTCCTCCCACCCCCATTTCCTACACACAGGTTAGAAGCTAACTACAATCATACATATACTATGTTTACACAACAAGCATCTGTATTTGAATATTTAAAGGCTGCCCAAAAAAGTACAAAGGTCATACAGATGCCAGAAGCAATTACTGAAATAAAACAACTATAATTTTATTTAAAAAATCAAATTATTTTGCCAATTGACTGTATTAAAAATACAATACACAAAAGTATATTTAATAGTAACAGATGAAAAGTCAGGAAAGACTTTTTAATCATCAAAATACCTCACTGAAAAATTTCTCAGATGTAACCCAAGTAACATTTATACCATGCAGTATGTGTTTGCAAGAGACATTGTATAATAAGATCTGAATGTATTTTTTCAGAATCTTAATATGCACGCAACATAATAGGCCAAGTTTAGGTAGAAAAATTGTAAGTTCTGGGAAGGCTGAATGGTAGTTACTAAGAAACTGTAATGCTGAGATACAAATAGACTGAGCATGTAAGTTTCCTTTTATTTATTATTTGCACACCCCCCTGTCCCATCCTCTCTTCTGCCCTCTGGAGGCATGCAAACTACCAGCTCAGGATGGTCATGCCGTAACCCTACAGGTGCAGCTGCTGTTTGAACAAACAGCAATCACGACATAAATTTTAGAAGTACTTTTTAGTATTGCATTTAGAATTCATCCATTAATTTTGCAGAATGAATACAGATTTTAAATTGGAGTTTTTACAGCTTAGTCTTAAAAGAATCCAGTAACTTGCATTCCGTATAACTGTTACAACATTTCCCCTATGGTCACAGAAACCAAACACAACCATATGATTTCTTTGTACCCCTTTTCCCTTATCATATAAGGCATCTATTCCTCTTTCCTATTTCAGCTGCAACACAAAATAAACGAAGTATAAGTGGAAAAAATACACTAAATCAAGGCATTCAATTGTAGTATCTTATGGCATTTGCAAATCTGAAGAAAAATTTCAACTTTTTCTTCTGATTAAGATTCAGCTCCAGATAAACTGTTACAGAAGACAGAAAAAGAGTCTTGACATGTAGGACTTCGTCAGAAGTCAGTCCACACAGGCTTATATGCCTAAAATCCTTAACTGTGTTTTTCCTATTAAGGAAAACGGTTTACACAGTTTCCCCATGTTGTCCTAAACATACCTCTAAACACATACAGCTCAATTTTCCAACTGATTTTCACAAATTTCCTGTGCTGCCAAACATTTATTTAACTTCCAAATTACCAAGAATTATTTGTTGAGTCAATTGTATTGCTATAAATGGTAGGGCATAGCACTATTTTTATCAGTACTGATTAAATTCTACAAATAACATCTTTAATATCTGTATCAGAAAGGGATACTAGTCACTTGTCGGAAGCATTTTTTTCCTAAGCATACATAACATTATCCATTATGTAATACCATCCAACACAAAACCAAGAACCTTCAGTTTTACAATATGCATAAGCAAAATGCTTTAGAAGTACAGAATCCACTCTTAGCTGCAAATTAATTACTCAATACAAAGAAGCATCTTGGATTTCAGAAAGTTTTAACAACTCAAGCAAAGGACCAACCAAGAGCTTTACTGAGATGCAGAGCTCAAGCAAATAAATCCAGCCATACTTCACTGTATGACACACTTGGTTGCATTAGGTCCCCAGAAAGATTGAGCTGTGGCATGAACCTAAACCTGGCGAACACCAAACCCTGCTGTGTAGCGTGGCACTGCACTCCTCAGGACTGAGGGCTCCAGGACATCGTTTTGTAGGGGCTCCTACCTTACACAGGGAACCGCACTGGACCTGGCACGGTGCCACAGCTAAGAGACCCAAAGCACTACTGATCGGACCAGGCACCCAACTCACCGCAGGAGAGATGGTTCCACAGACTAAGCTGAACTACCCTAACACACCCAGACAAGCTTTCTATGTTCAGGAATCTTCTTTCACAACATTCTTGCATCTTTTTTTGCAATGTTATCATAGCATCGCTGTCATCTGAATTGTTTCAACCCTTAACCACAAATAGCGGAAGTTTTTGACTAAAGTAAATTTGTCCCGTACACACAAATTTATTTCCCTTGGGAAAGTCTGATACATAGTGAATATATAAACAAAGAAGCAAAACTAGAAGCGGAAAATAGGCAATTATTTCAAATCTACATTGTGATTACTCACCAGTTTGTTATAAAAAGATACAAAACCATAGCCTTTTGACTTTCCAGTTGCCATATCTTTAACTACCCGTGCATCCCTGTGAAAAGAAGCACAGCTATATGAGGGTAATATTAATAACCTGCAAAATAAAAACTAAAAGGAACCACACACACTGTATTGTGAGCATAATTTTTTCTTATAAATTCAGTTAGCCCTAAAACTACAGTCATTCCTGAACTCTCCCTATTGCTTCTTTACCTGTTAGAAAAAAGCAGTAGGACAAAAAAAAATAACATGTAATAAACATGCAACCTATCCACATAACCTATACTGGCTAAAACTAGAATGTTCAAATTTGAAGTATAAGAGAAACAAAGTTTCCTTTTCTAATATTCTATTGGCTAGGGTCCTCTAAGGTTTACTGTACTATAAATTACTGTAACAATTCTATCTAATTTACCATGCATTTTCTATATAGTTAAATGTCTTCTGCCTAGTGATACAAAATATATGAAATATTAAAAAATCGAAAAAGAGGAAAAAATAGGAATTAAAAGGCATACATGGCCTGTTAACAGATTTCTTTATTTTTCTTGGTCAATTCTCTACCATCATTTTGGAGTTTGGGTAGCTGTAAATTTTGAAAAATTGACATTTTCAGAAATTTAAGAAAGGAGAATAAAACTAACAACAATGCTAAGCACACCAGTACGAAAACAACAAATTTACACAGAAATTTTTAGTGAGTAAGTTAAAATGATTGGAAATATAGAACTGCACTGAATATAGAATGTTAAAATGTAAATACTAAAATATGTATATATAAATAATGTATAATAAGAATAAATAGAAATGAGAAAAAATCTACAACTGAGTTCCAGTGTGCACAGTTCCTTGCAGTTAGCCTTCAAGATCCTGTCCATTCTTATGAGCAATTCTGCAAAATAACCAGAATGCTATTACTTTTAATTGTGACTTGGACTTTAGAAAAACTGCAGGTCTCAGGTATAAATATAGATTGAGAAACAGAAACCTGAATTATTCTCTTTAAATTGATTTTTAAAACAGTACTACTTACCACATTAAGAGACAAAAAGCAAAGTAAACAAAATAGCAGAGGTAAGAAATAAGATTTATGATTCATTTAAAAATACGTGTATAGAACAAGAGAAAAATAAGAATTTTGTTCTTAGAAATATATTCCTGTAAAGTAGTACAAAAACGTTCATGTGCAACTTTGAAAGATTTTTTTGTAAATAAACTGATAGAAGATTAACAGACTTTTTGTAGCAGTACTCTTAAGGACATACATACTTTAGCACTCACAAGGATTCTTGTAGTGTTAAATATGTTCAATTAAAACACCAGGTGATTTAGTAACACCTGAATTATCTGTGAGAAGTTTAAAGAAACATTCTCTTAACTGGCAGAAATGTGCACATATTGTAAATCCACCATTCTTTCATTTAAATATTATAATATTTAATTCATCCCATTATCATCCAAAGAAGTAGATTTCATTCTCGTAAGAATTAGCTTTTTTCAAAACGTTCACAAGTTATTCAACTAGCTGCTTCATAAAATTATATTCTAATTGCCCAGTTTTCCATACTGCCTATGAAACGCAGTATGAATGCATACAAAATACACTGAGGATGCAACATATACCAGTTGTCAAGTCACTACTCTGTACACATTCTGAAAAACAAAAAGTCACACTTAGGAACAGTAATTAAATTTTAATAAAAAGTTGAAGGACATTAACATATAAATTCGGTTAAAAGCACATTGCTTTCAGCAAAACCGGAGCACAATTACATTACTGTATTTACAATCGTGATAGATACTGAGATTAAACAATAACCCCTCTTTACCACCCACCCAACATAAGGAAATTAACATCAGAAAAATTATCTAAAAAGGTAAGAAGTAACATTTCAACTCAGAAACAAATTTTCACTGTCATATTTTCTAACTGATATTGGAAATGTTTATTATGATACTTACGATATTTTACCAAAAGGAGCAAATGCTGACTTGATGTCTTCTGTTGTTATTTCTGGACTTAAATCCCCAACGAACACATGGAAGTGATCTGAAAATAAATAATTTACTAATCAAATATTTAACTGCTATCTAAAATTTCAACTCCTGAGAAAGTGATGCTCTGCACACAGCACTGGGAACCAGGAACGCCCAGGATTCCATTTGATGAGCAGCAGCAATTTAATCTGTCCACTCCAGTTTCCCCAGTTGTAAAGCAGAAACAGAAGAATTAGTTTGCAAAATTCTATTAAACACAAGATGGGAAGGAGAAAAATTATGTTTAAATGCATTTATGACAAATTATTACCACGTTGTGAAGTATTTGTGTAGAAGTGATACTGTGGCATTACTTTACTTACTGGATGTATCTTTTTTCTGGCTACTTGGTGTTGTTGCCCAGTTTACTTTGACCTCCTGAAAATAAGTATAAGATTTAGTATAAATTCACAAAATTCTTACATTTTATAAGTTCATTCAAGGGTGGATTACAACTGTCAATGTTTACAAATCATCATTCAATATAAAATGCTGTAGTAATCAAAACATCACAAACTATATGTTTCCTAAACAAGACTTACTTTTTTAAATCAATATTTTTAAAATATTATTCTAACAATAGTTAACCTTGGTAAACATCTTCAACAAAATGAATGCCCCACATTTTTATTAATATTTTTACACAAACCTATATTCCTTAAATCTAAGATTGCAATGTAAGCAACTTACCTTTCCCAAAATTTTTCTCCCATTCATAGCAGCTAATGCAGCAGCTGCATCTCTGTGTTCATAAAATTCCACAAAGCAATAAGGGTCATTGCTTGTATGCTGCAAAACAGAAAATCCAACAGAAGAGTTGACCCTTCTGCTATCGGGTTGCTGAGAAGAAAATCCAGGAAAATATATTACTTATAGTTAGAAACTTTAAGAATGATTTGCATTAGATTTATGAAATAGCCTTTGACATTTCACTTAAATGCAAGATTTATTAAGATGGACTTTTTATTAAAGGTCTAGCAATTTCTGAAGTACAGTTTACTTTGTATGAGGGCTCAGTACTCCAATTTTACTAAACTAAAAATAATTCAACTACCAGAAAAGTGATCTACAGACTGGATGGAAGGGGGAAAAAAAGGGGAAGAATAGAGAGAAGAACAAAAAAGGTTTTCTGCCTCATGTATATACTCAAAGCTTGAAAGGTTTGTTCCCCAGATACATTTTCGCCAATTTTCTCTCTCCTCCTACTTAAGAAGTCTTTCCTTTTATTTGCCTGAAAATCACTAGCAGCCAGCAACCTAGAAGTTGCATATTCTCAGTCTCAAGTGAAAAATGTTATACCCAGCAACTGGGAAATATCCCTTTAAAAGGACTCAAAATATAGTTTGACCGAGGGAAAAAGATATTAATCAACTGATTGTTACTCTGTTAAATCTTGGGTATAACCTGTTTTTGTAGGATGGCCTATTGAATCACTTTTAAAAATACTAACTGACAAACAAAGCTCACTGAAGTATTAAATGTACCAGAATATTAAGTGCAAAGAACGTAAAAGTTTCCAGAAAAGTTTATCAAGTGGAAATGACGATTAGAATGCCAACTTTAACATTGGATTTAATGCGCCTAGAAGATGTAATGAGTACAAGAACTAGAGCCTTACGCCAAAATATCTACTTTAACTACTCTGCATGTACATGGACCAAAAGATGATAAACATTAATATTAAACTAAACAAATTATTTCTTACAAGGACAGGGAAGGGTCTAGCATGTAAAGAAACTAGTTTGGCATCAGTATTCTTGCACATCAACCTCCCCCAGTGTCAGACAGAGCATAGCTCTAACACAAGTTAAGAGTAGGCCTTTACCAGTTTTACTATTTAATTTCTGGAAATTCAGGCATGCCTACACGGGCAAAGAAATCCTAATTCTGCCCTGTAAAACTGGATTGTACATCTTCAAACATAGTTCTATCTTCACCTGAAGAAGGAAAGCTATTAAGATCTAATAGCTGAACTGATCACAAGGCCTTTATATACCTAAAACGATAAAGTAGTCTGAAGTCATCCTTCTAAACACTGTCAGTACTAGGTCTCTCTAACTGATGCAAAATGAACCGGCAAGAGAAAGTATACCTGAGATTATAAAAAAGAGTTTAAGTCACAACAGCCATGAAGTGCTCCAAAAGCATATTCACCCCAGATCTACCAAAACAGTAAGCCTTAATTCACCCCTCTTCCCGTACTACTTTCCTGCTGCAATGAAAACAAGATTTTGGAAACCCGTTTAAGGCCTTAACAGAATTAGTGCAGTTTGTACTTCAACTGAAGTGCAATTTTACTTTTAGATTGTGTGTGTGTGTGTGTGTGGGGTCTTCTTTCACACTAAGACCTTGTCTGAACATGAGAAGAGCCTCTTTTGCAGATGCCCAGATCTTTAGGTGTTCAAGATACCTGTAAATGCTAGTCACACCATCCCTCTAAGTATTATATACCCCCAAAATAAACACTTGAAATCTCTAAACACTTGACATGTTCATATCACATATTCTACAAATGAAAAAGAGTGAGCAAACAGTTGATACACTGGGGGGGGGGGACACACACCACAAAAGGAAAACATTCAGGTATAAACTTGACTGATGGTGGTATTAACAATGGACAGGGAAGAACCACTTAAATGTAACTCAGTGCCTATGAAAAGTTTACAACACACTGATTAGAAAGATGGACAGTATGGACAGGTACTTTGCAGTTAAAAGCACTGTAGCTGCAGGCCAGTTCCAGCCTAGAATCCAACCTGCACTTGCTGACTGCTTGGTGACAGGTGCTAAGGTCAGCTGAGTGCGTTCACCTCTGTATGACTGAATATAGCTGCAAGTAGCTTTTTGTTTATCTACTTTATTTCATAAAGATGTCTCACTTGTTATTTCTATGGTTATGTAAAATCTTAAAACCACAAAGCCTCAATCAAGGTAAAGTGACTTGGAATTTCTCATCTGGTTCTCAAGAAATCAAACTGATGCTAACTCCTCTCAATCAGCTGAAGGTTGGAGCAGCAGTACCTTATTTCTGAAGGCTATATGACAATCAAAACTGTTTCTTCAGAGAAAAACTAACAACTGTGCTCTGTTATCCTTCTGTTTAGTTATCTTTCTTCAATAACCTTATAGAAAATGTGGCAGAGCTCTTATCTTCACTAAAAAGTTTCAATAAAGTGCCACATGGGAAATCATTAGTTAAGACAAAGATGAGAGTGATTAAACAAGCATCAGGTGGATAATAAGCAGCTAAAAACCAAAAAAAAGCAGTGTGTCACATTGAATGGAAAAGACAACCACAGAGGAGTTACTAGTAGTGTTCCTAAAGAAGTCTGGTCGCAAGACTTGCCTTTTAATACTTTCATTAATGATCTTGACAAAAAAAATAATGTGACTGTACTCAGGCAATCTGTAATTACAAGTTAGTACGAACCGTAAGAAGTAGTAAAAAGTAGGAAGAGCATACAGAAAACCAGAGTTGAAGAACCAAAGATTAAACCTAGCAAAAGTTCCGATTAGTCCCTGCCTGCTCAAAGTTAATCAGTTTTAAATGCACAAGGAAGGAAAAATATTAGGGAGCAAGAAGCTGCCTAGGATGTGCCAACAAGATCACAGAAATGGCTACCAACCCTAAACGTACCAGAGTATTTACAACTGAGAGAAGAAAGTATTAATACTTACCACCAGTTTGTACAAAAGACCTTATCTGGAATACTACGGAAATTTTGTCACTTTGTTTCAAGAAAAAATTAATTTAAGAACAGACAGGTGCAGACAAGAGCTATTCACACTGCCACAGAAGAGGCTCAGGAAGAGCAGAACTTATTTTGAAGGATTTTACACTTTTCATCCATAGTGAAGAAGCATTTGAGAGGGAAAAGAATTACTGAGGCTTATGTTCAAATAAAGTGAAAAATGTACAAAATAGCCATGAATAGCACTTGAAACAAATAAGGTTTCTGATCATCAGAACAACATTGTTCTGAAAAGAGGGGGTAACAATCCTTTCAATAAAGTGGAATCTCATCATCAGCTGGTAAAAGGTACATCAGGGCTACAGGAAAAAGTACAGGACTATACACAACAACAGGTCTCTTCTGCAAAAAGTTATCCCAAAAGCCAAACACAATCAACCTAAAAAAACCACTACCAATAATGTCAAAAGAAGCCCCCAACTCCATTTATTCTGCACAACTTTATCCTAAGTTACATTATATTTGCTATCCCCGTGGATGTGGAAGGCCTTACCTCTGTTATCATTTTACAGCTTTTGCATGGTCCAATCTGGCTGAATAACTGAAGTATAAGAACTTCAGTCACATCTCTGGAGAGGTTTCCTACATAGCTACACAAGGAAATAAAAAACCAACATTTTAAACCAGAAATTTTCATCTTTTCAAATGTAATTATGATTTTAAAATCTTAAATGACTATGAAAAATCTCCCTTTAAATATCCCAGGTATCTTAAAGACAGTGTTTACAAATTACTTCATGATATAGTTTTAATGCAGCATTCATGTGGTTTCTAAATTATGAAGTTGGCTACACAACTGAGAACATGAAGCTTAATTCAGACATAATACTGGATACCAATATCTAGTGCTAATCATTTCTTTGGCAGAGAAATGTCAAAGGCAGGAAGCTCATTGCTCAAGAATGTTGGGTAGAACAAGCAACCAACTGGGCAAAGATGTTTTAAGTTTCTCTTCCCACCGAGCATCTAATCAAGACTACTTCTGAATTTGGGTACAAACCCACATCTAACTCCCATTAGTTCAGTAGTAGCTATCAGACATAAATTGTGCTGCCTTGCAAGCAACCAACTCAATTTTTCTGTTTTCCTGAACATTTGGAGAACCAGCCCACTCACCAATAGGCAAGGCAATTTATGCAGCATTATGCCATAGGAATGCTCCGCACAGCATCTATCTCAACAGCTACCACCTCTGTAAAACTCCCCAAAATTTTGGCAGTGATATTTTAGTATCACCCACACTTCCTGATTTTTTTATTTATAAAACCTTAGAAATAATTCCAAGTTTTAGATAGAGTCCTAGATTTACCCAGATAGCCAGAAATCCAATAGCAGAGTTTTAGAACTACTTCTAGATACTCTGCTACATTTTACACTCACAAAAACTAAAACCAGGTCACAGAGATGGCTGAGAGAGTCATGAATGCAAAACTGAATTCTTAAAAAAAGTGACTAATTTGTAATCAAATTGTAAACAAAGTGATCAGTTAAGAGAAAGGCTTGTCACAGCAACAGAACTCAAAAGTCATCAGCACAGGGACATTCATTATCTTTACAAGTGAGCCTGTCAAGACATAAAGTATTCAAATGCAACCAATAACATGAGCAGAACTTTTGTGACTTAGCTGTTGAAACAATATACATTTTATTAATTTTACTCCAATCTATTATAGAATGTCATAATACAGTAAACTAAAGTCAGTCTGAGCTGTTAATACACTTCAGTGAACATATACGTGAACCAGCATTTCTTAGTCTATGCATAAGCCAAATTCTTTTTTTGAGTACAACAGTTTAAGTTGTAGTTAATTTAAGAAGTGCACACTTCTTTTGCTTAATGGACATCCCTTTAAAAATTTTGAAAAGCAATTTCTGTGTTTGACAACTGGACTTTCATCTAGCTTCAGCAAAATTAAAATGGACACTGTCTGTTTTCATCTGAACACCACACAATGATATCAACAGATTTTTGTTTATGTTGTTATTCTTTCAACAACTATGAAACAGTTCTGCACCTTCTCAGTCAGGACTTAAATGCTACACAAGATCCAGAATGAGTTTCTTATATATCACCTGAATATAGAAACATCCATTAAAAGCTTTTACGTACTCATTACTTTCTTACTAAATATGTACGAATTAACAGAAGCTACATTTGCAGCCTGTATCGTTATGAAGCTTTTCAGTAAAGAAGTTAAAAACTGCAAAATTCTGTAAGACCCATTAAAGGACAAATTGCCCATCTCATAGACTTTACAATTCTCTATTCTGAAAACTTGGCAGTTAAACATTTATCCGTACCTTCTTTCTGAAACCTTAACTAAATTTTTGTTAATCATTCACCAAGATTAAACTGTAAATCACTAATAGTTTTAAATGGAAATATTAACCTTTGCAGATACTACTAAAATCAGATGGAAAATATAATTACAAGTAGGAATTCCCACATAAAGTGTCAGTACTGCTGTGAACTTATTACTAGTACTTGTTTCCTTTGTACACTGTAGAACAGTATTAGTTAACATCACGCCTTAACAGCATACCGATATAAGCACCTGCACAATAGCACTGACATGAAATTAAATATAGTGAAGTCCTATTAACATTATTTCTACTGCAAAATCATATACAGCAAGAAGTACAATTAACACTATAGAAAAACAAAATCTCAGCCTCTTCTGCATAATATTAATATGGATTTTGGAAATGTAAGAATTCTGAAAAGGAATCTGAAGAGTTCCTCTTGGTCTGACAAAAAAAGCCAGGAAAAGCCATTCCTTCGAAATCTATTAAATTAAGGTAAGATTACATTAATTACGCTAATTATACTAACTGCTAGAAGAGACATAGGTGGTTTTCCAATACCACTACGTCTTCATCAAGATAGTTGTGAATGAGAATGTTGCATCATGAACTTTAGCTATGAAACAGGCTGCCTCTTCATAAAAATCAGCAGTGTACTTCTGGACCACCTGATTGCTAGATTCAAATGAGATGTAAAGTCCTAATGGTCCATTAATTCTCCAAATGTATATGATAAATACTGCTTTGATGTTTAATATTACCATAGTCAGAAGGCATTAATACCTTTCACAAACTGCTAACACTCTGAAACATGAATAATACACCTGCTGAGAATACTTCACAATAAAAGGTTCATGTAACAAGGGCAACATCCACAGAGACCCAAATCTCTTGAACTGCATGTAAACAACGGGAATACAAACCTCTATAAATTTGAAACAATACACTAAAAAATAAGACTTGATGGTTACTTTCACGTCTTTAAGTAAAGTAGGTTGCAGTAACATTACCTCCTTCAGTACAGTTAAAGATGACTTAAAACACCATGCAAGCAAACATCTTCAGTGTACAATGTACTATATAACTAAGGAAAGAACATATTAGGAACAGAAACCTTACCTTTCTGGAAACACAAAACCTTCCTCAGTTGATGCTAATCACCCACCACACATCGCCAGCCTATTGGTGCACCCAGTTTTCCCCTTTCTATCTCAATTTATACATGATATAACATAACACAGTATTTTCTATTCTACTTTATGAAATCAAAATAAGCAGAACCACACCTAAAGAAAACATATGGCTTTTAACATGCTATTGCATGGTATTTCAATATTTTTGTTTTGTTACATTCTAGAGGATATATTATTCAAACTTTTTAAAAATTATAAAACCCAACAGAGAAGAAGCACTTACTATACTTTTATAGGCTGTTGTCTTGGTTAATGTGACAGGGCAGCAAAAGTTGTGGCTTTTTGCATACAGGCAACAGTGTTTGTTCCCTTCTGCAAGTTTGAAGCACTTAAATACCAATTAATAAGCACATACAAAAAAAACCCCAAACCATGTATATATATCTATATATATATATCTCCTAATATAAATTTCAATATATTACACTTTTGAATGCTGCTGACAACACAAAGAGTAAGAAACTGTATTTGAAATTCAGAGATCTTGTAAAATTATCTAAAGAATAAAAGAAGCACATATCAGCAAGTAATGAGTTTTAGAATTAAACTCTTTGGCTTGAACAGAAAAATCCTCTTTGTGAAGGTTTTCATTGTATCCTAGACAGGTAAGGAAGAAAGGGACATTTAGAGCCACTACTTTTAGGTCCACAAAACTCCCCTACATACTACTTTGGAGGAAAGATAGTAAATATGTTTTCACACTCACACAGACAACATGCAAGAAGTGGCAGATTCCATAGTTAAATGAAGAAAGTATGATAAGCACTAAGGTAACTGATGTGGTGAAAAGCGCATAGAAATTCTAGTAGCATCTCTGCCTAGTGCTAATGAGCTACTGGAAATAAAATGATACCAAGAAAAATCCGTTCTGTAGACTCCACTAGCAGACAGTATTCCTCTACAAGAGAACTGAACTGAAAGAAAGTATAAGAGAAGTGAATCCAGCTCCTGGTTCACAGCTGAAATCTTACTTCTGCACCCCATCCAAATTCCACAACACTTAGAATATCCCATGGCAAGGCTAATAATATAGTATCTTGTAGGTATTCAGTGAAGTTTTTTCTAAAACCATTAATAAGAAGAACATACAAATTTGGAACTTTTCTTACGGTTATCAGCGACAGCTGGTAACATTAGCAACACATTAGGTTTCTGGTAGCTCAGTTTCCACTTTAAAGTAGAAAAAGGACTTTGATACAGCTTGTGATGGAATGAGATCCGACAGTACTCACAGAAAACAGCTTTCAAGTGTTCTATAAAAAAAAAATCAGAAGCCCACAGCTCATTTTAGGACCAGCTAAAAAATTACACGTTGTGAATTTTCTGTATCACATTTGAATTAAGTGGGGTGACAAACCCTAGAAGAAGGCCCCTTTCTCAAGTTATCTTCAAATTATTTAGAGCAGTAAGGAAAACTTTTTGGCAGAAAATATTGAATGTTACTCTTCACATGTCTATGAAGGCCTACTAGTTATGAAATGTGAGAAATAAAAATGCAAATGGTGTCTATTTTCTATATTAAGCCTCAGAAACCATTTTGACTTAGATGTTCATGACTGACCTATCATGACTGAAAACAACATAACAGCCCTGTAAGTACTGCAAATGGAAACAATTATTATTCCTGCGATATTTAAGATGGGCATAAATGTTAGGTGAACAGTGGTTAGGTGGGTTTTTATAATTAAAAAAATTGCTTGCAAGTGTTAAAAAAGAAAACTCCTTCCTAACCTACAGGTTTAGTTTTTCTTTCCTGAAGGAACAAATGAAATAAAGACATTCATAAAGTATCACTTAAACAAACTATCAACCAAGTGCCTATGCACATGATCAAATAGCTACAGAAACAATTTGTTCTTCACTTGCTTTTTCCCCCCCACCATAAAAACAAACAAACAAAACCAAGGAGTTCAACGAACATTATTATTAGTTGTTCTTGGAGGCCAGTGAGTTTTATTTATATGAGAGATCATAACTGCTCTACATGAAAAGTAGTATCCAGGATAATAATCTTTAAAACAACTTGCAAGTCTAAATTTAAACATATTTCAGATAAAAGTAGGGACAAGAGGGAGATGTAAGAAATGCTACAGCAGAATTTTTGTGTTCTATGAAAAAAGCCCTCAAATAATTACCAGAAAGTAACCCTACATGACTATGGTTACTACAAGACTACTAGGAAATTAATGTATGTGCTGTTTATTAGTTTGACAAATTAAACAGAGTCACGTGTGCAATAAAACATCTTGGGCAGCTGTAGAGATGCTATTTCAGACATCTTAGTACAAATGTATTTTTTTTCTTGTCAGTGACTATGGGGTAAGTCAGGCCATTGATGGATGCTTTAGTAAGAAGAACCCACTCCCAAGTACCAGAACTTGTTAGCAGTAAAAAACCATCTTAAAACTTAGTCTAGATATAGCACTGATTTAAAAAAACAGGAGCCAATCAGGAAGAGAGGAACCTTGAAAATAAAAATGAGTAAAACACTGTGTACCTTTGCCCTTTCCCCTCCTCTCATTCTAAAGCAACGCTCTGAAAACTATGTCCACTATCAGGGCCAAGCAAACTCAGACCACTTGGGTAGTCAACACAAAAAGCATTTAAGATATGCTTATTTAAACTGTGCATCTCAGGGAGCAAGGACTAAGTACTTATACTACACCATAAACAAGTTAAAAAAACTTCTGCAGACATAGGAAGGAGAAAAAACACAAATTGCCTTGAAAAGCCTTAAATGCCAAGTCATCATTTTGATAGTAGAAACAAACTAAAGCAATTCAGAGATATTTTACTCTGTTTCAGTAGTTTCTTTAAAGTGGCCTTCAATCCAAATTATCTTTGAAAGCCTTTCTGAAGGCTACTGTCCCAAAAACTAAATAGACAAAGATTTCATTCGCACTGTCTTGAGCTGTGTTTCTCATATGGGCAGCCTGAACGTTGTACTGTTGAGACTGCCTTTCTTATATGGACAGCCCAAACACTGTACTGTTCATACAGCACGTAACATCCTCTGGCAACTGGAAACTGAAAATCTATGAACTAGTTAAAATAATCAACAACAGAATTACGTGCTCTCAAGTGTCTAACCATACATACTAGCCCCCCTCATATAAGTCAACAGGACAAAGAAAACCCATCAAAACCATACCTGCAGAGTTGAAAAGAACTCAACAGCAACCAAAAAAGCTCAAATTTATATTTTTAAACAGATGACAGCCACCAACTGATTAAACACTGCCTAGAGAGACACGGCCAACATATAGTTATTTCTTTTGCCAGGGCCCAAGAGACTGTTATTGAACCACACTGTAAAATACTGGAGGGAAAAGCAATTTTTCCTACCCTGCCCGCTATAGAGAGTCTCGTTCTACGGCGTTCCCCATCTCACCCACCGCAGGGAGAACACAAAGAACTTTCCTAA
This sequence comes from Aptenodytes forsteri, assembly GCF_000699145.1. Taxonomy (NCBI): domain Eukaryota; kingdom Metazoa; phylum Chordata; class Aves; order Sphenisciformes; family Spheniscidae; genus Aptenodytes; species Aptenodytes forsteri. The sequence goes on from NW_008795129.1 coordinate 21,097,350, forward strand.
CGCCGGGACCGCTGTGAAGCGGGGACCCGAGGACGGGCGACCCGACCCGGCCCGCTCCTCCCGGCGCCGGCCCCGGGAGAGGCTTGTGCCCGCAGGCCGGGCAGCGGGGCTCCCCCCCCGCCTACACCCCCAGGCACTGGATACAGACCTAGTTAAATCCCGAGTCCCCTCGCCGCCACCACGGCGGCAG
>NW_008795129.1:21098834-21099414 GCF_000699145.1 Aptenodytes forsteri
AGCATGTGCATAGATGATGAATGAAGCGATCTGATACACCTCAGGGGGCTCATCCTGTAAATATTTATTGTATTGCCGTGTGCTTGCCTGAGGGGAGCCTGATTTATACTGTAATATGTTACTGCATGTCACATTCACAGGCAAAGGCCATAATTTTACGTACTGTCCACATACGGTACCAATAATGCAGCCTGGCTGCCTTCAGATACAACAGTGCGTAAGTACAGCATCACTTGTAAAGATTATGGAATCATGGAATCATTAAGGTTGGAAAAGACCTCTCAGATCATCGAGTCCAACCGTCAACCCAACACCACCACCCACTAAACCATGTCCCTAAGCACCTCATCTACATGTCTTTTAAATACTTCCAGTCACTAGATGGTGACTCCACCACTTCCCTGGGCAGCCTGTTCCAATGTTTAACCACTCTTTCAGTAAAGAAATCTTTCCTCACGTCCAATCTAAACCTCCCCTGGCGCAACTTGAGGCCATTTCCTCTCGTCCTATCACTTGTTACTTGGGAGAAGAGACCGACACCCACCTCGCTACAACCTTCTTTCAGGTAGTTGTAGAGAGC
>NW_008795129.1:21099494-21100749 GCF_000699145.1 Aptenodytes forsteri
CCCTCAGCCGCTCCTCATAAGACTTGTTCTCCAGACCTCTCACCAGCTTCATTGCCCTTCTCTGGACACGCTCCAGCACCTCGACATCCTTCTTCTAGTGAATTTCATTCACTACACATTCTAGACATAATATATTATATGCATATATAATATATTATATACACAATATATTATATTATATATGCACAATCACATTATGATTGTTAGGAGCTGTGTAATGCTTAAGGGGCTCACCAAGAGCAGAGACAATGGGGAAAGAGGCCTGTCCATCTCATTTTGTTCCATATACACCATAATGAGGTGTTTTACAAGGAGCATATTGTAGGGCACTGTTATTTGGGACCATGAAACCAACCTCTATCACAGGCACAGAAGAAAGCGCCATTCATTAGCATTTAGAACCCCAAACAAAGTTGGTATCACAAAGCAGAACAAAGCAGAACTCAGTGCCAGCGACTGGGACTCAGGACAATCGACAATGGAGCGGTGACAGCGTCTCAGGGTAGTTTCGAAGGAAGAAGCCTTGTGCGTTACCATCCTTCGTCAGCAATTTCAGTAGAGGCATTGAGCAATGGTCTCGGGAAACTCTTCTCCTGGAAGTGCTCTTCTTTTCACATCAAACATAAAAATCCTTCCTAACATCATTAAACTGTTCTTGCTACAAAAAAAGCTTTACTAGAAGACTTTTTGTGGTAACTTTTATTTTTCTTTAGTTAGCAAGAAGTTAAGTTAGGAATTGTCAATGAGGACATGGATCAGAATAGCTCTGCATAGGCGGAGTACAAGTACCCTCACGTGCAGTTACCGCAGAATAATCACAGCACTCTTACTCTGGAAGAAATTCAATTTGTATACATATTGAATATTCAAGTACTCTTAAATACTCTCCCTCTTCCAAAATAGTAACATCATGCAGAAAACTGCCTATATAGTTATCAAACTAGATATTTTCATGCCTGCTGCTCACACAGTAATGTTTTCCTATCTTTAACTTAAACACTCAAGACTGTTGCCAGGCATATATTTCTGGAAGAAGCTATTCTAGCTCAGAGATGCAGATATAGGTGGCTTAAGTAACTTTTTAAAAGGTATTAAAACCACAGAAGGTTGAATACATAAGGAATTACTGGAATACTCTAATCACGGGTTTTGAATAGCCAAAGATCTGCATATAAAGAATCTGCGTATCCAGCAGGGATCACTTTTTTGTCAGATACTGCCACTGGAAGTGGCAGGGGGGGGGGGGGGCAAAAAA
>NW_008795129.1:21100987-21103363 GCF_000699145.1 Aptenodytes forsteri
TTTCACAGACCCGGCCTGTGGAGGGGGCAGTGGAAGGAGGCACCTAACAACAGGACAGAGGTGGTGGGTACTGGTGGTGGGGGCAAACGCCAGCTACATATCGCTTTGGAGTGGCCTGCATAGTGCCCTGCATATGCCCGAGTCCGAGACCTGATGTAAAACACATATTTCTATAGCACGGACAAAACTGACTCCTGATGCAAACCATCTGTGTGGCATTCAGGAGTGCCTGCACGGGGAGCTGCAAATTAACCAACAGCACAGCAGGAGTTTGCGCTGCTCTGTAAGTCCCATAAAATTTGCTACTGGATCTGTGTGACCCATACCTGGCAGATTGAAGTCTTGGCGCAGTATATGCGGGTTAGCAATGCCTCCTGGTAAAGTCTGTGGGCTAAAAAAGTGAATGAAACTGGAGTACACATCTGTACAAATAATTTAATTCCATATACTGCTGTGAGAAGAGACACTTGATTTAAAGAAGCAATGTAAAACAGTCATCTTCACTTTTAGAGACATGTAGTTTTGTAAAGATTATGTTACCAAAATATTTTAAATATTCTGCCATATGCAAAATGACCGTCTATCTCCAAAAAACAATCAAAACAGCACTAAATGTTATTCGCCTCTTCCCTTAAAAAAAGGTTGCACTAGAGCTTTAATAAAGTTTCGCGCAAACCGTCCTCATTTCACGCACTTTAAACTTTGTTTTTCTCTGCTTTTTTTTTCCCAGCATCATCTGGGAAACTTTTTCAAAAGTGGCAAGTGAGAAAGGTCACGTCAGAAGATATACATGTCTGGATATATAGATTTTTTTTACATACATGTATCTCCAGATCAGTAAGTGAAATTATTTATTTCACGTGTTTGGTTATTTGGCCTATAGGCAGTAAATCACAGGTGTTCTTTGAGTGTTATGATAGTTTCCAGTGCTTATAGCCTACAAGAGACAACGCAGTGTGACAGATGAGGTGCTGTGAGACAGAATGGCATTATGGTGCCCATTACTGACTAGCATCAATAATTTGCATTACTATCATAACCGCCAAGTCCCTGACAGTGCAAGTATTTTTGTTTAATGCAGCAATAAAAAATATTTTTTTTAAATGCAGGAAAAATTATTTCCTGAGTTCAAGCTTCCCAGATTGTATTAATCAAAACTTACAGCACTGGTGCTTCTGTTTTATTTTGTTAGTCATTTGAGAGTGTAGGAACGGTATGAAGAGCTGATAATGGAGATTTGTGCCAAACGACTCCAAAATGTATTACTACAAAAATGCTTAAGAAGTTTATTAAACCACATCATGCTTTTCCATCCATGAAACCAAAGAGGCCTTTGGTAGGAACCCAGCATTGGTTCCTTACACCAGTCCAGGGTGTCACAGAAAACCTTCACCAAAGCTGAGAGGAAGGTCAAGGAAATGGCTGGACAATCTACTAGAAAATGGAACATCAGTTGACACAAAAATTGTCTTCTTGACATGAGTTTAAAAAGCAACTAAGGTTTGTTTCAGTTTCAGAGATATGTAAGGTTCCAGCAACTTGTAGACAAAAAGTGGGTGTAGATTTAATTACATCAGCATCCAAGGAGTGAAGCACTTTATAAAGCAATTATACACTGACATGGAAATCTTCTCAAAGTATGTACTGAAAGCTAATTTAAAGACTGACTGATTTGCAGTATTCAAAGTGTTGGATTAGCACTGATCCCAGGAGAACTTCTCTGGAAACACCACTATGCAATTATGTTTCCCGTTAACACGTACCTTTTTGAAATTTGTTAATTAGCATGTCTTAATCTGTTTGATATGTACCTTGACACCTTTCTATAGCTCTAATTTGCTAAACAGAATGTCATTTAGTGTTATGGAAAGGCAACAATTCATTAAGTACAATGGCCCATTTTATGTCTGCAGATATTTTTATCAACCAAAGCAGCAACCTCCTTAAAAAATGCCGTAAGGAATATTGACTAGGCTTATGCTCCATACAACTGCTTTTTAGACACTGAATCCTAAGCAGCTGGGAGAAGTCTCACAATCGCTAGCCCTTGTTCTCGTGGGGGACTTCAACTTACCAGACGTCTGCTGGAAATACAATACAGCAGAGAGGAAACAGTCTAGGAGGTTCCTGGAATGTGTGGAAGACAACTTCCTGACGCAGCTGGTGAGGGAGCCAACTAGGAAAGGCGCCCCACTGGACCTGTTTTTTGTGAACAGAGAAGGACTTGTGGGTGAGGTGATGGTTGGAGGCCGTCTTGGGCATAGCGATCACGAAATGATAGGGTTTTCAATTCTTGGAGAAGTAAGGAAGGGGTTCAGCAGAACTGCCACCTTGGACTTCCAGAGGGCAGACTTTGGCCTGTTTAGGAGCCTGGTT
>NW_008795129.1:21106024-21118533 GCF_000699145.1 Aptenodytes forsteri
GGACTTGGCAGTGCTAGGTTAATGGTTGGACTTGATGATCTTAAAGGTCTTTTCCAACCTAAACGATTCTATAATTCTATGATTCTATACTTTTATCAACCAAAGCAGCAATCTCCTTAAAAAATGCTGTAAGGAATATTGACTAGGCTTATGTTCCATACAAGCACTTTTTAGGCACTGATTCCTAAGTGGCCTTTTTTTAAATTTATTTAGAGCTGGTTGAAGTTACATGAATCATCTTTTCTTTTTTTTTTCTTTCTTTTTTGAATTTTGACACAATATTTGTGTTTAATCCATTTCCTGGAATTTCCCTACTGTTCCAGAATTTATTGTGAGTATTAGCAGGATAAGAAACGTCAGCCCATTCCTTGAAGATCCTTGTGTAAAAATTGTTCAGGCTGACTGATTTTAAAATGTTTCTTTCTAATCAATATCCTACTTGTCCAAAAGATTGCAAATAAATTCCTTAGTTGTTTATAACCAGAGCTCCCCATTGATTGAAACATATTGTTCTACTTAAAAATCAGTGTCAGAGTATCGACCACAGGTGCTAGATCCCACTTGTCAGAGTTAAATGATTATTTTTGCTTAAACAAGAAGTTTTGACAGTCCATCTGGACAGAGCGTTATGTGAGCTAAATGATACTTCATAGCTGCTTTATTACCTGAGAATGAGGTCAAAGTAAGTGGACAAACACAATCAAGACAGTTGACCTTGTGCTGTAGTGAAAGGATCAGCTTTTCAGCTCTACTTGGTCGGTTCTTCAGGACACTTCTTGATTGTGCAAGAGACTTTTTCAAACAGCTACATGTACCATTTAACGAGAGCTAACACTTAACATTTATGTAGTGTTTTGCCTCTCTAAAGCGCTGCTTTACTGCTTTTTTTATGAAGCGTTCCTTAATAACAAGACCCCTCACCAAAACAGAAATAACTATCATTAAATTTGTATTATAAATGGAAAACAGAAGCTTAAGTCTATAAAGAAATTTAATGTCTCCCATCTCCTGACAAACCAGTGATATTTTCAAGTAAGATACAGCAATTCTAATCAGAAACTGCTGGCAAACAAAGTCTCTGGATGCTCCAAGCCAGCAGCCCTCTGTTTCAACACACCTATGACTAACAAAGAAGGCAGGAAGCACTAGGAATGAAATGAAGAAGTTATCAAATGATAAAGGAGTTAAATGAGAAATTAAGACAACATTTATAATCTGTGGTCACCCAGTTATCTCTGTTTTCCAGCACCACTCTACTTATTCCAGTGGGCAGCTGATGGTACAAACAACATTCCCTGCAAACAGTTTTCACTAACTATAGACTCTAGCAAAGGAATTGTTTTGAACTAGCCTCTTGATTTATCTCTTTGTAAGAGCAGCTTATCTAATAGAACTTGTTAGCTTGCATACCTTATTCTTAATTACATACGGCGAGTCTGGAAGCTGTACTGTGGCAGTGAAATTTTGCAGAGATGGTTTGCTAAATTGTCTTCACCTCAGCTATAAAATCAAAACACTTTTAAATTTTTTTTAATTCTACAAAACCTGCATTTTACAGATTTATGGAGGAAATCAAGACACAACAAAGGTTCGAGTTCCTAATCATTACCTTAGACCACTGGAGGTCTACCTGGATGGTAGCGCAAGCTACCCTAGGAGGGCAACGTGGAATTAGGAACAGGGACACCCTAGGAGGCAGAAGCCAGTGCAGTCTCTGTCACTGCTGCTTTCCCAGAAGTGAGAAGGAAGCTGCAGGGCAGGAGGGGAGAAATTTGGGGTGCAGCACACTTTTGTGAGTTCAGTTTGTCAGAGCATTTTTGAGGGGCTATTCTCATCCGGCACAACGCAGAGCAGCAGCGATGCTGTAAGATGCAGGACAGCTGGGTCAGAGCCCTGCTGAGAAGCAGGGGGAAGAAAACAAGACTTAATACAAACTTTTCTTACTCTCTGTCATCCTCACTTCAACAGCAAGAGGGTTAGTCTTGATATCCAATCTCTTTTAAATATAATTACTTTAATTTGTCTTCCTTTACAGATCAAATTTTCCTTCCAAAGAACAGCAGGTGCAGTGAGACTTAAAATAACTCTTCAAATATGGAAGCTCTCAGATGTGTTACAGAAAAACCTGGGGCAAAATTCGGAGGTCTCCTCATAACTGTTATCCGGCCCTTGGTCAGACTGGTCAGACTCCTGTGAGCTAACTGGGATTTAGCACAGAATTACGGAGTACAACCAGAAAAGGAGCCTGAACTTAAATCATGTCCTGAGAACATGCTTTCCACTCCTGACCTTGTTTGTTTGTTGTTTTTTTTTTTATTTCTCCCCCAAAAACCTAATGCTTCATCTAAATGAAATGTATTTGTGTTTTATCTGACTTAGCTTAAAGGCTGACATTCTGAGCTATTTGAATTTTGCAACTGCTAAGCACACACATACAGACATACCCAAGCCTCTTTCCTCACAGCAGACAGGTAGGAGACCAGAGCTAGGTCAGGATGGGAGCTGAGCAATGCAAGCTAATTAACAGTAATGCATAAGTAAATGGAAAAGGAATAGTCAAATGATTTAAAATTTAAAAAATGAGAAAACACAAAGAAGGCTCGGTTTGCTGCATTGAAATGCTCTTTTATTTTAGCTGCACTGAAATGTTCTTTTATTTTAACATCAATTACCTTTTTCTAAGAGGAAGAAATCTTACCTACAGGTCAAAGCCAGAAGAGTCAGTTCTGTTTTTTCATGTAGCTCATTGACCCCATCAATTCTTCTGAAACATCTGATTGTAATGACACACAGCACTAGGAACTGCAACTAAGAAAAAGCAAATTACATTTAAGCTTTATATGTCAGGTAAACGTTTCCCCCCCAATTATCTTACAGATTGAGCCGGAGGCTGTGAGAAAGCCAAAGATATCTTCATCAATTGTTCCCACATAATTCCTCTGAGATGAAAGTGTTTCTTATGTGGAAGTATAACTTAATCAGGAAGCATCTAGGGCCTTTACACATCAAAAGGTCATTCCACCAAAAATAAACATAAAGACACTGCCAGCTTAATGAAAGTTTACTTCAAATGCCATCCAGAATTTGTCATCTATTTGTCAACTCTTAGTTTGCAACAAGAAAACACACACGTATCCTAAAATAAAATAAACCCTTCTGTTACGCCACACTGTTCCTATTTGATCATAGTCTAAACTCTGAAAAAACATTGGATGTGATCCCACAGGGCTAACAGGAGCAAAATGTGATCTGACAAAATCAGTGAGCTAAATACACAAATAGACTGATGTGGTTTTGCTTTCCTGAAGCTATCAAAAAGACACTTTGAAGACCGTATCTCTGTCTTAACTAGAGTCGCTTTCAAATGCTAGGATGTTCATAGCATCTTCATTTCTGTCGTTAAACTGAGCAAAAATAATCTGAGAGAATATGATACCCTGGACATCTTAACAGAAGACATCTGCTTGATGTGCAGTGAATGGAAGATGAACCAGGTCCCAATGTCCCTTTTGTTCATCTGCAGCTCTGGTAATCTTAACAAAAGGAGCCAATTCCGATACTCTTTTTTCACTCAGGACTTCGCTGAACATGAAGTTACAGGACTTCAGTTTCAACAAATTCTTGCCAGATGTACTGACAACCATTATATTCTTTTTCCAAACCAGACTATAAAACACATAGCTGCTGTAACTTCAATCTGTTGAAAATTTCCCACCACCTGGACTACATAATGATTTTCTTAAATCTGCTTATCACAATTACCTCAAGCTTTGATTCTTGCAGTTCAAGAGTTTGCTGTACCAAAACCATGATGCAGAACTGTATAAGGTATGCCTTTATTTGCCTGTTCAGAACCAAAAGAGATGTTATTCCAAACTACTGACATAAGACATTTTTTAAAAAATGTATTTTTGTCCATTATGCATATTTCATAATCACTCAAAATTTTTTTTTAATTGTGATAAATGATGATGAACAAGAATATTGTACGAGGTTCCTGTGTCTTCTTTACACTCTCATTGATCGTGCAGTTAAAACATAATTTCCTGTCACATGAATACACCGTGCTATGAATGTACAACCTTACATCAAAAACTCTTACAAAGATTTTGTTTCTAAGACTTCAGTCCTGGAACAGGCAAAAAGAGCAACCGTGTGCACAGACAGCTGTGTATTATAAAAACAGGATAGGGATTCTGTGCAAAATTCACCTGGATATTCTTTGACTGTTGAGTGTGTAAACCTGCAACCTGAAATTCTCTTAATGTATTTTCTTTTGGGAAATCTTCTAACTGCATTCATGTTAGAGAAGAAAGAAAACTATATAAGATATATTTGTCTAGACACTACTAGATTACAGTATCCCACACTAAGTATGTATTCAGTACAAGGGCTCAGCCATGCAAGAGTCTTTTAAAGTGTTTATTACTCTACTGAGTCTTGCTGCCTGCTTGGTATTACTGCAAACGTTGTGTGCTCAGTTCCCTCTCTTGCAAGTTCTTCCTGGATGTTCAGACTTGGCATTGCTCCCAGTGAAGATGTGGAGCTAAAAAGCATGGTGAAACGTGCAGAACTTCAGTCTCAGAACTTGGTTCTGCTCCCATTGATTAAAGCAGTGGAGGGTAAAGGCTTAATACATAATTTTCAAAGCAAAAATTTGTACCTAGTTCAGGATGGACTTCAGCAAACGCAGATATGGAGCTAGCTTTTTGCATATATTCCCATTTTCTGATGTCTTGAAAAAAACTCATCAAACACATACACATGGAGCACACTCACCTTCTTACAGGAGATAACCTTTACAAACACCATTAACGTTAAAAATATGGCTGTGCTTGAGTTTATAATGAGAAGGATTATTTGGTCATTTCTAGTCCCTCTTCCTCTCCCAAGCTCCTGTTAACATCTCCACTGAGCAAAAATACCATATTGCGTGGCAGGGCTATGCCCATGCTGATTAGCCAGCGACCAGCTGTTGAGCAGCTGGCTTCTACTCATCTTTCTTTTGCAGGAGATGTTCATATGGGTTTCTCTCCTCTGCCCAGCTGTTGATTTCCATGGAGTGTATTGGGGTGCAATTGCATTGATTTCCATGGAGTGTATTGGGATGCAATTGCTTTTGAAACGTTCTTCCTGCTCAGATTTGTGGGAAAGTGGCCGTGGATTCAAAGGAGTGACTGACAGACAGGCAGCAGGATTGCATAAACACCTTTTCGTTGGGACCAGGCTAAAAAAGAAAAAGAAGCTATTCAAAACAGTCCAAGGAATTTAAAAAACACCAAACAACTTTCTCATCAGAACCTGCTGACTCCTTGAAACCAAACTTTTCTCACGCCTATGAGCTTTGACAGTAAAATTTTCAGACAAGAGAAAAGACAGAAAAAGCACATGCAATGATCTTGTGGTATAGAGCTCAACTGGGCTGTAAGAAATAAAGGTTAAAGTCTCTGATTTGGGTAAGAGCCAAGAGACTCGAACCACAATCCAGTGACTGCCCTAAGCATAGGATTATTCTGGGATGATACTCTAATTTTTCTACACAAAGACAAAAAAAGTAAAGATTTCCTCTCAGTGAAGATCACTGACAATTAAGAAATCTCAAAAGGTTTTGTGGGATGGAAGGAGAGACCAGGGCGGCAGACTTGTTCTCTGGCTCGCTCACCTTGCCAAGGCAGACTATTTTGGCAACTCAGGATTTGCTGAAGACTGGAAGTGATCTACTCCAGCTAACTACCAGGCCACATTCCCAGTACCAGGGAACAAAAGGAGGCCTGTGCTGTCCTAAAGCTTAGCAAGGATGTTTCCATGCCAGCATAACCCTCTGGAAATCAGATCCACTGGTTTTGTGTTTGGCACCGTCTGTAATTTTTTTTTTTAATAGAGGTGATATTTAAACCACAGAAGAATACAGAGTAGGTGATGTTCAGCCAAAAATAAAATAAAATAAAATATGAGAATATAGAAAGATATGAGAAAATTTGCAATATGCACTTAGAAACAAAAATCTAGTTTTCCAGTGCCCTGGACTGTTTAGAAATATAAACACTGGGAAAGGAAAACAGCCTTGTTCTGGTTAAAATGAGCTAAAGATTGGAAACAATCTTTTTAGCTACTACAGACCAGAATTTAGGGGGAAAAAAGATTGTTATCACCATTTATAATAACAGCAGTTCTGCAAACTAAGATAAGCATCATCTAATCTTCTGTTTCAGAAAATTGATTAAGTTTAGAGAGTATTCCCCTACTGCTGCAATGAACTAAACGTTTTATGCATTATCCAGGTTTCAGTCGTCCTCTGAAACTCTGGAGATGCAGTTCTGACTCGGGCAGTTGAGCAGGGTTGGAGTCCCAGGTTTCCTACCTCTCTGCCCTATCAGGCATTACTGACCCTCGAGCAGAAGAAGATAATAGGTGATCAAGAGCTACAGATTACAGTCCCCTGTTCTAATTTAAGAAGGAAATTAGTGACAGTTCAGATTAATCTGCAGATTGTGGACTGCAGCATAGCGGAGATGTTTCATTCTGTGTCCCTGTTGCAGGGGGAGGGTGCTGCAGGAGGCAAAGCTGATCGATATAAGCAGTAATCACTGAGCCATCCTATCCACATTCACATGTGAACATGAGTCGGAGCCACTGCTAGAGATGGGATGTTTACCCAACTCCATTAGCAAGGAAATTAGAGGAAAATTATTATAATGAGTAGGATTCAGTCCTCTGATCAGGAGAATTTTATAAGTGCCTCCTCTGAATGTTGTTTTGTTTTTTTCAGGAGTATGCAGACTAAGATTTTCTGCTTGGATTTCCTCACTGCTCAAGACCCTGTATTAAAATTCACCATGGCAAAACTCACTTTTTCATGAGTATACCTATAAGCATAGTTTTGTATATAATTTCATCTTCTGAAGGTTATTGTGCAAGTGAAGATTTGTCCTGACTTCTTGGCTAGTTCAAAGCTCAGCACAGACAAGGTAATGTTCTCCATTAAAATAACGTGTATGTTCTGTGCCACCCAGGAGTTTTAGTTTTGCCTACTCGCTTCTTTGCAGCATTGAGCAGATGTGTAAATGTCTACGTTGATCAGATAGCTGATGCAACTAGTAACGCTGTCCAGAAACTCTCCATCTCACATCAGCCCATCCTGCCGATACAACTGTCGAACCCCTGAATGATGGATTTCCTACGTAGGTAAATAGTAATAATGGTAGTGCAGCCTTGGTGTAGCTTTGGTGGGGGCCTGGAGTGAGAGCTCAGCTGGAAGCAGCTCCCAAGAGAAAGGGGGGGGGGGCACGAATGCTTCTTCCAAGTCTTCTCAACTGCTCTTATCAGTGAGCCAGCCCTGAGCAGCCAACTACACTCCTAGAAGTGGAGAGGTTGCATTCCTGGCATGGACCCAAAGAGCTCTTTGTATGGCTAGGAAATGCTAGCACTTCCAAAGCTGAATTCCCAGGCAGACGCTGCTCCAAGAAGGAGAGCCAGAAGGAGCAGAGACTAAAGGACATGCATTTGTTTCTTTTTCCCTCTTAGTCTGCTGCCTCCTTTGAGACTCCAGTGTGCCAGGTAGAGAGACAGAGATGCTATCAGCTGTGCATCTGCTTCTTCAATTCAAGGGAATAAAAATATTTTGAAGGGATGATTAGGGACAGGGCACCGATATCAGTAAATCAGTTGCAGTACCCACAGAAACTGGAGAAATACTTCTGCCTCCACATGCGCCATATTCTGCTACTACTTATAAAAGGATCAGTTTACTCATGAAAGAGGGTTTTCAAGTTCCCTTTTCAGTTGTTTTTCCCAGCCTTTGTACCGTGCCTGCTATTGGGCACACTCAGCTCTGGAAATGGTTCTTTTTTGGACTGAGATTTGCTAGTAAACCTTGAAAAAGTAACCCAGATGTCCCAATATACATTTGGGCCATTGCAGCCTTGAGTACAGAAGAGCAGTTTATCCACTAGGTGGAGGCCTGTAAATACTAATGGATGATGAGCACTGCAGTAATTAAAAAAGCCGGCTGAGATTGACTCTAATTCATTCTCCTGATTTCTAACGAAGTAAGGCAAGGTTATCCTGCTCACTGGGTAGACCCAGATACCTCTTACACCAAAGAGCTGTCTCCTTAGGCTTCTGTCTGACTGACTCAGGAAGAACAGGGAATGGTCAACCACCAATGCCTATTTTGTAAACATTAATTTAGCTTATATACGCCATTCATATCATATTAGGAAAATGAGGAGCTCTAAAAATCCTAGTTGTCTTCTGCTGCCTATGTTCTGGATTGAATTTTGCTTTCTTTTGCATATGGATCACAGAAATCAAATCTGTTTTCGCTGTTCACAGCCAGATTCACTGCCTGATTTAAGGCAGGTTGCATTCCAGGTGGAAATAAAAAGGCAAAAGAAAAAAAAATATTTTTTGTACTGGAATTAGCTTCTGGAGTCTTTTTCAGCTTCAAAAAATCTGAAATTTGGAAATCTGAGTATGTGCTTTGTGAATGCCCAGATTCAGTGTAGTTGCACTGTGATTGCAACAGGTACGTTTAAAAAGCTTTTCTCCATTTAGACAGTACACTTAGCCCTCTATTTTCTCATTAATGTTTTGCATTTTCTATCAAAGTTCATAGGAGCTATATTTATCTGTCAAATAATTGCATACTATTACTGTAACTCCAATAAGCAGATGACATGATCAAGCTATATGAACCATACAATGTCTGCACCAGTACAGCAGTCAGTGTGAGATCAGACCATTTGTAGATGGATATCTATCTACTTCATCGGCAGTTACACTAAATTCTGTACCAAACGAACATTGAAAATCGAGTCAAAGGCAGTCTGTAGCATAAGTGGCAGATTAGTACAAGATTATCAATCACTTTGCATCTTTAATTTTCTGAAATATGGCGCCCAATTCTATCAGTGGCTCTTTTTTATACTGTTGATATAAACAAGTCCACAATTCTGAACAAACCACGAAGCCAAACATCTCCACTTCTCCGGTTATAGTTAGCAGAGAATCCGTAGTTGACGCTTTTTTGCTTTTAGCTGAAATGATTTGTACACCTGTAGTAGGATATTCAAAATGCAACCAGTGAAGTTCTGGGCTATTCATTATTGATACTCTGGATTTGGATGAAACATCAGGCGATGGAGATCATGCTGGTAGATTCATCATGTCTCTCGAATCTGAAGATTGGGAAACTGTGCGCTTGCTGCATTTATTAACAGAGCTTTCACATGACTCAATCTTAAATGCATCCAGCAGAGAACTTGGACTGATGCCTGCTTAGAAATACAGCACTAGACATGTGCCATATGCATCACTTACCCACAGGTTCATCAATAACAGCTTTCTACAATACCTGATCTAGAACAAACATTTCAACTCACAGTCCTGATTAATAGTGCCTTTTCTGTTCAGGTGATCTGCTAAATTGCCACGGGTACACAGGAGGTAGAAAGCCAATTTAGAGCTTACCGCAAGACATGTTGTTTCCTGACACAGCAGTGATATCTACTTGTTTACACAACAAATAACAATTACATTGTTACAACGGTGATGCTTCGTACAACCTGAGCTAGAGCTGGAGTGCATCTAGGAGGCAGCTGTCTGTAGCAGGACAGTCCACACAAACATGCCTGATCATCTCGGACAGATCTGTAACCAGAGACCTCGTGTGAACCGTAGGTGAAGCAGATCACCTCTGCAGATGTTTACTGATTCATCCACCAAGGGAGATGTGGCAGCAGGCAGTGAAGGATCTCCCCAGGGTGGTCCATACTCTGTCTAGCTAATATGCTGTCCTGAGGTTTCTGGAAAGTAGCTGTACCTACAGACTCAAGTAACCACAGGCCATCATATAACTTAGAAGCTGAGGCCAATTCTCTCTGCAGTTCGAAGGTCAAAATTGAGAAATGATGCAATTGATGGCTTGAGGAAGGAATGGCTTTGCTTTGATTTGGGGTCCTGGGTTATGCCTTGGAAATCCAGTTGGGCATACAAGCCTAGTAATTTTCTAGCTGGTTTACCTAGAATCAGCCCATTTGCAAGACAAAGAAACACGTGAAGACCCTGTAGAGTTTATTAACTCTGGGTAACTACAATTACACAGTTTCTAGTTGTATTGGAACACCCTGGAGCAAATGCTTAGACCGGTACTCCTGGGTGTGCAAAGCACTGCACAGATAGGCACCTGGAGAAGTCAGGAGTGCTGTGTTTGCACCCATATGAAGAAGACAAAAAATAGCAAATACTTCTTGATTATCTTCTGAAATGGAATATATAGACCTTGAACTGGCAGTCTGACCTGAGATTAGCCAGACACTACAGAGACTAACTTATCTTAATAACAAATTTTCCTGAACCCAAGATTTTTGCTTGGCAGTATTCCTTACATGAACATTTCCATAAATCATTCTGATCTGAAATATGGCTAATGACAATATAAACTAGAAGCCATATTGCCTCAGGGTTGCAGTTATGGCCCAGCGACAGCACAGTACAAGAGAACAAAAAGTGAATCCCTGTACTGCTAGCTATCCCATATAACCTACCTAGCTGGGAGTCTTTTCACCTTCACAAGAAACCAGGCTAAAACCTACCTGTCAAGGAAGACAATTTAATGAACAGAAAAAGCATGAGGTCTAGCCAACTAAATTCAACCACTAAAATGCTTTTCCTTCTCAGCCCAGACTGCTCTCCCTCCAGCTGGATGCTTGTCCACCCATGGGTTTCTTTCCTGCAGCAGCTCAAGTGAATCCTGAACCACTAGCCCATGCTAATTTCTATAAAATATAATCCCCTCTGTTTCTTAGCAGGGCCTGCTCTCACAAAAATATCTAACTTAAGCCTGTTAGATACCACTTTGAATTTTCCTTTTATTATTTTTTCACCTACTTGCTGACCTTATTCATTATCTCTGCTGAGTATATGGTTAGCTGTCAGCTGCAGCAAAACAAAGGAACCCCATTCTTCATGTCTCTGTTTACACTCTATCAGCTACAGACCCCATCTGTATCACTTCCTCAACTTACAAGAGTAATTTTCCCCAAAGACCTTTTAACATCTGTCCCCCCTGTGTCTGAATCAGCTGCTTTTGTTGATTTGGCAAAGACTGTGCCATATGCTACAGAGAACATATGGTCTAAGCATGCCTTTCTGTTACGAGACATCGAGAGTGAAATTCCTCTGCAGATCTCTACAGATTGGAAGCAGAATAAATCTTTGATGTTACGTCTTTTGAGGCAACTGCTGACATTAGTGAGGCTGACCAGAGGTCTTATGTCACTGAGAGAGCATGAGAGGTAGCAGAGGTAGGAGATATGTCCAAGGATAGGCACCACGGTCCAGGACTGATTGTGAAATGCACAAGGTATGTGACTTGTTGCCGTAGGAAACAGGTAAGTGAGTAATGGTGATGATAATACACACATCTGAAAGTAAATGCTCCGTGAAAAAATGATCCGTTTATAATACTTATGAGTCAAAGGTACGCATCAACGAGGACAGAAAACCGGGTGCATGGCGGACCAAAGTGTGGTTCTGAAGGTGAGGGATGTGCAGGATGGAAGAGCTGCAGGAATGAAGGAGCAAGTTTGAGCAATTGTTAGGTTTGTCAGCGTGATAAACAAAACCCACTCTGTCAAAAGATGAATGACTAGCAGCGCAAAGCAGTATCGAGAGACCTTTGATCCTGCCCCAAGCAGGAGGAGATCCTGACTGGCCCCAGGGGTGTGAATAGCCAGGTTTTTCTGAAGTAAGAGATACTTTGGTAATGAGCATCTATCTCCGAGGAATGCATACCTTGAATTCCTTCAAGCAAGTAGCTTTGCAGCAGGTAACGTCTGCACTTGAGGGACACTGTGCATTCAGTCTTCTACTTAAAGTAACTATCAGCAGGCATCTGTGGCTGTTCGTGTGACCGTCAGATGACTACGAGTGGTATAATTGTGAAGTACAGTTACCTCAAACTAAACACAGTGTGCATGACGCGCCGATACGGCACCCGTGGAGAAAGAGATGATTTTAAAGCTCACAGACACATTCTTTGCCTTTAGATGTGTTTCTAAGTGAAACATACTTGCAAAGAGCTGAGAAAGTTCAAACCGGTTGGATCTGAAGAACAATGCCTGCCCACACCCTTATGTGGAAAGAAACATCCTTTTTGTTATTTGTCCATTATAACCTCGAATTACCAGTCACGGGGCAAGGAGCTTTTGGGGAGGAGCTCTGTGCTTTCGCTCACTGCACGGGGTAGTAGGAAGGAGTTAACGGGCGATCGTGCCCCCGCCACAGGACGCGTGAAGAGTACCGGAGGGCTGTGGATTCTGCAAGGACACCGCTTGCCCAACACGCAGGCTGTGAGGTGCCAGACTGAGAGCTGCAGCGGGGACTGGGCAGAGCAGTAAAGCAGCGTGTTTCACATCTACTTTCCTACGCCTGTTCCCGGAGCCTGCACCAAGCGCTGCCCCGGTGAGCGGCCCTGCAGAGCGAGCGTGCTGCCACTCCTGTAAAGT
>NW_008795129.1:21119404-21120102 GCF_000699145.1 Aptenodytes forsteri
GTGGGCTGAGGGGGCCGGGGGGGCCGGGCGCTCCCCCCGGCGCATGGCAATGCAGTGAGGGCAGGAGCTGCCTTTTGTGTCTGACGCACTGCAGTCCCTTTTTTGTGCATTAAATCATTTGATACCTCGGCCCTGTAATGTTTATTTAAAGTTGGTTAAGTCCACCCGGCCTGCCAGGGAAGAGGCGAACCTTGATTTATTTTTCAGCTGTGAACAGCCTACACAATGAATGCCCTTAAAAAAATAAACCCAGCCCGGACTTCTACTTGTCAAGTTTTGTTTTCCTTCTTTTTTTTTTTCCCCCCCTGATCACAAACTATCTCAGTAAGCTGTCCGGTCTGGTTTTGTTCTTAAGCATGCTCAGAGAAAAGCCGTATCTTAGTCCAAATATGTCCATAGAAGGAGAGGCGCGGAGGGGAGAGCGGCTGTGATTTTGTCGGGGCCCTCGGGAATGGCCCTTTCGGGTCCAACTCTCTGGGTTTTGGGGAGTACAGCCCTTTTGGGGAATACAGCCCTTTGACCCGCGCTGGTATTTTCGCAGTGCAATGGCTGTAGGCAGAAAGTGCTGGAAACTTGAGCCGAAGTAGAAGTTGCCTGGTGGGAAAAACGATTCCCCCGGGCTTTTTTTTGCGCTTCTCTGCGAGCGGCATCGCTTCACCCCGGGCACGCGGGGCTTGCCGACTCGCCTGCCCTTCCGC